>NC_141105.1:18357499-18899999 GCF_041138505.1 Cibotium barometz | reverse complement strand
CTATAATTTATCTAGGAAAAATATTTTGTACTTATTTATTATTTCTACAAGAATGGCCACACCTTGTGCTCCAATCTCGTGCCATATGACTTCTCTTCTTAGCTAATTGAATAAACTTGCATTTGTTGTGTTGCCATTGAAATTGTTATCATACAAAATAGAGTGCTTTGTATATATCAAGAAAATAGGAGAAGTAATTATTACTTACTTTTAGGGATTTGTAAGTCCTTGAGCCTTTGCGAATATCCATCAATTAAAATATCTAAAATCATTGCTTTCTGGTCATTTGGCAATGAGCTAGATACTAAGCTATATAGCCTAGCCTCCGTCAAACAATATGGTTTCTCATCCCAATTTACTTGTACTAGTCGTCTATAAAACAACATCAAAATTAAGCTGCAACATTAAAACCATAATATGTCATTGCCTACCAAAAAGACAAAGAGGAAAGAGTGTAGGCTTTCTTTACTCAAAGAAACCTTCTCCTTGTGTGCAGAGTTTGCAATCACAGCTAGCCGTCTAGTAGCATGCCTCCACTTTCTCTAATCTTTATAAAATGCAGTTCTCCATTTGTCTTCAAACTGATTTGTAGGCAAGGTGGCTAGTACTCATCCTATTATTCACAGGTTACTACATTAGTTTGACAATATATAAATGTTAATCATATATTACAAATGTTAGAAGATAAAGGATTATACCTAGAATACTATTTGGGATAGTTCCAAAAGCTCAGAGTTGTACCAGGATGAGCAACCCTTTTTTTTCTACATTGAGGCATGCTTCTCCATCCATGCTTTGTTGATCGCTCTTGTGTGCTTCATAATTATTTCTTTATTTTCTAATCCAAGCGCCCTATGAGGCACACTTTATTCATAAGAGACGACAAAACATAGCCCACTTCATTCATTCTATGGCAAAAAAAAAAATGAGTTATGAAGAAAGATAAAACATACTGCACTTGGACCTTCCTAAGTCAAAGAGATTTAAGATATATATATTCTCATAATGTGTATGTTCCCTTACCTATTTAAGCAAGCTATGACTGTGAGGACCTCCCCTCGCTATTCTCATTGAATTCAATGAGGATAGCATCAACACATGGATGTCTTGATACAACATTCTTGAATGCTACAGTCAGTGCAAATCTAATTAGTTCCAAAACTATTTAAAAAAACTTAACACCACATTCAAAAAGTTAGCAATTTAAGATGACTTACATTTACTAATCTCCTCCATCCATGCCACAACGCGATGCTTGCCATCCCACATATAAAACATATTGTTGGACATAAATGTCCACCTCGTGTCTTTGATCACGTTCTCGAACTCCTCGTTTTTCATTCGCCATATGTTATCCCATGTACTAACATCATCTTATGATACTTCTCTAATAGGATTGTGGGATGAGGAGATAGAGAAAATAGACCTACATCGATCGGCAACATAGCCATTTGTGTAGAATTCCATTGACAACTTCTTGTACCTTAGAAGATCGACTTGGATTTCTTCGTGGAGGAACCCAATCATCATCATCTTGTTCTTGTAAAATTTTCCTCCTCTTCTTTGTACTTGTTACTTCTTGGCTTGCGTGTCTGGTAGTAGTGCTCTTGAAGTGTTGTGAATGCTTTGGAGATTTAATTACAAGCTGGGTCTCCATTGAATGTGGATCAATCTAAACACACCGACATATACAAGATAACTTAATCTCATTAAAAAAAAGCATAATTGCAAAGATAACAATAGATATAAAAACGCTTACGTAATCTCTTGCTGTCCATACAATTATGTAGCCTTTGCAATTATTTAACATGAGGATATCACCATCTTCAAGGGAACAAGGAAAGGGTACTTCTCCTACATCAACATCTTCAATCCACACACCAACATACCATGGCAGCAAAGGAATTCCATGGATGGTATCGGCATACCATGGTGGCAAAGGAATTTCATGGATGGTATCGACAATGGTGTTTACATCAACAGGGTGCCAGGAGCTACTTTCAAGCTGTTGAACGTTAAAAACACCCGTGTCCCTTTTTCGACTTGAGGAGGCACCATGTAGAAAAGTGGACGAATAAGAGAAGAGAGAAAAAAGTAAGAGATTGCTGAATAAAATCGAAAGGAAGGAGATTGGAAGAGAAAAAAGTAAGAGATTGCTGAATAAAATCGAAAGGAAGGAGATTGGAAGAGAAAAGAAAGAGGACAAGCAAACAAAGTGAACAATAATAGAGAGATCAAAAAAAGAAAGAGAAGATAAACAAAAATAAAAAAAAAGAGATATAAATAGAGAAACAAAATAAACTTTTAAGGTAAAGAGAGATAAAAATAGACAAGCAAAACAAATTTTTAGGGTTTTTTTATTAAAAGAGAGAGAGAGAAAGAGACAAGAAATAGAAAAGAACAGAGAGGGAAAAAAAAAAGAGAGAAGAAAGAATTAAAAAACAAGCAAAAAAGAAGAGAGAGAGAGAGAGAGAGAGAGAGAGAGAGAGAGAGAGAGGGGGGGGGGGGGGAGGCTTTTGAGTGTGTGTGTGTGAGAGAGAGAGGGGGGGGGAGAGGCGTTTGAGTGTGTGTGTGTGTGTGTGTGTGTGAGAGAGAGAGAGAGAGAGAGAGAGAGAGAGAGAGAGAGAGAGAGAGAGAGAGAGAGAGAGGGGGGGGGGGGGAGAGGCGTTTGAGTGTGTGTGTGTGTGTGTGTGTGTGAGAGAGAGAGAGAGAGAGAGAGAGAGAGAGCGGAGAGGCATTTGAGTTTGAGAGAGGTGAAAGAGAGAGTAGAGAGGCAAAAGAGAGAGGGGGGAGATGTTTGAGAGAGAGCGAGAGAGGGGGGGGGGAGAGGCGTTTGAGTGTGTGTGTGTGTGTGTGAGAGAGAGAGAGAGAGAGAGAGAGGGGGGGGGGGAGGCGTTTGAGTGTGTGTGTGTGTGTGTGTGTGAGAGAGAGAGAGAGAGAGAGAGAGAGCGCGGAGAGGCATTTGAGTTTGAGAGAGGTGAAAGAGAGAGAGAGAGCGGAGAGGCATTTGAGTTTGAGAGAGGTGAAAGAGAGAGAGAGAGCGGAGAGGCATTTGAGTTTGAGAGAGGTGAAAGAGAGAGTAGAGAGGCAAAAGAGAGAGGGGGGAGATGTTTGAGAGAGAGAGAGAGAGAGAGAGAGAGGCAAAGAAGAGAGAGAGGGGGTGAGAAGGTGTAGTGAGGCGATCGAGAGAGAGAGGGGAGGTGTAGTGAGGCAGTTGCCCTTAGTGAGGGGGTGGATGAGGGGGGTCCACCTCCTCCTCACTAAGGGTGATATCGCCCTTAGTGTGGAAGGTTACCTCAGTAAGGTGACCCTCCCTGGGGCAGTCACCCCTTACTGAGGGGGAGTCGCCTCACTAAGGCAACTCCCCTCACTAGGGGCGACGTCACTCTTAGTGAAGGGGGGGTGTTCCAAGATCCCCCCCCCTTACTAAGGGCGACCGCCTCACTACACCTCTCCCCTCTCTCTCTCCACCCTTAGTGAGAAGGGCGATTGTCCTGGTGCGAAGGGACAGCCCTCATTAAGGGCGATGTCGCCCTTAGTGGGGGGGGTACATGTAGAATTAGTATCTTTTTAAAGGTTTTTTGTTTTGTTTTAAATAAAAATTAGTTTTTTTTGTTTTGTTTTAAATTAAAAAAGGGTTTTTGTTTTGTTTGAAAGAGTAGAATTTGTTTTTTTAGAAAAGGTTTTTTGTTTCATTTTAAATGGTTAAAAATAAAAATACGAGGAGAGAAAGAGAGAGATATTGATTCGGTGAGAGAGAGAGAGAGAGAGAGAGAGAGAGAGAGAGAGAGAGAGAGAGAGAGAGAGAGAGAGAGAGAGAGAGAGAGGATACCTCACTTAGAGAGTGAAGAGTGGGCATGTCATACAAAGGGGATGCATCACACACCACTTGGGTTATCCGATTGGACTTGATGTTGATTCACAAGCTTTGTTGGCATGGATTTCTGCAAGGATAAATGATAAGTTTGTGTATTGGAAATCTCAGGGTTGGCCTATGCATGTTCGGCTCAAAGTGGCACAATCCATTATGATTAGCATGATATCTTTTTTCTTGACTTTATTGCCATGGATGGGCAAAGCTTTGCATCAGATACAACAGCCAATTCGATTTATGCTATGGAAAAGAGCAGGAAATAAGCCAAGGTAGACATGGATTTCTTGGGAACATGTTACTGTTTTGAAGAGAAGTGGAGAGGCAGTCCTATTAGATGTCAGATTACATATGGTCGCTAGGAGATGGCCTTTATTACAAGATATGTGTGTATCTCAAGAGCCATGGGTGGTAATGGCTAAGGCCCTCATAGAGGAAGTCACACTTGTGCATGGTAATACCATGATTGATGGTACATGGTGGGATGTAGTGAATGGTTCCTAACAGGTTTGAGTGGTGGCTTCACCTCTCCTTTCTCATTTGATGATCTCATGGAAGGAGGTGTTGTCACACACTAAATGGAAGCCTTCAGATCAGCGATTGTAGTTGAATTCTATGGTAGGTGAGGTGTTGGCTGCTTCACGACTTCTAGAGTGGCCTAACAAACTTGTTGAGTGGCTAAAATTCAATAAAATGGCTCGATTGGGACTAGTGAGAATTCAAGATGCTTTGTTGCCACATAGAGGCCGCTTATTGTCTTTTCAAAAAATCTGTCAATATTTTCGGGTTCCACGTGGATATGTATAGTTATGGGAGAAGGTGAGGGGAGTACTTACACCGTTTAGTGATATTCCTCAGTTGGAGGATCAGCAACCTTGGTTAGATTGGGCATTTAGAAAGCCTCAGGACATTGTCCAATGTACAACAAATCAAGTGTACTATATGATGGTTGAAGATAAGTGTTGGATCACTAAGAAGGCTAATAGGGTATGGAACATCAGGAAGAGTAGGGCCTGGTGGAAGGAAGTAATCTTACAGGGCTGGTGGTCTAAGATTCCATATCAAGGGAAGGTATTCCTATGGCACATGCTAGTTGGAGGCCTACCATTGGGAGAACAATTGCGAAAGTGACGGATTGCTTCTAGTAATTGTGTGTTTTGTACTACATGCTTGGAAACATGCCCGCATCTTTTCATTTCATGTCCGGTGGCAAAGAAGGTGTGGGATTTCCTTTCTTGTGCATGGACTCCGTTGACATATAGGTCCGTAAAGGTTAAAGAATGGATTTTTGGTGAATGGGCCAAATAACCCTGAACATTCAGTTTTCTTTCATTTTTTCAGGTGGACAGGTTTGTGGCATATCTGGTTAACTAAAAATGCCTTTATATTTGATGCAAAAATTGCTATTACAGCTCACATAGGTGGTATAAAAGTTCTACTATTGTGGAAAGTCTCTTCCTTGCAGTTAGCTCATTTGGTGGAGAATGACACGGCTATATATTTGATGAGGGTACTCCGAGCTACACCTGTGGTTCATAGTAATTAGTGAGGAAAAGCTAATACATTACATGGTGGCCATGTGGCCATTTGTAAAGTGATTTTGGTAATATATTTTCTATTATGAAAAAAAGAAGAGAGTGAAGAGTGGACACTTGTTAACACTTGTTACATGACTTCCTAATTAGCAAGTGTGATTTCTACAGTAAGTTAATGCATTTAGAGGATAGTTGCATCTGAACTCAAGGTCTAACAAGGAAAATCAAACTCTTATACTAGGCCTTACATAGCATCCATTAAGAGTGATCGTAAAAGAGGAGATGTCATTACCCAAAATTCCAAGTACTAAGTAGAATAATGGGCTTTCCACGTCCAAGAATTATGATTTTAATCACAACAGTGTGACCACCATGTACAAACTACATGATGAAAATCCAAGATAGTTACATAAATAATTATTTGTGGAAGTTAGTTATGTAAGCATTTATTATTGAATATTATTATTGAAAATGAGTTTTTAGATTTTATATATTAATGAAACTATTTATAATGATTAAAGAATGTTTTTATGATTGTCAAAAATAATATTTTTTTAAAGAAAAATGAACATATATTTTTAAATTTATTCTAATATATATATAGATTTAGTGTTTAAAATTCAAATTGCTTTTCATTACTTTATTGTGTGTTTGTGAGTTGTTTTTGTGAGATTGAGTACTTTGCAAATAGAGATCTCTTTCTCTTCTATCTTCTTTTAGTCTATGTTTTTCTTTATTGTCATGGAGAACATAACTTTTCACATTTTTGTAGGAGGTTTAGAGAGTGATCCTATTGTTAGGACTATGCAGGGATGTTTTTATATTACTAAAGCTAATGATTATGTTGGAATGTTATGTACTCATTTTGGATTGAAAGTTTTTGCAATCAAACCATAAGATAATGGTGTGGATTATCTTATATCTATACAGTCAATTAGACCTGCTGGAGAGGAACCATGTTATATCTTTTATAAAGATATAACAACATAATATCTTGTTGTTCCAATAATAGGACAGTTAAGCAACACTACAGAAAGCAAACCAAACCGGAAGATTCTCCCATAGGTACACCCCATCAGAAGAGTGTGGTCAAATACTTATTATCTGAGGAATCTCATGTAGGTGTTCTTCATAGAATGTTATTAGCAAGCACACATATTGAGAAGGTGGAAGAGATTCCTCAAATTTACAATGGCAATGTGGCCTTTGAGTTATCGAATATACGTGATCCTTTAGCCTCATACAGAGAATAAAGGAAGCACATGATGACCATTGTTGGGTAAAACCTGCAAAGAGTCACGTAAAGTTTCTGGGGTAGTCCGAAAGAGTTCTTGTGGAGGCTTGTTTGAGTGTACTTATGCCTTGTCTGGAAGCAGAACTATGAACGACACACCAAATATACAACATCATGGATTGGTAAGCTTATTATCTTAGCTTAATTTTGATAAACCTTGATTAATAAGAGTATTTATTAGGACTTTGTAATTTTTTAAATAATAGGCAAGCTCATACAGAAGCCTCCCTCGTTGGGCTTAACATCGGATGGATATGGCTCTCTAGCTAGTTTCTACTGCAATAACAAACCTGTAATGCAGAAGTATGTGTGGTGTTACAGTGTACTATTGTATGCCTGATGACCCACATATGACTAGATTGAGTATACATTAAGGGTGCAACGGGGTATATCAAGGTAATTATTGCAAAAGATAAGAGAACTTGTGCAAGAGGTAGTTTTAAAGGTGGCTACAAGTGGTCCAAGGAAGATACAAATGGATATCACCAAACAACTTGTGCAAGAGGTAGTTTTAAAGGTGGCTACAAGTGGTCCAAGGAAGATACAAATGGATATCACCAAACAACTTGTATTGGATGCAATTGTTAAGAAGCATACAAAGGATGAATCAAATATTAGCAACATGGAGTTTTCACTATTATTGGAACACACGCATCCCCTAATTCAATGTCAAAGGTAATGCTAACTCCATATTGATTTTAATAATTTTAATAATTCTTATCAACTTAATTTTACATAGTTTGTTAAGTTGTCCAATTCTCTTGTTGTAGATTCAGGAGGATGGTACGTGCTTCTAGAATCAACGGTACAGTGCAAGGTGTAGAGTTTGGTGTCATGTCCATCTATGTATCCTACTTGTAAGTGTTAACCACATCTCTTGCAAACTTCCTTAAAGCTGGGGCATTCAAATCAGCCCTACCTCCACTTCTTATAGACTCTCTATATGCATATTGGTCTTCATAGATCTTAGTATACACAATAGCTTCTTGGAGGTTATTAGGTATTTGTGTCCTTACATCCGCCCAATGGTTGGTTTGAGACCCTTGATGTATTTAAACATCCGCCCAATGGTTGGTTTGAGACCCTTGATGTATTTAAACATCTTAAACTTCTTGCAAAAATAGTAGCTGATCATAAATGTTAACGATCCATATCTCCAGTAGATCAGCTAACTGAGGATTTGCCAGCTTTGTGTGCTTTGCCACATTCGCCCATAATGTACCCTCTCCAGCCAATGGAAGTATTCTAAGTCAGGGCGTGGAGTGCGGAGAGGATATGGTACATTATGCTGTTTTGTTGGAGTGATTTTTGAATAAGCTTCTGGCATGATTCGCCTTGTGGGCTCAAATGGAATTATCTGCATGAGGACTTTAAACATTAACTTTGGCTTCAACTGAGGGTTGCCCGCACGAATGAACCCCTCATACTCTGTAGCTGATAAAGAATCCAAAATGGTATCATCAGTAAATGCTTCAAGATTGTCTTGTGGGATAGGATGTCATACCTCTTGAGAGTGCCATGGGTGGAGATGGGTGAGGTGCCAGTACCTCCTCAGGGGGGGCGAGAGGTTTAGTGGGAAAATCTATCTCAGGAGAATGGAAAGATGAGAAAATGCAGCCAGCTTGAGAAGTGTTAGTAGGTGGTGTGTTAGGATATGGGTTAAGTAGCTTACTAGCAACATTAAATAGATAGGGTAAGTTGATTTTGAAAATGAAGAATAGGATTCTTCTTGACCCTGACCTATGCTAGGGGGTGGGAGGCTAGGCTTACGAGACTTAATAAACACTTGTAAGTCTGAAATTTCTTCGGCATTGGTAGTGGGATATTCTATGTGGGTAGCATCAAAATTGTATTGTACATTTGTTAGCATTGCTTCTAAATGTTTGTAAATATTAGAGTAGAGTTTTAGAATGCTAAAAGGATGATATAGAGTGGAATCACATAAATTTAGATGTTGGTGAGTGTTATAGACCTCTAGCCACCCATGACTTATAACCCATTGGTAACTATGTGCTACTACCTCATAGTTGGTGGGCGTCTCTGGAATGTCATCTGGGACAAACAGGTCTAATTTTTCGACACTATTGTCCAGAATTTTTGAATTTTGGAGAACGCGACACCAACTACGAAGGTTTAGCACTATAGGATGTAGAGGATAGAAAAAGATGTCTTGGGGATTAGTTAATATTAAGTCTCCTCTCAAAATTCCCAGTATTATAGTTGGATCAGCATCTCTTTCAGTATTTTGTTTGATTAATGTTAGTTCTCCTAGGACTATATCTTCAGATAGATTTATGTCATATTGAAGTAGAGAGAGTGCTAGTGTAGACAAAAATAAGGAAAGAGTTTGAGGATGGGCCCTAGGAGTTACTGGCACAGCTGACCCAACTTAAGGAGGAGACGGAGATTATCGCTAGGCTCCGGCCGCTAACTGATGCTCTAATGCTTGGAGGCGGGAGTGTGTTTCTAAAGGAGGTTTGAAATTGATGTTTCTCTGACCATCCTTGCAACATCTAATTCTTTGAATCTTCTTGTTGCGTCTTCTTGGGCCCGCCGGGCTATTGCTTCCCTATCCTGAGCTTGGGTAATTTGTTGGAGCCTTTGGGCAGCCAGCCTTTGAGTGTTGTTGTAGTTGTTGTGTAAGCTGCATCACTGCCTCTTGGTGTGCCAACTCTTTTCTTTGTGCTTCAGCCTGGCTTGCACTTATTGTTTCATTAAGTGCTCTGATCTTCCCTGCATGAGCCTTGTTTGTTTGTTTCCTTTCATGTTGTAAATGGTTTGCCTTTCCTTCTTTGTTTTTAGTTGTGTTGTTAGGTGTTGGATTTGGCATTGCATTTCTTCTTCTTTGGCCCTGGCATTGGCTTGGAATTCCTGTGTTTGTTGTGCATGAAGTGTAGTGAGCTTCTTTGTGTGGGTGACTTCTTTTTGGAGCTGCTCCTTTGCTTGTTCCAATTTGGCATTGAGGTCAACATTCTCCTTGATTCTTTGCACTATTGTTTGGCTTAAGACCTTTGTATGGAGCAAGAAGCCTAGTTGTATTTTGAGTAACTTAATAAGCAAGATATTTTCTTGTCTTCCGGATGTGGCTGCTGAGTCATAGAGATGGCCTCCCTACAAAACATAGACTATCAACAATTCTTGTAGGAGACCATGGAAGGACTTGACAAGCTACTCAACCAACCACAGACTGCGCTCGAAGCCGAATCAAGCACGAATGCAATGTGGGAACAAGAACAAAAGGTTTGGCAATGTCACCTCTTGACAACACATATGCTCCACGACCGTAACACCGCCCTCTGGAAGTAGGTAAAAGATGCATCCACACAGGTACAAAGGTTAAAAGCCAACTTGGAAGCAAGTGAGGCTACCCACAAAGATGTCATCATGAAGAGTTTGAAAGCTACACGAAGGAGCAGGAGAAAAGGTACAACGCCCTGGAAAATATGAGTGGGATTTAGGTGCCCATATTGCCATATTGCCTTGATAGTATCCTTGTGCTTGTAGTAAGTCCTTTCGGATCCATTGCTTATGGAACCCTTGAGGTTTCTTGGGATGGTTGGAGTCCTGCCAATCGGCTTGTGTCAGCAAGGTTTGGCTTTTGATTTGTCTGCAGGTTCTTCTTGTGGTCTTTCTATCATTCATGGCATCTTTTCTTTCTGGTTGCTCTTTAAGTTAATTCTTAGGCACCCAATTCTGTGTACCCTTAGATATTGGGTATTGTGTGGGCCCGCAAAAGTGATCCTGGTTCTATTTTTTGAGGTGTTGCCACTGCACTCGTTGTTTGTGTATCAGGTATTGGATATTGCATTTACTTGCACAGATCCAGGATCATCCTAGAATCATTTCTTCTTCCATGGAATGTGCAGGCATGACAAACACCTTCCCGACCAAGGAATTATTTTTGATGGAAATGTTAACATTTAAAAATCCTTTGGCTTTTGTGGTTATCAAGTGAACACTAGGAACTTGCGCATCAGTGGGTTCAAGTTGTGGTCTATCTAATGCTACCCAGGTGTCATATGAGATCAAGTTATGACTTGACCTGTATCTATTAATGCAATGCTTGTTGCATGGCCTTTAGCTATAGTAAGTCTCACCTTGAGTCATGCTGGCTCAATGTTCAGTTCCCCTTCGTCCAAAAGAGTTATAGAAGCCATGTTGACATGTATTAGTCTTTTGTGCTATAATTGTTTGGCTTTGGCCTCCCTAGCCTTAGCCGCTTCTTGAGCCTATTGGATTTTTTCTTTTGCAAGCTGTTTTTGCTGTTTTAAGACATGTTCTTGCAAGAGCATCTCTTGGGTTAGTGGTCCAAAATATTTTTTTAATTTACTTCCATTGATATAACCCTCCATCTGGATGCCGTCAATTGTCTCAATTCGAACAGACCCCAGAGGTGTGATTTTCGATACTCGAAATGGTCCCAGGCCTCGATATTTGAGTTTCTTTTTCCTGGCACTTCCGATACCATATATGAGGACAAGGTCCCCCATTTCCAGTTTTTTTTGCTTAAGGTTTTTGTCGAACCAATGTTTCCTGAGTAGTTTTTCAACCATGAGTCTATGTGATGCTATCAGTCTGGTCTCATCAAGCTTCTCTAAGTCAATTAGCCTTTCAGCTAATGCATTCTCCATTAAACGCTCTTGTACGGTAATCCTTAAGCTTGGGACTAGGTATTCCATGGGCATAGCTACTTCAACACCATAAGCTAGACGGAAGGGAATGTAACCTATCACTACCTTATATGATGTTCGATAGGCCCATAGGGCTGTTGCCAGCTTATGTTCCCAGTCTATTTGACTTGCTTCCCCCAAGGTTTTTGTTAAGATAGTGCACAAAATCTTGTTTGTACTCTCTGCTTGACCATTGGCCTATGGATAATAAGGTGATGATTTTTGATGGATCGCTAAGAATCCCGTATCAAGGTCACCCAACATACTCTTAACATTAGAAATATGAGAGTTTGTATTGTTGACCAAATGAAGTAAGCCCTCTCAAGTTGGGAAAACCTTCTCCTTCATCATCTTTGCAATTTATGGAATGCACTTTGCCGACCTTTGGACTTTTCTTGCTCTATTTAAAACCACATGTTTGTACACATGCAAGATTAATAATGAACTCCTTCTATGACTCTTCATCCTTCCATATTGAGATTTTGAACCAACTATACCAACACCTTTATCCTTCAATTGTACATTTGACAACAGAATCCTTGCCATCCATACTGTCGAAGAATTTTAATATTAATTATTTTCTCCAACATATATCACTTTCATCAATATTAAGATATTAAGAAACAAACCATTAAATTTACACACTATATAGGAATTATAATAATATTCTCCAATGTATATCACTCTCATCAATATCAAGATATTAAAAAACAAACCATTAAATTTACACACTATATTATAATTACAATAATATTCTCTAATGTACACCACTTTCATAAATATTAAGATATTAAAAAATAAACCATTAAATTTACACACTATTACATTATAAAAATATTATTTATTATAGAAATGTAAGTTGAGAAATATATATAGGTATGTGTGTGTGTGTGTGTATTCTAGCATGTATGTATGTATATATATATATATATATATATATACATATATATATATATATACATATATATATATATACATATATATATATATACATATATATATATATACATATATATATATATACATATATATATGTATATATATATATATATATACATATATTTATATATGTATTTATATATATATATACATGTATATATAAGTATATACATATATATATGTATATATATATATATATATATATATATATATATATATATATATATACATATATATATGTATGTATATATATATATATATATATATATATATATATATATATACATATATATATGTATGTATATATATATATATATATATATATATATATATATATATATATATATATATATATAATAGATTCTTATGTAACCATATTATAAATATAATATAGTATTATATATATAGAAATTAAAAAGAAAACTAATTCTACTCTCTTTCTCTCTCTCATCCTTATTTCTTTCTCTCTTTCCCTTCCTCTATTTCTACTCTCTCTCTCTCTCTCTCTCTCTCTCTCTCTCCTCCTCTCATTTAGAGTCTTAGTCCATGATAGAGGTCATATACATGCCAAAGATTGTGGTGGATCATCGCCAGTAGATGGCCATACATACATAGTTGATATGGAGCCAGTTGCATGAAGAGTAGTCGTGCATTATAGGCGTTGGGATCCTATAGAAGCAGATTTATTAGGTGGTTGGTAGAGTTAGTAGGTGGTTGGCTATGCGGTGCCATTTGTATGGATTTGAAGGCATCTTATATGTGGAGGCTTCATCGGCTATGCCCATACACCCATACTTTTCAAGTACATACCCACATACATAGATATGCCTTGATATATATCAACATGCTAATTATGTTAAAGATGTACATACCAATACATATACATAATATGCATCAACATAAATGCAACATGCAATTATACAAATATGTGTTTCCTAATCCTCCTAGGCCATCAAGGAAAAAACATCACCTTCATCCATAACAATTGCTTGCAACACATTATCGAAGGCAACTCGTTGGTAATGGTTTCATGTTTCCTCCATTACATGAGATAAGAGATGTCCACAAGCATTCTTCTTCTCACACTCCAACAATTGCACTTCACAAAAAGCACACCAATTTTTGAGTGCCTCTTATGACTATACTATCATAGTTAAATAGACTAATAGCTTTATTGCAGCATGCATACCTGGTACATGAGGATATCAATGAAGAATTTTTGAGTGCTGCTAATGACTATACTATCATAGTTAAATAGACTAAGGGCTTTATTGCAGCATGCATGCTTGGTACATGGGGATATCCATGAAGAATAGACAAAATACCTCTCTTTTCTCTACATGCGTGTAACATGTAGAAAAACTACCTCTCTTTTCTCTACATGCATGTAGCATGAAGCACTTTGAACATCACTCATTCTCATCACCTGCACATGCTCTACTTCTGCACCTTGATGAATAAACAATACTTCTACATCTTGGTGAAGATTTGTCATTTCTCTCTCCTTATGAAGATTTTCCCTTATCATTTAAATATGTGCTACCTCTCTACTCTGATGAACAAATGCCAAATCTACATCTTGGTGAAAATTTAGCATTTCTCTCACCTTATGAAGATTATCCCTTGTCATCCTTTCAGTACATGCTACTTCTCTGTCATGTTGAAAAGATCATAGTCTAAGTCATTGATGAACATTTGTCAGTTTATCATCCTCATGAAGATTCTCCCTTGTCACCATGTCAATAGACTCTACTCTTTTCGTACACTCTTTCCATATAATCATATACAAGTCCACTTGAAGAAGTTCTATCCCTCATAATTTATCGATGTATCTCTGCTTAGCTTTTACTACTAGTGACAAAGACTTATGCCCATCATGTTGCCTATATATAGGCAAGCGCCTTGGTTTCAAGTTCTATTTGTAGTAATGCCTACTTGATTACTTCTATTAAGTTTCTATCTTATTGGACTCAACAAACCATTGTGCTTATCTCCTTGACAACACCTTGATCCACTCTTCCCAATATCCTAAGTATGACTCCCATGCATCAACACATTACCAGTGTTGCAAGGAACATTATATAGAGCTAGGTCTAATCAATGAGAAATATTTTCTCATGATTCACATGCATTTGTTCTCTTGAGATTGGTTTTCTCTTGGGCTGCTTGATGTTGTCTCATATCCCTTATAGCAATCAAGCAAATTGGTTTTCTCTCGGGTTGTTTGTTGTCGTCTCATATCCCTTGTAGCATTCAAGTAGGTTGTCCGGAGAGGATGTCTTAAAGTACATGATATTACCATTTTTATAAAGCACCTATTTCTTTTATATGTTTAACTATTAGAGTTTTACTCTCTCTCTCTCTCTCTCTCTCTCTCTCTCTCTCTCTCTCTCTCTCGCTCGCACATACAAACATTTATACACAGGTTTCGATTCATTTTATAAGCATAACATACATCAAATCAATTTCTACGAAGACTTGAAAAGAAAATTAGAATAATTTATTTAATTTTTAATAAACTATAGATTTTATTTAAAAAATGATTATATTTATTTGTAATTACAAGAAAACAAAATTCTCAAAGTAGCTACTCATGTGAGCAAGAAGAAAAAATGAAGAGAACCGTAATCTACCCGCCGTAATGCTCTCAACAATTGATACTGCAAACACGATGGGCCAAAAAGATCAGACACCATAGCATTTCTCATTCTATTTTTTAAAGCTAATAAATACTAACGTGTCTTTTCTTTTTTGTAATTTTTATTAAGAAAAGGCAATCCATTTTTTTCTTATCAACATGTGTGGGATATCTATTATTATAGTTAGCATTGTCTTTTTTTAGTCTTTATTAAGCACTCAATCAGACGATACATATACACCTACACTACTCTTAAAAAGGCTGAAGATTTTGACACCAAGTGGAACCATTAATGTCTCATTTGACTATGGTGGCAAGCATCTCAAACCCTCATCATCTAGTCTTTTCAAACCCAAGTGCTCTATCATGAATGATGGGAATTTTATCCATTACTCTACCACCCTAGGAAACTAATTTCTCTTTTTCTTGGAAAAAGAATCTTATTTTTTATAATTTTTATTGAGAAAAGACAAAAGAGAAGTTTTGATCAATTTAAAGAAAGAAATTTCCACAATAAACATTTATACACTTACAATCAATATTTCATAAAGCAAAATATTATTTTCATATAGGAATTTTTTTTACGAAGACTTGAAAAGTAAATTATAATTTATTTGATTTTTAATAAATGACACATTTCATAAATTTTGTAAAGGAAAATGATTCTATTTATTTTTTATTACAAGGAAAGCAAATTTCTCAAAGTAACTAAGTTGAAGGGCAGTTCATGAGCAAGAGAAAAAAATGAAGAGAACCTTTTTAATGAGACGGTCAGTATCCACAAGTTGCAACCCAAATGTCGTAAATCTTCCCATTTGCAATGCTCTCAACAATTGATACTACAAACATGATGGGCCAAAAACATCAGACACCATAGCATTTCTCATTCTATTTTTAAAAGCTAACAATACTGAGGTGTCTTTTCTTTCTTTTTTAAAATTTTTTTGGTGAAGAATAGTGAAAATAACACGATATCTTCTTCATGGATCTTCATGGGAACAAGGTGTAAGAGATTGGAGTAATTGGAATTCCAACCCTACAACTTGTTAAGGCATTAAAGTTATTGAAGGAGGAAGAAGTAAGCAATTTATGTTGTAAAGCTCAATCCTTCAGGCATTAAAGTTATTGAAGGAGGAAGAAGTAAGCAATTTATGTTGTAAAGCTCAATCCTTCAGGCAAAGAGTTAGACATAAAGAAACCAAATGTCTAAGTGAGTATACGAACATGTTTCCTAAAGAATTAATTGAAATGCCCCTAACTCATGACTTTTTGAGATAGACTTGGTTCCCCGAGTCCAACCAACTACAAATAGAGATCACATGATGGTCGTTCTAGAAGTAATTAAGCTCAAGGAACAATTGAGAAAATTGTTGGAGCAAGGATTTATTCGACCCAATGTATCCCCTTAGGGTGTGTTACTTCTGAAGAATAGAACTCTTAGATTGTGAATTGATTAGTGTGGGTTAAATCAGCTTATTAACAAGATTAAGTATCCTATTCTCAGGATAGATGAGTTGTTTACATGGAGCCTAGATATTCTTGAAGATTGAGTAGGATTGACTTAAAGTTGGAATATTATCTAATCAGGAATAAGGAGTAGGATATTATCTAATCAGGAATAAGGAGTTATTCCCAAGATAGCATTTAAGTATGGACATTATTATGAGTTCATAATGATGCCATTCAGATTAATGAATGCCCCTGCTACCTTTAATCGATTGAGGTAGGAAATCTTGAGAGAGAATCTAGATGATTTTGTTTTAATTTTTTTTTGTTGATGATATTCTACTTTACTCCAAGAATGTTAGTGATAGAAGAAGCATATGTGTAAAGTCTTGGAAACTCTTAAAAAGAACAAACTTTTCCCCAAGAAGAGTAAGTTTTCCTCCTTTTCCAATCAAATTGAATATTTAGGTTCATAGTTCTGAGAGATGGCATATCAATTGATCCCGCGAAGGTGCAAGTTATCATTGATTGTCCATAACCAAAGATGGTAAAAGAAGTTAAAGGGGATTTCTAAGGTTAACAGGGTAGTATTGGATTTTTATTCCCCAATATGCCAAGATAGCTTCTCCATTTGATAGCACTTCTTAAGAACAATATTCCATTTTAATGTGCCAAAGTGTGTTTAGCACATCAAAGTTTGCAATGTGCCAAAGTGCATGTGAAGCTAAAGATTACTTTAGTGACTAATCTAGTGCTTAAGTTACATGAATCTAGAAAACCCTTTGAAGTTATTATTGATGCTAGTGGATTCATTATTGGAGGAATCCTAATAGAAAGGACGCCCCACAGCTTAGGAGTCAAAAATTAAGACCTCATGAGTGAAAGGAACTATGTTGTCTGTGATTACCCTTTTACCCATTAAGATCAAGGAGAATATTAGATCAGACAAACTCTTTGCTCATGTTATAGCATTGCGTAAGTAAGAAAGTAAGACTGCTCAAGAAGTAAAGAAAGTTTAGGGATTCAGATTAGAAGATGGATGAATGTTCTTAAATAATAATTGGTTGTGTGTTCCTAAAGATAATAATTTTAGGAGAAGAATTTTAAATGATGGAGCTCATGACAACGTTAGCGGGATACCTCAGAGCTATGTGAGAACTTTCATAGTAGTAAAGAAAAGTTTCTTTTGGCCTGGAACTAAGAAGGATGTACTACAACATGTTCATCAATGCTTAATCTACCAGAATAGTAAGGCCAAAAGGATAAACATGCTAGGAAAGTTGCATCCCTTAGATATTCCATAGCATAAAGTGGGAATGCATAAGCATGGATTTCGTTATTAGATTACTAGAATGCCTTCAATTTAAAGTTGGATAAAAATGCTAGGAAAGTTTCATCCCTTAGATATTCCATATCATGAAGTGGGAATGCAAAGCATGGATTTCATTACTAGAATTCTTTTAATTTAAAGCTGGACATGATTCCATCTTAGTTGTTGTAGATCATTTGACAAAAGTCACTCATCTAATTCTAGCAAAAAAGAATTATATAGCCCTTGATGTTGCTAAAGTCTTTTTAAAGAAAATATTCAGACTCCATGGTTTTCCCAGAAGGATTGTAGGGTGAGATCAAGATGTGAAGTTAATATCCAAAGTCTTTTGGACTGAATTCTTCAAAGCTATGGGAACCTCTTTAAATCTCAGTACTACCTATCATCTAGCGACTAATGAAGATGGAGAGAGTGGACCAGGTAATCGAAGACATTCTTCAAGCATTTTGTGGACAAGAGCCCAAGATAATGATAAACTATCTTCATTTGGTTGAATTTACTTATAATGTATGTCATTATCAAAGCAGATGCATGAGTCCATTTAAGGCACTTTATGGATGGGATTATGTAATACCATTGAATTGGCTCGATCCATTGATTAGGGTGAAAGTGTCGAATCAAATGTTAGATAAAATGGATCATCAAATGCAGTCGAAAGAAAGATATCAAAGCTGCTCAAAACAGATAAAAGTGTCGAATCAAATGTTAGATAAAATGGATCAGCAAATGCAGTCGAAAGAAAGATACCAAAGCTGCTCAAAACATATAAAAGCAATATGCCGAACTGAAGCGACTTTCAAAGGATTTGAAAAAGTTGAAATGGTATTTCTTCAAGTACAACCTAGGAGAATTTCTCTCCTTAGGAAAGTACAAGAAGCTAAATCATCTAGATATTATTGACCATATACAATCATAAGGAAAATTGGAGATCAAACTTATGAACCTTTTCTTCCTCCATAATATCTTTCATGTGAGCTTCTCAGACTCATATATTAAATGATGTGCAGGTTGCCTTTACCACTCAATGCCAAGTAGTACTAGAACTAGAGCAATTTTGTATGTCGATGAAAGGTCCCTCAAAAATAGAATCTTAAGGGAATAGTTGAAATTTCTTCCTAATTGAGGATGCTACCTAGGAAAAAGAAGAGGATATAGTAAGAGGTTATCCCCAATTTGTGAGATGAGGACATCTCAAATTTTCAAGTGGAAGATCCCTTTTACTCATGTATTATTTTTAATAATGAATAAAATATAAGTCATGTTCTAGAGAGAGAAAATGTGTAATAATGTGCTTACACTGAAAAATGTAAACCCTTGTTAAAAATCTTATAAATAGTTATTTTCATCCAAAAGGATCATTTTTTGTGTAAAAGTAATAGGGTTTATATGCATACAAAATTAGCTATGATGCCCCTAGAGTGTGTACATGCACATATTGCACATAATCAATTAAAAAATGTAATTAATGCAAGTAGAGTTAAAATAAGGCTTACTGAATTAGAAAATAATAATGATAGAAATAATAAAATTACAATGAATTTGAAAACTTAAAGGTTCTACCCCTTTGATTAATTTCATATTTTGGGCCTTAACTGATTCATGGACTTATTCTTCTCTTTCCCTTCTACTTTCTTCAACATTTCTCCAACACTTTCCCACTTTCTTTGACATTTTTTATTAATGTAATTGTTTCCTTCGACATTTCACTAACTCACTCTACTTGAGCACATTAACTTTTACCTTCAACAACTTAGAACTATCTTAAGGAGCCTATTGTTGTTCCAACCTTGCCTCATTATAATGCCTCCAAGATGACACATCAATAGATGGCCCTTTAATTGTGGCATAGATGGAGGCTTCACACACTCCTCTCGTAAGGCCATGGAGTCCTAGATGTGGAGTGTCACTACTTATTAAGTGTATTATTTTAAACCAAGTTGGGGATAAGGTGATTCTTTGCTACCACCAACATGATAGGGTTTTCTATCTTTAATGGCTTAGATGGAGTGACCCAGTCACACACACCATGTGTCCAAGCCATCACTTTAGACTTCTATTATTTGATTAGATAACATAGGGCTTGACTAGCATATCCTCTATCCATGATTCTTTCTTGGAATCCTCATCCTTTAAAAAAGATCTATATAAATGTCCTTTAAGTCTTCTTCTTCCACTAACATTGGGGGTTCTTGAAGGCCAGCCTTAAGATGGCCTTCATTGGGGTAATGTACATGGGTATTCTTGTAGAGTGCCTCACAATAGTCCTCATGCATTTGAGCTTTAAAGAGGGGAGGTTAAAATAGAGATCAATAGTGGCCTGTGACCTTTCTTGCAACTGTTTCTCTTAGACATTTTCCATGATACATATGATTCATATATAATAAGAGAACCTTGGATAGCATATTTAGGTGACAATAACAACATAGGTTTTTTAGCAAGATTTAATTGTTCTCTTGATAGACTTTAAGAAGACCTATGTTTGGTTAATGAGGCCTTCTTGGTGGACACTATGATTTTTGCAAGAGGCATTGAACAAATTCCCTAAAATTATTTGGTTGGGGGCCCACTTGAGTATAGCAATTGGCACTTGGTTGATGATAATGATTGTCCTATCACATGTAGTAGATGTGATTTCCTCAAGCAGTTCCCAACAACATTACCTTTGGTGTCATGAAAGAACCCGTGTATATTTAGATGAATGGAGAAATTGATCACCTTATTACTCAAGGAACATTAACTATTCCAAGGCTAGCTCTTTGCTTTGAGAAGGATGTCAAGGGAAACCACTTAGACTTGCATGCCTTTGGATCAACACCATCATTCTTGCCAAGGTCTCAATGGTCCCACCATCATTCTTACCAAGCTCTCAATGGTCCCACATGAACCCATGTATATTCAGATAAATGGAACAATTGGTCACCTTTTTACTTGGGGAAACATTACTTATACCAAGGCTAGCTATTTTCTTTGAGAAGGATGTCAGGGTGGAGCTCATCTCAATAATGTCATGTCCTGGCCCATCTCATGTGGATGCACTATGCAAGATTATAAAGGGTATGATTAAGACCTTGCCCATCTAGTGACCTAGCCCATCTGGTGAAACTCAAAAGTGTCATGGCAAGGCCCATCTACTAGCATGGCACACTATAGCAATAATATAAAGGGTATGGTAAAGCCTCTATTATTAAGAATCATGGTGCTCTAGGAAATGGCTATGAAAGCTTGTTAACCCTAAATGCCTAAACACAATTAACCTAATCTATGGTGGGTGATACCTAGATGAACACATGGTGTGTGTGTGTATACTAAATAAGAATTATACTTAAGCTAATTATGTTACAAGATAGATTAACTTGCACTCATATAGAAGATTAAGATGCTTGTTTACTTCCATTGCTTGAAATGACACCTTTTATATGGGTGAGTACAACATTGGCTTTGCTAGGTCATGTGGGATATTTTAGCTTTGCTCATGTGGCTCGTTTTCTAGTGGACAATGTCTTCTTTGCTTTACTTAACTCACTCCCTACCTCTTCCTTGTGCCAACATTTCTCAACACCCCCCCCCTTGGTGCCATTTTCTTAGGCTATTACAAGGTGGTTATATGCGAGGTTTATAAATACTTCACCCCCTCTTAATGGTAGGTGGGTTGACATTTATCCTGGACATGAAACATCTCTCCCCTTGGGTATTTAACTAGCTACTCTCAGGTAGTCAGGAGTGTTTACATTTGCATCACTTCCCCTAGGTGCTCTTTAGCTACTCTTAGGTGGTATAGCATGCTTATAAACACATAGACTTGCCTACTCATTTGGTGAATTACAATATATGAATTAATTAGGTTAGGGTAGTGGTTGGTAGCCCCTTTGTTGCTCAGTGTTATTGCTTGCTTGAGATCTTCTTGCTTTTGCTTGGTGAAGATCCATTGTTGCTTCCTTCATGCTTGTTTGTTGAGATCTTCTTGCTTTTGCTTGATGAAGATCCCTTGTTGCTTCCTTCATGCTTTATGTCGATGTCGTGTCTTTCTTTTTCTTCTTTGAATTGTTGGATGCTTTTGGCTCTTGGTCTTTTTTGCTCTTTGGCTTGACTCTTGGCTCTTTAACAACTCCTTTGATGCTCCTTGTTGCATAAAGCTTTGATCTTCTTATATCTGCCTTTGATGCATTCTGTGTGGATGCCATGCTATGTGCTATGATCATCTCATGAAATTGTCCTTTGAGCATACATAGGATAATTTTTTGTGCAATCATGGTATGCTTTGTGAGGTGCTTTGCCTAGGTATGTGCCCCTTCTCCGATAAACTTCCCAATGCCATGTGAAAGGGTCTTACCACCATGAGCTTGTGACATTTCTCTATGGAAGTGTCTGTACTCTCTTAAAATTTTTAATGATATGATGCAAAATAAGGATTAGGATGCAATGTGGATGATGAATAATGCAAAGAGTTTTTATTTTGATGTGAAAAATTATAATATAGTGCAAAATAACTAAAAGAGATTCAAATTGTGCAATGCAAGAGGGTGAGGGTGATTTTCAATGTAAAGGATTATTCTCCAACCGTAATACAATCCTAATTTTATAATTTTAACGCTTATTGGGCTCAAATTTGACTAATCACGTCTTAATTATAGTGATTAAGTGAGAAAATTGGTGATTAACAGGATTGAAATTTGGAGGCTTAAATTAAGCTTGTGGAAAGAAATTATGATGGGGATTTTTGCATAAGTTTCTTGCCCTTGATGAGAACAAGTGGCACACTAAAGATCTCTAGCTCAAATAAGCCCTAGAAGCTCAAATATGCTCCAAATATGGTGATTGGTTTTCTGCTAATTATGGCTCAAACAATGCATGGTTTGAGCTAAGATTTAAAATGTGGGTTCCTTAAATGTTGAATAACAAGCTCCTAAGCAGGCTTGGCTCAATTTGAAGTGGTTGGGGAGAATAATGCTTTTGAAAAGTCAACAAAAACGATAAAAAATGGACAACTGCGTGGAAGATTCGCCGATTCCTTTTAGTTGTAGATGTGCCTAGGGCTAGGTGATATGCTCCTAAAGTTTCAAGGTGAATGGTAGCTTGGTTGAGGAGAACAAACTCTTAAAATTTTAGACCTCAAGCACGACAAGTGGATAAGCTTGGGATTAGTAACTTAATTAAGGTGATTATTAACACTAATTAGCTTGAGAAATGACTATTGGATACTAAGAAATGAGAGGAGCTCATGAAGAGAGGGAAGTCTCTGATACCATGTTAAGAATCATGGTGCTGTAGGTAATGGCTATGGAAGCTCGTTAACCCTAAATGCATAAACACAGCTAACCTAATCTATGGTGGGTGATACCAGATGAATACATGGTGTGTGTGTGTGTGTATAATAACTAATAATTGCACTTAAGCTAATTAGGTTGCAAGATAGATTAACTTGCACTCATAGAGAAGCTTAAGATGCTTGTGTACTTATATTGCTTGAAATGACCCCTTTTATATGGGTGAGTACAACATTGGCTTTGCTAGCTCATGTGGGATAATTTAGCTTTGCTCATGTGGCTTCTTGCTAGATAGTGCCTTCTTTGGCTTTGCTCAACTCACTCCCTACCTCTTCCTTGTGCTCAATGGCACTACGTTTCTCAACAACCCTTGGGTAGAGACCATTTGCTTCATTTTTTTAGACATATCCACTCCCCCTTAAAAAGGCTTTTAGTTGTGCTTCCTACTCACATTTGAGCTAAGATCCATTCCTCACCCCAAGACAATGTACCCAAGATAATGATGGCATTCTTTGATAGGCTTCTAGTGTGGCTTGCCTCCTCCTTGTGGACCCACCTATTGAGATATCAATCTAAAATAGTGTAAATATGGATGACACATCATAATGACACACGTGCACTTATACTATTAACATGGTTGTTGGTGTCATTATGCTCCCACAAAGACTATATGACAACGGGGCCTCTTTAGTTTACTAGAGTTATGGCATAGTTATAGAACCATCTCATAAGGTGGAGTTCACACTATATGGATGTTTTACTAGTAGAATACTTTACCTTATACTCTTATCTTTATGTTATGGTAGTAGAGGAAATTTTGGATGATAAGTGGATACATGAGAATAGTTATGGATAGCTATGTTCACAATAGTGATGAGGCAGAGGTGGGGTTCACACTATATGGATGTTTTACTAGTAGAATACTTTACCTTATACTCTTATCTTTATGTTATGGTAGTAGAGGAAATTTTGGATGACAAGTGGATACATGAGAATAGTTATGGATAGCCATGTTCACAATAGTGATGAGGTATCACTTATATGGAGAATGCATATGAATGTGATGATCTTGAAAATAGGAGTTCACTTCAGTCCAAGACTTCTATCAGAAGCTATTATTATTGTGTGAAAGTGATGCAAATATTGAAAATTTAGCAAACCTTTTTCATCACTTATGGACACTATTCCCATGATTGATGATGGAGAAAAATCTCAAGATCATAATGCATTAGTTGTTTGTACTATTGTAGATGCATGATCAAATCATAATTTGGTCATGCATCTATAAATGATATTACAACTCATGGGATTGTCGAAATGGATGATGATAATCATGACTTTTATGGTGATGACCTACAAGGTAATAATGAAAAACTAGGGTATAATAGCATGGACTGCTATTATTATTATATGAAAAAATAGGGTATATATATAAAGGACTACTATAAAAAGAAAAATGATATAAAAATTGAGAAGTTGCAAGAAGGCAACTATACATCTTCCAAGCAAACACGGTGAAGACAGAAGTGAGCAGCTATTTGTGATGCAACATATGCTTAGTTCCATGACTACAGATGCATCAAATTTAGGTGATATATGGTATGTTAATTGGGTGCCTGTAACCACATGACTAGCGATGGTCATAGGGTTCATAGAATTGAGAAATTTTGAAAAACTATGTTATGTAGAAACATGTGATGATACATAATGCAACAATGTGGTAAAGTTCCTTTGTCTATGCAGGATGGAAAAATGAAGTACCTTGATGATGTGCTTCATGTGCCAAATATAATAAAGAATCTGGTTTTCTATTGGGAAAATGATTGGTCTCTAAAAGTGAGGCATGGATGTTACGTGGAAGATTTCTATAAGTAGGGCCGCTTGGTTACAAAGGGAAATAGAGTTAGCAAAGTATGCTTACATTAGATTTAAGCATGCTTGAAGTGAAGGTTACCATGTTTGCACATGTTTTAGGTATGATTACAACATTTATATTTGGCATAAATGTGGTGAACATGTCAATATTCAATGGGTTGAAGAATATATAGGCCCAAATTATTGTTTTTTTAGGTTTACAAGTGTTCAAATGGATGCCAAAAGTTAGCAAGTGTTTACTCATTTTTGAGAGCTTCAAAGCTATAGTAGAGAAAGAAAAATTCATGCATATAAAATGCCTAAGGAGGGTGGGGGATAATATTTCTCCAATGAATTAGTGAGTATTTGAGAGAGCATGGATAAAGAGGCAGTTTACATGTAGGTACAACCCCCAATAAAATTGGGTTGCAAAAAGGAAAAGCATGCATATTACAAAATTTTCTCGTGCATTTATGAATAAGAAAGGGGTGCCTCGTTATTTTTGGACTGACCAATTGTATTTTATATTATAAACAAGACACCCACTATAACAGTTCATGGCATGATGCTTGTACAAAAGTTTATTAGTAGAAAACCTTGAAAGTATTTGGGTGCATTAGTTATGTACATGTACCCAATGAGGTGAGAAATAAGTTGGATCCCAACGTTTAAAAATTTGCATTCATTGGTTATTCCTTTGAGTAAAAGGTTTATAGATGTTATAACCCCACTATATGCATGAGATGTGAGTAAGCAAGGATGTTATGTTTGCTGAGATCAGTAGTAGCTGGTATACTTTGGTGAAGGATTTTATACAAGTAAGAAGGGATGTTGTGTTGATAAGATGAGTAGTTGGTATACTCTAGTGAAGGATTTTGTGCAAGTAAGAAGGGATGTTGTGTTTGATGATGAGATGAGTAGCTGGTATACTCCAGTGAAGTATTTTGTACAAGTAAGAAGGCTCGGGGGGGTCACTCATAAATATGTAAGCATAGCACGTGGGTTCAATAGAAGGGAAAAATCTCTTTTCTACACTTTTTTTTAACATACATAAGGGTACCAATTAAAGGGGGTATTCACAAGTTGAATAGAAAAAGGGTATGTTTTATTCATGAAAAATTCACAGATAAGGAATTTTTAAAATAGGCCTTGAATGCATGTGATATAGAGGGTTTACTTATAGTAAACTCCCTGACGACGAGTAAGAAGGGATATTGTGTTTGATAAGATAAGTAGATGGTATACACTAGTGAAGGAGCATTCTATAGTAGTAGGAGTTGTGCAAGTAAGCAAGGATGTTATGTTTGATTAGATGAGTGACTGGTATACTCTAGTACAAGTAAGAAGGGATGTTGTGTTTAATAAGATGAGTAGCTTGTATACTCTAGTGATGAAGGATTTTGTGTAAGTAAGAAGGGATGTTGTGTTTGATGAGATGAGTAGCTGGTATATTCCAATGAAGTATTTTGTACAAGTAAGAAGGGATATTGTGTTTGATAAGATAAGTAGATGGTATACACCAGTGCAGGAGAATTCTATAGGAGCTATGCAAGTAAGCAAGGATGTTATGTTTGATGAGACGAATAGTTAGTATACACGAGTGAAAGGATTCTATAGGAGTTGTGCAAGTAAGAAGTGATGAGATGAGTAGCTAGTATACACCATTGAAGGAGGATTCTATAGGAGTTGTGCAAGTAAGAAGGGATATTGTTTGATGAGATAAGTAGATGGTATACACTAGTGAAGAATTTGATAGAAGCTAACGCAAACAATTAGATGGGGGGACTACAAAGTGTAAAGTTCTCCTTTGATGCAACCAAGGTGGCTACTAATAAGTCCACTGATAATGGAGACCTACAAGGTGTATGAAAGAAATGCAAAGTATAGTGAGTAAACATTTTACTCGTAAGATGCAAAGATCGATGTTGCTGAAGTGAAGCCCGCAAGATCCAGTGTGGTGAGTGTCTATTGATGCTTTCTCGTGTATCTGCACACTCTTTTGTAACAGATCTGACAAAACTACTCTAGAATCCGATGAAGAACAATGTAAATCTAGTCCCCAAAGATGTATGTAGAAAATCAAAAATCACGTGAACGGCTCCCAAAACGGGCTTGGAACGAAAATCTAGCCACAAAACTTTAGTACAAAGTACTCCAGACTTCATGATCCTCTTTCTTCTACCAAAAGGGCTCCTTAATCCAATTCAAGAAGACATGCGACTTGGGATGAAGGATAGGTAGTAATACAGGGGCCGAGGAGAGTATGCTTTAATACCAAATGTTGGGAATAGGGTTGCACGAATGCACGCACACACACACACACAGAGTGGAGAAGCTAAAGGGAGCACAAAATGAGATGATAGATGGATATTGAATGTGTGCTATACAAAGATAATAAGTATACCCCAAGATGGGTTGTATACTAGCACAGGGGAAAAAACCTCCTAAGAGGAAAAAAAGTGCCCCGACTAGTCCTAGTGTGTTCACACACATCACTACCAAATATGGCTACAATCCCTAGCTTAGAATTAGTTTTAAAAAATAAAAAATAAATACAAATGGAGTAGAAATACTAATAAAATTACACCACTTGAAAATGAAGTCATTGCATTGCATGTGTATCATGTGATATGTTAATTTTAGCAAGAAAATGTAAATTTTTATTGAGTCTATGTTTATTTATATTGATTTAGTTAATTTAGAAAGTAGATTAACTAATTAGTTAATGTGGAAAGTAGATATAATTATATTAAAACATTAAAATATATAAATTTTATGTAAGATATGTTAAAATCAACAATAAAAAACTATCACCACCACTTAATTTTAGACTAAATAAGAGCATAAAAATTGTACAAGCTCTTAACGACACATAGAGGAATGTTTGATTTTAATTTCAAATGGGATTTGTACAAAAACAAGAATTAGGAATATGGTATACATGGTTCTATAACCAATGTCATGGTAACACTTAAAATTCAACACATACTACCAAGATTTTGTGACTTTAGTTCTAGTTTATTAGTGAAACCAAAAAGGAAATGGAATATAACCATGCCTATTTTCTTGACCATCAAATAACATTTGTGATAGATCTTTGTGAGTTTCTCAATCACAAACGAAGAAATAAGACCATATTAGGGAATTTGGAAAAATCCCCATACTTTGGAAATTCCAAATGGTAACATTTTTGAATCTACTTATTACATAAATTTGTCGGAGATTATATATTTAGAGCCTACATGTCAAGTGCTTTTTAATGATATGTCACATGAGGGGGTTTTGACAAAAGATTAATAAGGTTCACCATGCTCCCCATTTGTGAATCTTTGTAAAGTGAGAATTGGGAATTTTCCAAATTCCCTAATATTTTTTTAAATGTGCAAATTAACTTAAAGTGGAAAAATGCCTAGTTGCTTGACCATTGAATAATGGTTAACGAATCTTTGTGAGTTTCTCAACATCAAACTCTATAAAGAGGAAAATGTGCAAATTAACTTATAGGGGGAATAATACTTGCAAAATTACCATTTTGATGTGAAGGGAATATAGACAAGAAATTAATGTAAAAGTAAAGAGAAACAAGTATTTATCGACACAATAGTGCACAATTTAACATTAGATGAACACATTATTTAGTAGGAGTATGAATGTAAAATCGATGCATCTTGTCAAGGAAGTAATCCTTTGAGAATTTTTAGAAACTTAAATAGCATGATATCCCACAATTTTATTTAGTAAGATGCATTTTAAAAACATACAAAATCATATCCCACACTTTTCTTTAGTGAGCTTCATTTTAAAAACATACAAAATCATCACTACCAAGTAATTGCTTATTAAAAAGTACATAATCATAGCCATGTTTTAACAACAAATATGACAAATTTAACTTACAAAGCTATTAATTTTTTTTAAAAGATCAATTTAGATTAGCTTACATAAAGGTCCCATACAAAAAAGAATATAATAATAGCTAAGGGTGTAATTAGAAATACAAATAGAGATAATATATTTAAAGTCTAATTTAAGTTAAACAAAAATCACAAAAATTCCAAACTTAAGAATATTTCTAAATTATAAAATTAAGAACCTCTCTAGATGTTCAAAAGAATAAAAACATCTCTAGATTATGAACTGCACTTGGAAAAAAAATCACATTTTCTTTTGACCACCCAACTTTTTTCATTAGTCTTTCTTATGTAGTAAAATTGAGGGTTGTTGAAAGAACTAAAATGTAAATATACTCTAAATAGCATCATCCATTAGCAAAGATATAAGAACTTGTGCACAATATTATAATCATAAATTCCAATCATTTTTAACAACTCTCAAACTAGATAAAGACATAATCAATCAAGTAAAAGATGACTTTTGTGTTACAAAATTCCAAGCAAGAGAAAGTCAACATGACCATGTCTTCCTTTGGATTAAAGAAGCACAAAAATATAATGCAAATAACTTAACACAATTATGGACATTGTTTGCGATTCTTGGTTACTACCCGGAACCCCTCCTTATAGATAGCCACACATGTTACAATAAATAAATTAATTAAGTCACTTTAAATTTCCAAGAATAAAACTATAAGTTTGGATTCACTAATCATTGATGAACTTTCTAGCACAAAAGAACGTAAAGAAAAAAATAATAAATAAAAGATATACATATACAATCCATACAAATAAAAAATTTAAAAGACATACATATAGAGTCCACAACTTTTTTCAATACATTAAAATTTAAAAGGAATACATATACAATCCATAATTTTTTTCAATAAATTTAAATTCAAAAGACATACATATACAATCTATAACTTTGACCAAAGACAAATACATTTTCACTATGTAATTATATTATTTTTAAAAAGAGATATTAAAAATATATATACTAATAATTTTAACCCTAAAATGAGTTTCATGTGGCAAGCCAACATTGATATACAATACATTATGGATCCATATGATGTAGCTTACTATTACACTTCTTATATAACAAGAAATCATACTTTATTAACTAAGTTTCTTGAACATACAACAATGCAAAAACATGGAAGAAAAGATTGTTGACACATATGATAGATTACGTAAGTTGAGCAACACATTTCTAAATGCATAAGAGATGAGGGTGCAACTTGCTTTTTCTAAGCATAATATCCTTGCATCTTCATAAAACATCTTGTGAATTATATGTCCAATTAACTCAAGAGAGTTTCATTTAAAACACAAAATGAAGCTAGACAAAAATTCGATAAACATAACACGTAAAAATCAATTACAAATATATACTTAAAAAGAACACCAATGAAGGAACGTGATTAGGGTTTGGTTGTAGAGCTATGGGAGGTGGAACTCCATAGTGGAGAGGGAGAGAAAATGAGCTTATAGAGAGAGTGTGTGTAATATGTAACACTACTTAAGAGAGAGAATATATCTTGAATATATGCATGACTCAATACTCTATTGATTGATTATTTTAAATCTCACACCAAATACATGCTTTTATAGGCTAAAAGCCTTATCTTTCTCAACACACTAACTCACTATCTTTCTCAACATGCTAACTCACTGGGGCAGCGACACTTGGCTATACTAGTGACATAATTGCTTACATACACAAACTCTTAAGTGGCTATAAAAGGTGGTTCACATGTACTAACTCACTTACTCATATAAGTGAGTGTTCACACACACAAATAAGGGAGGGGTACACGTATGATGGGTACACACACAAATAAGGGAGGGGTACACGTATATGATGGGTACACACACAGAGACTCCGAAATACCCATGACAAACCCCCCTTTGGAGTGAAGGTGAAGATGTCCCAAGATAGACCTTCAATAGCCATTGGGCTTAACGTTGCACTATAATGCTCCATCTAAGACATGCTACAAACTCAAAGGCTAATAAGCATGGTTCAGAGGCCAGTGAGCTTGGCACAAAAGGCTCAGAGGCTCAACAAGCAAGGCTCAAAGGCTTAACAAGCATGGACATGCAAAGACTTAGAGGTCTAGGAAACAAGTGTAAACAGAGCTTGCTCATGACTTTCACTTATACCAGTCTACTCAAAAATCAAACCCCCCTAGATCTAAATAGGGATACAATGGGATAGTGGAGTCTTTTAGAACATAAGGCAGTACAAACATCAAACATGAACATGTATTACAAATCCATTTTGGGGGACGACCTACACAAAGGAACCATGACACTCACACACATAGAAACATAGGTTTTTATGGAAGATTAGATCTCCCCCTCAAATAGATGTCGGTCTTCTTTAGGCGGTATTGCCAGGAAGTCAACACCTAGTAGGGCATCATTTTAGGCTTTGAGGCCAAGAAAGAGAAACCTGGAATCGCACAAATTGAGAGCTGTGCAAAAGAAATGCAAAGTTTTTGTCGATGTAGCAGCTCCAATTTGGCTCGATTTTGGAAAAGCCCCAAATTTCAGCATGTGAAGGAGCTCCAAGTTGACCTATTTGGCCCAAATTCTAAATATTGTAGTGGCTTCAATGTGGATGCAAGAGCTCAATTTTTGTAAAACCGCCAAATTTTTGCACATACGTACATAGGCTTTAACTTGAAGATTTTACCCAAAAATAAGAAAGCCCTAATTTTGAAACGGATTGGGAAGGTTTAATGGTAGTGCAGAAAGCTGATGTTTCATTTAAAAAACCTTAATTTTTGTAACAGAAGCAGCTTGAACTAGAAGTGGTACTCTGCAGATATGGGTGCTGAATGACGGAAGGCTACGGTGCAGCCATAAGGGCGGCGTGCTAAAGTGGAAGCAGAGTGTTGTTGCAGGCAAAGGTGGTGGCTGAGCTCAAAGTATTGGCGGCGGCCACAACAACGGCTCAACTGGGCTGGAGGAGAGTGGAGCACAGGAAGGCGAGGCAGCGAAGCTGACGGAGCAGAGACACAGGCCGCCAGATGGCGGGCTTGACAGGCGCTGGCAATACCAACAAAAGTGTAATGATTATCGAAGTGCAGGAGGGCCGAGGAGGCGACGCCATGCGACTAGGTGACGCTGTCGACGTAGAGTTGGCGACATGCGACTAGCTGCCGCTGCAGTACTGTGTGGCGGCTGCTGTTGAAGTCGACATATGCAGTGTGCGGTGGCTGCTGTTGAAGGCGGATAGAAGGCCTGCGCAGTAGATGTGCATGCGTTCTGGGCACCGATAACTTGCAGATAGCTCTCTTAGACATCAACACGAACAGTTTGAAAGAAGGCGGCGCTCGTGCTGCAGCCGCCATCGCCATTATCTCCTTTAAAAAATTGCTAAAACCTAACTAGGGTAGAACCAAGCTCTCATACCAATTTGAAACAAGGCGGCGCTACTGCTGCGGCCACCATCGCCATTAGCTCTTTAACAAAAAATAGAGGTAAAACCAACCAAGCTCTGATACCAATTGAAGGACCAGGATTAGGATTTCCTTGTAGAGCTATGGCGGGCAGAACTCTATGGTTTCTCTCTCTTGCACAACTCAATACTCTTCTGTTGATTGATTATTTTAAAGCTCACACCAAGTACTTGCTTTTTTAGGCTGAAGGCCTTATCTTTCTCAACACTCTACTCTCTAGGGGGTTTATTGCTTACACACATAAACACTTAAGTGCCTATAAGAGGAGGTTCACATGTACTCTTAGCGAGTTTGGAAAAATCTCAATTCTCATTTTGCATAATCAAAAAATGGGGACACGGTGAACCTTTTTTAAGATTTTGTCAAAACCTTTTCATGTGACATATCATTGGAAAGCTCTTAAAGAGTAGGTTCTAAATCTATAGTCTCTAACAACTTTAGAATTAGCATGCTCAAGATACACCAAAAAGTAGATTGAAAAGAAAAATTCTAAAAGTAATAGGATTTTTTCAAACTCCCTAATATGGCCTATGACTCACATAAGTGAGTGTATTTGGAAAAGCAGGAGGATGGCGTACCCGAAACAAAGGTCTTGCAAGAGGCACTAGCATACACAATGATATTGTGCCAAGGGGATGCTTGGAAGATACTCATATGCTCTAGTGATCATGTACGCGGAATGCGGTGCTCTTGGTGGATAACTATGGTCACCGATCATAAAAAAGGATTTTTGGGCTAAAATTAGTAAGCACATGGTTGAAGGATGGTGCAAGGGTGGTGATGGCGAGAGAGAGTTTTCTAGTGAGTTCTCGTTTTTTTGAAAAGGGGAGAAGCTGGTAACGAGAGGGGAGACCGTGGCTGGACAGAGTAAGAGGAGGGTTGCTTTGGGTTGCTGTCTGAGTGGAGTGTGGTGCTGGCTAGAGAAAGGAGCCGCTTCCATACCACAGGTGGTGGACTGCACGGAAGCAGGGGCCCCTCTTAGCACGCAAAACTGCAGCGAAGAGAGTGAAGGGGCTGTAGAGGGAAGCCACCTAGGAGGTGTTGCTGCAGCTGTTTGGCGACGATGTGAGAGGGGTCTCTGGGTTTTGAGTCGCTGGCGTGGCTGGTAGAGCAACAGAGAAGAGGGCGAAGTTGCCAACTATAGAAGTGAAACCAGGGTCGCCAGGAGAAGACAGCGAAGGAAGCGACGTGGATTGCAGGTTGAAAAGGAGGTGGTGGTGCCGACGTGTGAAGGTGGCCACCTTTGGATGCAGGGAGTGGAAGGCTGTGCACAGGCGAGGATAGGGAGAGTGCTGGGTTTTGCTTTGTAGCTAGCAGTGTGGCTGGTAGCTACTAGAGAGTGCCTTGGTTTGTCGTGTTGGCACAGGTGACTAGTGATTGGCTGGTGCTATTGCTATGTGCTGATGGCAGCTGGTGTGAGGGTGGCCGCCTTTGGGATGCAAAAGGAGGGCTGTGAGCAGGCGAAGGGAGTGAAGGAAGCCCAGTGAAGCCGGCTGATTTGTGAAGGAGGGATTTTTTTTGCATTATTGTGGATAAGTGTGCGGTCTTTGATTATCTTGTGGAGTACAGAGTTTTGAGGTATCTCTGTGTGGTGTTTCGTGTTGGTTGTTGGTGCCCCCTTTTTGTAGTCGTTGTATCAAAGTTTGGGAGGTGAAGGACTATAGAGGTATGGTCTTTCTTCTGGTTTTCACCTCACAACAAGCTTGTTACTTTCTTTGTATCTATTGGAAGTATATTAAAAGAAATATTTCCAGTGTAGGAGGTCAAAGTAATGTTAAAGGTGCATTTACATTAAATTTTATTTTTATATTGTATTAGTAAAATCGTAGCAATCCTTGTACAAGAACTATAAGGAGGAATGTTCTCTAGGTGCTCGTAGCACCAATCAAATAAAGAACTAATCTACAATTCGGGTTTTAACATTTTCTTTCCATTATGTCATCATATAGTGATCTTTGTTGATGGTTGAGCATTTTAATGAGTTCAATTGAGGTGCCTAAAGAATAGACGATTGACATTTTCAAAGTGATTTGCCATATCCATTTCTATATCATATTGTTGTTTATTTTAAATTTATATTTTGATTGTGTTTTATTTACCCTATGTTTGCTTTGTATATAAAAAATTATGTATGTTCTTTTTTGCTAGAAAGTCATCAATGGGCAATGGATCCAAAATTGAAGTGTTGTTCTTGGGAAACAAGAGCAATAATTTTTTTCAAAGTGATTTGCTATATCCATTTTCAAAGTGATTTGCTATATCCATTTCTTGGGAAACAAGAGCAACAAATTTATTTATTTTTTGTCACATGTGGCTATGTTTATGGGTTTGAATATCTTAAATATCTAGTGCTAAAGGAGGTGGTGTTGAAGGAGGATCCAAGACAAACCATTGGTGCCACTTTCTATTTCTAATATTGTGATGTCTATTAACTTTGAGCATACGAAGAAGAAACTATTTTCTAAGAGAAATGCCATGTGATCAAGCTTGGTGGAGTATGAAAAATTTTATTTTTTTGGGATCAAGAACACAATTCAAGATCCCTATAACTATCTGTTTCCAAGAACATGCATATTATATGTGTACAAAGCTAAACATAGAACATGCTGAGAAGCCAGCTTTGCATCTCGCTATCAACTCTATCGATTAAATTTTGGCATCAACCATATTCTTGAGAACATTCTAATGCCATTTCATAAATTTGATGGTAGAATCATAGAAGAGAATGTGGTGGGGGAGAGAGAGAGAGAGAGAGAAAGAGAGATTGAGTTCCTTGCAAAACAAGCAAACACACACTCACACACAAGAGAGTGCAAGACATAAGAGAGAGATAAATGGCTAAATTTTCTTCTGTCTTCTTCTCTTCTCTACAACCATATAACTAAAAGATAAGAGTACATACATAAAGGGGAAGTACTCTCCTACAACAATATATAAAATAGTCGGTCTATAGTGTGAACCCAACTATGTGAGCTAGCTATATAACTATGCCATAACTCTAGTACTCCAAAGTGATGCCAGTGGCATAAGTGCGAAATATGTCACCCAGACGGGTCATCAAAGCTCGCCATAGCACTAGTTGAGCTCGATATCTCAACACCTCCTTGAGCTCAACTCCACACATTGCACTCCAAGTAAGCTCTTAAACCTATGAAGCTTCTCTGTGCCCAATGCCTTCATGAAGATATCAGCCACATGATTCTTTGAGCTGACATATACCAGATTTACATCACTTGCTAGAACTTTCTCCCTCACAAAGTGATAGTGCACCGCAATGTGCTTTATTCTAGCATGGTATACTGGGTTACTGGTCAACTCTATGCTACTCATGTTGTCACAATAAATGACAATTGCCCTATCCATAGGCTCACCCATATCACCAGTAGCTTCTAAAACCAAGCTACCTCACAGCTACCATAGTAGCACCCCTGTACTCTATCTCTGTACTCGACAAGGCAACTGTTGGCTACTTCTTACTGCTCCAACTCACAGCAACACTCCCAAATGAGAACATAAAACCACTGGTAGATCTCATGTCTGCAACACTACCAGCCCAATCAGCATCTGTGTACCCATGTAATTGTATCTCTATACTAACCTCATATAGAAAAGTCCATAATCAACTGTGGACTTTATGTACCTTAGAATCTACCTAGTCGCATCCAAGTGTAGCTTCCTAGGGGCCTGTATAAACTGACTCGCAAGTCGAATAGCATAACTCAAGCTGGCCTAATAATGGTCATGTAGATCAAACTACCTACTATGCACCTCTATGTAGTGGGGCCCTCCAAAAGCTCACCTATATCTATGGAAAGCTTTGTGTTTTTCTCCAATGGCACTGAAATAGGCTTACAACCTATCATACCATACTTGGACAACATGTCCAAGCCATATTTCCTCTACAATAACAAAATTCCATGAGGTGATCTCACCACCTCTATGCCCAAGAAATACCACAGCTCACCCAAATCCTTCATTTCAAACTTTTGCTTCAAAAGCCTCCTGACATCATGTATGTCAAATCACTATCACCAGTGATAATCAGCCATCCACATAGATGACTAATAACATGATTCCTCTATCTGTCTTTTTCACATAAAATGAAAAATTTGCATTGGATATCTGAGATCCAATGGTTAACAAAGTACTCCCCCCGATCTTGTTTAACCATGCACGAGGTGCCTGCTTCAAGCCCTACAAGGCTTTGCGTAACCTGCAAAAAACATCCTTACAATATCTGGGTGTGCATCACTTTGGTGGCTACATCATGTAAACTTCTTCTGTTGCAAATCACCATGCAAGAAGGAATTCTTTACATCCACTTGATGTAAAGACCAACACTTTACTACAGCCATAGCAACAATGACAACTCTCATGGTTGTCATTCTTACAACCAGGTTAAATGTCTCTTCATAGTCAATGCCATAAGTCTGCACATAGCCTTTGGCCACCAATCTTACCTTATACCTACTCACTGAGCCATCAGCATTATGCTTGACTTTATACACCCACTTACACCCAATTGCCTTCTTTTCCTTAGGCAAAGGCACTAACTCCCATGTTGCATTTATATCCAATATTGCCATCTCTTCATTCATGGCATCTTCCCATTTCTCATTTCCAAGTTCTTGCTCCAAAAAGGTGGGCTCTAATTCTTGTATTGCTTTAACCATGTAAGCATAATGATGGGTTGTATATACATCATATCTCAAATTGTCAACTGGTGGGTACCTAACCCTTGTAGACCTGCGTACACTTGGATCACTACCAGGTATCCTCAAAATAGTCCTCATTCTCCTTTAAACACCAGGAGTAACCACGGATGGAATGCCAAGCTCCTCATCAAGGCTATGCTCAGAGCCGCTCAAGTCACCACCATCGACATATGAGTGACCTACTGATAGATCAATCACAAAAGGTTGATCTACCTTTTTCTCCCCTCTATGTGATACATGTGTACCTACATCTGTCCTCAACCCACCTGCTGACCATGGGCTAACATTGGATCCACTGTTAGAGGATTCTCCAGGTAACTAAGCACCTGTGATTGCTGCTCTACATGTGGTGCAGCATCATCACTTCTTACATCTGCATCTTCTATTACCTTCATCATTGCTGGTGTATACCAGCTGCTCATCTCGTCAAAGACAACATCTCTACTTGCTCACATCTCACGAGTGATAGGGTTATAACATCTATAACCTTTCTGCTCCATAGCATAACCAATAAAGATGCATTTCTCTGCCTTTGGATCCAACTTTGTTCTTACTTCATCGGGAATATGTACATATGCAATACACCCAAACACTTTCAAGTAAGACACATCCGGTCTTATGGTGGTAAACTTCTATTTACGCATCATATCATGAATAGTTGTAGTGAGTGTCATGTTCATAATGTACACAATAGTTACTGCTTCTGCCCAAAAATAATATAGCATATTCTTTTCATCCATCAAGGCACATGCCACTTCTGCAATGTGCCTATTTTTTCTTTCTACAACACCATTCTGTTGGAGTGTACCTGCATGTAAACCATCTCTTGATTTCCTACTTCCTTAAGAAATCACTGAACTCATTGGAGAAATATTCTCCCCAACCATTAGATCTTAGGAATTTGATTTGCATGTCTTTTTCCTTCTCAACCAAGGCTTTATATCTCTGAAAGTGAGTAAACACCTCACTTTTCTACTTCATGAAGTAAACCCACACTTTCCTAGTGTGGTCATCAAAATGAATGTAACATAATACCTACAACTTGTAATTGTTGCAGTCTTGGTTGGTCCCCATACATCTAAATGTATGACATCAATTGCCTTGCACTGACATGCTTTTCATGTGGGAAAGCATGTTTGGCCTATTTACCAAGCTGGCATGCTTCACATACTTTGTGCATACCATCAACCTTAAACTTTGGCAAACCTGCAAAAATATTTTGGGCCTGCATAGACTTCACTCGTTCTACATTCACATGACCAATGTGCTTGTGCCATACATCAATATCTACAATGACACCTATTCCATGCAAAAACATGGCTACCTTTACTTTAGGCATGTTCACATCCAAAGTAAACATCTTGCCATTTCTATTAGCCTTTGCAACCAAGCAACACTGATTTTTGAAGTCTTCCACAAAAAATCCTTGAGGATTAAACCTCACTTGCAGACCCTGCTCAACCATTTGTCCAACATAAACCAGGTTCTTTGTAATATTTGAAACATAAAGTACATCTTCCAAGTACTTCATTTTACCATCCTGCATAGACAATGGAACTTTACTAACATGTGAAATAGGATGCATAGTATCATTACCCGTTTTTACATAACCTGGTTTTTCAATTTTTTGCATATCTCAAAAACCACTCAACATCATTGGTCATGTAGTTAGAGGCACCAAAATCCACATACCATGTATCTTGAGATTATGACACATCTCCTCTTATGGAAATGAGCATGTGCTGCACCACAAACAACTGCTCACTTCTTTCATCACCTTCATGTTTACTAGATGATGCATAGTTACCTTGATGTTTACTAGATGATGCATAGTTACCTTGCTGCATCTTTCCACTTTTAATGTCATGCTACTTTTTATAGCAGTACTTTGCCATGTGCCCTAGTTTGCCACCACAATAATAGTACTCTATGCTATTTTTATTCTGATTTCCTTGCCAACCACGTGAGCCTCTTTGGCTCCCCTTGTCTCTAGACTAGCCTCTTCCACCTATGTATGATTGCTACTATGAAACATTGGACTATTGTTGTCCATAATTCTAATTTCCTTGTTGGCCACCACCACCTTGGCTTCAACCATGATCTCTACCCCTACTTCTACGTGAAGTAGAGTAAAAGACATGTTCTGATGTGTTCTTGCTTTGTGAAGAAGAGTCCTCACTTAGTGACTTTTCTTCTATTATCAGCATAGACACCAAGTCTCGAACATTGGGAATATTCTCCTTAACTGCAATTAAGGTCTTGAAGGGCTTGTACTCTTTGCCAAGCCCATTCAAACAGACACTTACCAAGTCATCATCTTCCATCGATACATTGATAGACCCAAGGGATTCAACAATGCCCTTGATCTTTATTGATAGACATGCTTTTCTTTTCCATAGTATGCAGCTCTTGCTTTAGCTACAATTTTCTTGCCTTTATGTTGGTTTGGAGCATCTACACCAGGTTTTGCCATGCAAGCTAGAGTGTTGGCATCATGTATGCATCCTATCATCGTGTCTGGACAATAATTGAAAGCCAATACATGACTTTCCTTGCACCCTGGTTCCAATCCTTGAATGCCTTTATGTCTGCTGGAGTGGCATTCTCTTCACGGCTCATGAGGCTCCTCATTGTCTCCTCTTCGATATAGTCCGAAAATCCTTTACCCATACGGAAATTTGTCATTCTAAGTTTGTTCTTGTCCAGCTTCTCATTGACAATCTGATTGATTCTGTCAGTAATGTTTTCCTGCAATAATTAAAAAACTACAACAGACAATTTTTGTATGCAACCTGTAACACAATAGTATTTTTTGTGATGACTATTATAGCGGTACTTCACCAGATCTAACCAAAGTACATGTGTATATACCCAATGTCAATAATACATGTATAAACATTGTCTACACTACCAAAATGCACTACTACACTGCAATAACCAGATTTCGACTAGAGACAGTTCCCACCTAGGACTTCCCGAAACTTTCCTACAACAACATACAAAATGGTCGGTCTATAGTGTGAACCCAACTATATGAGCTGGCTCTATAACTATGCCATAACTCTAGTACTCTTTTGAAGTGGTTGTCACACAGCCTATCATCCAGTGGCGGCATATCGACCATAATCTCACCAACCATGCCAGTGACATAAGTGCGGAAGTTGTCACCCAAGCAGGTCTCATCAATGTCCACTGTAGCACTAGTTGAGCTCGATATCTCAACATAGAATCATATCCTTGGAGACTTTAGTTAAGGATAAGCTAGAGACATGTATTAGTGCTGGTTATTTTCCAACCAACACTCTACATATGCTAGAGACACGTACTAGCATTAGTTACTTTCCAACCAACACTCTATCTATGCTACCATCATGGAGCAAAGGAAAAGTTACTACATGACTAGGACTACTAGGATTCTCGTAAATCATCCCCCAAGGAATGTGTGGAAATCTTAAATGGACCTTTCTTCTTCCTTAGAAGTAACTTCCTAAATTGTTTGTGGCCCCTCTATTTCAGGATCTTCAAATAAAACCAATCTCTGGCTTGAAGACTATATCACTGAACTTCTTGATAATTCTTAAACCACTTTGTTGGGGTTAACATGGTTTTACCCACCTAACCTACCGTAGGTGCTTTGCCATCTTAACCACTCAAACAATCACGTATCTTTTGTAACATGGTGTTGGAACATAAAGCAACCTTACTTTAATGTTAAATATTGAAAGTCTACGGACTCCGTGTACATAATTGCTTAAGATTAGTAATAGAGCCAGAACTATTTTTTAGTTTGGTCAGCCTAGTGTAAACTAATCATTTACATATGTCATTTTTTATAATAAGTAATACACAATCATTCCCTTTTAATACACAATCATTCCCTTTTAATAGTTTTCTTATGAGCTCTCCTCTTTTCTCTCTTCTTTCTTGCTTGTATGGTTTGGATTCATGTATGCTAGATGTATGCTCGCTTGAATATGTTTGCTTATAGGTTTCCCTCTTCCATTAGCTTCTTCTTTCCTTGCCTTTTGTGAGAGAGAACGATTACAAAGGACCATCTCTTCTTGCCTCCATCTAGGATTTGAGAGTTCTACCTTCACCCCATTGGCAAAGGAGCATTGTGGTGTGACAGAGATGATGGAGGGGGACGAATTAGCAGCAGACTCACATTGGGAAGTTGTTTTTTTAGCTCTCATACCCAATGACACATGTTTCCATAAGGCTAAGGAAAGCTCTTGACTTGAACATATTTAGCACCACTACCGAGGACTAGCCTAGGCCTAAGCTTCATTTATTTGTCCATTCCAAGCTATTGGGATTACCCAATATTTCCCGGTGTTGATTAGGAGTCACACTCTAAAAAGTTTACAATTTTTGAGCTATTGAATGTGTTTAGTTATGTGTTTTATTGTTATTTCAAGTTCAATTGATAATTATTACCTAATAAGTGCATAATTAAAGTAAAATTATTACCTAGTAAGTGCACCCTCTCACATCATAGTGCTTGTTTCTAGATTTATGTATTCCAAGTAGGCTTATTTCATAAAAGGAAAGTATGTGAATCAAGTTCATACAAAAAATAAGTGAACCATGACACGCGATCCTAAACACATGAGCCTAGAGGTATAACCTAGACACATGATCTTACAGATGTGAGTCTAGAGGTGTGAACTTACATACATGAACCTAAACCTCTGAGCTTACAGACATGAGTCTAGAGGTGTGAACCTAGGGCCATAGCAAGCACACATAATGTAAGGAGAAGTACTTCTTTATACAGGAGCTGATTATAGAAGCACCTTTACCACAGAACCAAGTTCCACTTCTTCTCCGTTTGGACAAGGAACATGGAACACAAGGAAGGGTAAAGAGCCAGTGTGGATGACCTCATCACAAAGGGATCCACATAAGAAAAACATGTCCTTGGTCATAGCCTACAGCCTCAAAGTCATCCCGACAACATAGGGCAAGTGCCATTGGAAAGGGATCGATATAAGCAGAACATGTCCTTGGTCATAGCCTATAGCCTTAAAGCTAGACTGATAGCATAGGACGAACACAACCCAACCCCATAGAGCAAGAGATCTCGTACCCTTGGAAAAGACTTTTGAACAACATAGCACCTCAGGGTTGGGGAAAAACAAAGCCGATTCACATCTCAAGGATAATGACCAAATATGATTGAACTAGAGATCCCATTTCAGTTATCTAGAGAAGTTTGATCAAATTTGCAAGGCCTTGGGAAGGATTGATGATACCACCAAGATATGTTCATTCTAACTTTAGCTTAAAGGCAAAGGAGACCACTTTTGTTTAGGTCTCTAAACCTACAAAAAAAAGGCTAGCTGTGAGGGCTTGAGACACACATTCATTATGGGATTCTCACCTAGTGGAGCCAGATGGAGCCCCATTACACAAATCTATGACCTCAAACAAGAGTGAGGATGAAACAATGCAAGACTACATTGCTAGAACCAAGTATCTCCACATGAGATGTAGCCCTTACAAAAGATTAGATGACTTATCACTCATTCATCAATTCATGATTAGTCTTAAGAGCAAGAGGCTTTTACGACCATCTCTAGAGGTCTACGCACTACATCTTCCGATGAGTATTGCCCATGAGGCAATAGAGCTAGTGTGGATAACCTACAAGATAAGGATGTAGAAGTCAACCTACAAGATAAGGATGTAGTCATCCACTCAAATCAAGAAATATATCATCCAAAGCCTCAATGGCTAAGGGTGCCCCACTATCACACTAGCTAGAGTCCTAATGAAGGACATGAGCGTGGACAGGTTATCAAAAATCTACTAAACTATTTAGACTACCTGCCAGCACCTCAAGCAAGACACCCACACTATTCCCATAAAGAGATATGCTTTAGTGTGTAATATGCTATCAAAACCATACAAGCATGAACCATCCAATGATGTTGAGTCCTAGACAAAAACAATATTGTGCTCATTCAAGCACCATGAGAAACATGATACAACCCATTTTCGATACCAAGAAAACTCGACACCACAACATATTCTCCTAACACCAAAGCAACCACTAGCCTTATTGTCCACACCAAATCGTGTATAATCTAATGCCCATTTATCAGAAGCCTATAGCAAGAGGTATGTACAAGAAATTGCCACCACTGATACCATATCCACCTCTGGTATTACCACCCCAACTGTTTGTACTGGTGCAGTTCCTCTTAGCGCCGTACCAATATAACAAGACTCACAAATGACACTGTCAGAGCAAACTCTGAAAATCTAGACAAGGAGATATATGAGATATATGAGGCAATATATTTCATATGGATATCCTAAACAACCATGTATATGTCTCCTTGTTCAAAGAAGCTATGGTGCAATAAAGGGTAAGAGACCTCAATAACATGTCATGTAGGTCACCTCTTCAATATCTTTCCATTGTAAGGGCCCACATCATGTTGTGAGTGCCCTCTCATAGAATAGTCGTGCAAGTAATCTAAATCCAATGCCAAATACCAATGTTATTACTAATGGAGGCACATGTTGGCAAGTCAAGATTTGATCATGCTTTCAAGGATTGTCCTACCAAAAGACAATCAACCCAGGCTAGAGCATCAGCCACTTTAGCAAGTCTTAACTTATTAATTGTACAAGGTGAATCTATTCATACAGTCCCCCTTGTGAGATCCCACTGCCCCCTCTGCACACCGGAGCAGCGGAAGTAACTTCCTCTTGCGCGGAGCAGGGTTTCCCACTCGGGGCCTCGCCCTCGAATGTCCGGACACGAGACTAGACTGATGGTCATTTCGAAAACCAAAACCGGGAAAATTTTCCTTGTCCGAAAAACGGGGACGATTCTACCTTTTTGATTTTCTTAACGAATTCTCTAACGGGGTCAAGAGACTAAACTATCCTTCACTTGATTGGACCAGATAGAAGGAAAACTATTACAGACTTAACTTGAAGAAATCAACGCTTTTTTCCTAACTGAAATCAGGCACAGCCGTTTTCATTTGAGAAGTCTTCATGTTTTTATTTAACTACTCGAGTTCTAAGCGTATTCCTATTATTCAATTTCATTATTAAAACTCTATTGATTCTAGCCTAACCCCATTCGGCCCATGGGTTAGCCACCGCCCAACCACTGGAATTGGTAGAACCAGACAATTACTCACCCACCCATAATTGAATGCCTTTCTTAACTTTTGCTTTCGAATACAGATACGCACACACTCCTCTTTAAAACTTTAACTTATAATACAATCCATTGACAAACAGTTATTGATTATTACAGATGTCATAACTCAAAATTTTCATCCAATCCTTGTTTCTCAAAAAAAAAATAGTATCACTCAGGACTCTCCATTGAGACCAGCTGGTGAGCAACGAGATCCAGAACAGATTACAATAATCATTGGTCCATCATACAATATCTTATGCATGGGTGTCCTCGGCACCGCGAGCCCGTGCATCGCCTGGTCAGAACCCTCCAGGATCCTCCTTAGGTGTCCTGGCACTTCACTCAGGGACCGCTTCGTCGGCCCTTGTCCATCGTACCGCAAGCGTACCATTTTAACCATACCGAGGCTGGTCAAGACCTAGACAGGTTTTGCCACATGAGCTGTCCTTTGAACACTCCCTGACTGCCAGCTGTTGCAACCGAACTTCCATACCAAATGCTCCCTCCAGCATTCTGGCGTAAGACAGTCCTTTAAGAAAACAGGGTTTCTATGCAAGTTTCCAGTTTGATTTTCTTTTGAATACAATGAGTATCTTAAATCAGTATCCCCAAAACTTCATAATCGTAATACTGAATTTCAAAACAGAATTCCTCGAATTGTGTAACCTTGATCCTTAGATCAATTCGAAGGGTCTTAACTTAGTTTCAGATTTGGTGGGAGATTTGAGTGTATTTTCCCGAATTGGTCACATCTTCTTTCCTTGAAACTAACGAAAGAGTTTGGTCTTGGTCATAGTCTGATTCTGGGTTGTTTGAGTCTGATAAAGTTCTTCTTGAACTATCTTTCTCATTCTCAAGAAGGGGGTGATATTTCAGTTACTATTTTACTGAATTTCATTCATTGAATATTCATTTAACTGATTTCTAAATTAATCACGAATTCTGATGAGAGGAATAAATTAATCGTTTATCTGAAATTCCGACTTCGATGGATTTTCTAAATTTTCTCTTTACAATCTTAGTAAATATGAAACGATAGAAATTTTCCTCTCAGAGTATTTACTTATTCATTTATCAAATATTCATGGAAATTAAACATAGAATTAAAGATAATCTAATTTTGATATAAAAATTTCTTTATACGTCTATTTATGCATAAAATCCAACTTCAATGGAAATAACACTTTTATATAAAAGAAAATCCTTTTATGCATCTATTTATACATAAAATCAATTTAATAGGAATAACACTTTTAAAATAAAAAGAATTTCTTTATGCATCTATTTATGCATAAAATCAATTTTTACAAGAATAACGCTTTTATAACAAAATTTTCTTTATGCATCTTTCTATGCATAAAATTTAAATTCAATGAAAATAACACTTTTATAATTAAAAAAACCTATTATGTATCTTTCCATGCATAGAAATTGAATTCAATGAAAATAACACTTTTATAATTAAAAAAAATCTATTATGCACCTTTCCATGCATAGAAATTGAATTCAATGAAAATAACACTTTCATTAATAAAAAAATTTCTATTATGCATCTTTCCATGCATAAAAATTGAATTCAATTAAAATAACACTTTTTAATTTAAAAAAAATTCTATTATGCATCTTTCCATGCATAAAAATTGAATTCAATGAAAATAACACTTTCATAATAAAAAAATTTCTATTATGCATCTTTCTATGCATAGAAATTGAATTCAATGAAAATAACACTTTTATAATAAAAAAAATTCTATTATGCATCTTTCCATGCATAGAAATTGAATTCAATGAAAATAACACTTTTATAATAAAAAAATTTCTATTATGCATCTTTCCATGCATAGAAATGGAATCTAATGAAAATAACACTTTTATAATAATAAAAATTTCCATTATGCATCTTTCCATGCATAGAAATTTAATCTAATGAAAATAACACTTTTATAATAAAAAAATTTCCATTATGTATCTTTCCATGCATAGAAATTGAATTCAATGAAAATAACACTTTTATAATAAAAAAATATCTTTTATGCATCTTTCCCTGCATAGAAATTTAATCTAGAGAAAATAACACTTTTATAATTTAAAAAAATCCATTATGCATCTTTCCATGCATAGAAATTCAATCTAATGAAAATAACACTTTTATATTTAAAAAATCCATTATGCATCTTTCCATGCATAGAAATTGAATTCAATGAAAATAACTTTTATAATAAAAAAATATCTATTATGCATCTTTTCATGCATAGAAATTGAATTCAATGAAAATAACACTTTTATAATAAAAAAATTTCCAATATGCATCTTTCTATGCATAGAAATTGAATTCAATGAAAATAACACTTTTATAATAAGAAAATTTCTATTATGCATCTTTCCATGCAGATGAAATATCTCATTTTATTGATTTAAAATGGGAAGCAATGATGAGAAAAAAGGTGCCTCCTTCATGAGGGAGAATCTCCACTTACTCTGAGGTGTCAAAAATCGGTTTTTAACTATTTTCTTTGGTCCTTAGTCCACTCTTCATCTTTCTATGCATAGAAATTGAATTCAATGAAAATAACACTTTTATAATAAGAAAATTTCTATTATGCATCTTTCCATGCAGATGAAATGTCTCATTTTATTGATTTAAAATGGGAAGCAATGATGAGAAAAAAGGTGCCTCCTTCATGAGGGAGAATCTCCACTTACTCTGAGGTGTCAAAAATCGGTTTTTAACTATTTTCTTTGATCCTTAGTCCACTCTTCATCTTATGTGAGGATTTACTCATTTTTGGGGGGTTTTTCTTTATTTCTTCAATTTATCTCCTCCCTACATTTGGATTAATCTTATTGGTCCCTCAGAACCTTAATCCAAAATTTTCAAAAAATCTGGACCCTTAGGCTAAGGTCTTTTAAGCAGATTATAATTTATTTCTAATGCACCTTAGGAAATTCTTTTTAAAGTTCTGTTTTGGGGGAATTTAGTTTAATAAGAAAGGATATTTTTCCATCCAAAGATATCTAAAAAGTGAGTTATCTCTCTCTAGAATATTTTCTCTCTCTAGGCCAAAACAGGTAGAACAAGATCTTTTATTATTCTGAAAAGGGGATTGATTACAGGGGGAAGAAACTGGACATCTTGAGGGGATGGGGAGCAATCATACACCCCTTTTAATACCATCAAAAGGCTCTAAACCAAGTCAAGGGAAAGGAAACATCCAAGGAAGCTAAGAAGCATCAATCTCAAGCTTCAACCTCAAAGCCAACAGCCCAAAAATCTATGGTACAAGCCCAAAAAGCTACAATAGCCCTTGAAATGGCCTTCCTTTCAAACCATATCTTCCCAAAGATAAGAAACCCATTGACTATATGGAAACATTTCAAAGAAACTCAAAGAGTACCTTAATCTTGTGTTGGAGAAGAAGCGAATGAAACATGCCCAAGTGTTTATAAGAAAGGCTCGAGGGCTAAACTAGAGCCAACACTTGAGCAAGTGGGTCGAGTAAAAACCATTTACTTTTCCTGAGTCTATCCCTGAACCTATTTGAGAGTTAATTGTAGAACTAGTAAGGGAACCTTAGAGCATTGGAAAGGCTATAGCGCAAACCCATGATGACCATTCTTAAGAAGCCTCAAAAACAGTTGGTTCTGGACCCTTTGCATCTATGGAACTAATCCACCCATATTCTACATTGCTATATAATGCAATAAAGGAGGAATCAATGGGAGGTGAAAGCCTTTCATAGTTCATCATAGAGGAACCATAATATTTTATCCAATGTGATAGGTGACAACGTTGTTTTTTCAACCCCTTCATTGCTATATGATGCAATGAAGAAGGACTTCAAGGTGAAAGTTGGCCTTCCATGGTTCATCATAGTCACCATAATATTTTCTCCAATGTGATAGGCGATGACTTCATTTTGGCCCCATCAAAGGCATCACCTCCTAGGGAATGATTGGTGTACAACCCTTACACATTGCGAGAGGTCCAAGCCCATGCCCAAGTGAGTATGGGCTAATTGAGTGCGAATATCACACAAGGGACATAGCGGGCCTCAGAGCCTTCTTATCCTCAAAAGTCCAAGTCCCAATAAGTTCTCTTTTTTCAAGGAAATTTTCAACTTTGGAGAGACTTATCAGATTGGATTACTAGGAATCTAAGAGCCCATACACTTAAATCTAAAGAGGAGGAGAAGGATAAGCCATGCCACACTAAGCACTCTCCTTCCTTACCTAAGACAAAATGGCAACCAAAAGTGTCCATGTAAAAGTTGGGACACTATTTCAAAAGCAATAAAATGAATGTTGTGTTACCTGTTTATAAAGGCATGATGGTGTCTGTAATCTTAGATGGTGGTTCTAGTGTCAAGATATCACCAAGGATTGTTGGGAGGCCCACCACTTGAAGAAACAAGCCTTGTGGTCAAGTTTTCCAATAGTAACATAGCTAAACCTTTGGTTGTCTTTTAGAATGCAAAGATGAAGACCTTTGGGCTAAGCTTCCACCATACATTCATGGTGATGGATCTTTAAAGAAGAGGGTCATAGGCCATAATCTTCGGAAGGCCTTGCTTGAGGGACGTTAGGCTAGTTCACAATTGGGAACTAATTACATTTACATATGCAAAGATAACCAGTCCTTGAAAATAAAAAAGAAAGTAGGAAAGAATCATCCCATGGGTCGAGGCATTCTCGCCAATGAGTATGAAACAACTACTTAAACCACATCAATTGATATCAATAGAGCTTGTAACAAGATGTGGACAGTGAAGATGAGAACCAAAAATATGAACCCCTCCCAAAAGCCTTTGGACTCTGAGGATTGGATTCACACTTTGGCAACCATGGAAACTCTGAGGATTGGATTCACACTTTGGCAACCATGGAAACTCTTCCATAGAAGCTTTGGACAAGGTTTGCATGATTAGATGATGCCAAATCACACCCATGTCCGTGTTCGACGCATTCAAAACAGAATCAGCACTCAAACCCACTCACTTTGAGCTAGAATTCCCCTAGTAAGACCACCTAGTTGCATGGCCCACCTTGGTTGTGACACCGAGGCTAGCCACAATGTGTTGCCTTGGGAGACGTGGACCTCATTAGTGTTGAGATGTCAAGCTCAACATGAGTTGACACATGACGATGTGCCTGGTTGACCATTCCACCTTTACACCACTGATGCAGTTGGTAGTAGCTGACATGACAGATCTTCGCTCTAGTGATTCTACAGTCGAACTACACCTATCTAGTCCAACTGAGTTATGGCACACTCATCTTGTCATCTCACCTACTTAGTGTGTTTACATTATGGACTGCGTGTACATAGTACTGTAGTACTTATGTTGGTTTCCACTTATCTTTTGTAGACCTCTATTGATAGCAACAAGGAGAAGAAGATTCCAACCTTCCATCTTTGTGTGTGTCCTATCGATTATTGTGAGAGTGTGTGTGCTTTTGTAAGAGCTCAAGCTCTCTCCTCTTCCAATCTTTTCAGGGTATCATAGCTTGGTTCAGGCTAAGGAGCTAAGCAACAAGCAAAGGAAGTAGTACACAGGTAAGAGAATCATCATCTCTTCACCTTCTTGTTTTGGTACGATACCCCTTGGTAAGCTATGAGAGCTACACGTCTCCGATTAAGAAGCTGCCTTCATAAGTACGGCGGTACCTGTGTGGTGTGCAATACTTCATACTACAATTTTATGGGGGCGAGATTTATGTTTTGGCCTCCGTTCGATACTTCTGGGGGAAGTTCTAGTTTGAAGCTATCTATGTCCGAACTCTGGTTATTTACAATGTAGCTGTGCATTTTGGGTATCCAAATAGTGATTACACATGTATTTCTAATTGTGCCTGTATGTACATGTACTCTAGTCATGTGTTGTGACATACAAATTGTACAGAAGTACCGCTACAAGAGATATAACAAAAACTATTGTGTTGCAGGTTGCATACAAAAATTGTCTGTTTGTGGATTTTTGGTTGTTATACGTAAAGGTGTCTCACAAAATAAACCAAATTATGAGCAAGAAGCTTGACAAGAACAACTTCCATGCTTGGAAGTTAAGAATAACCAATTCCCTTATGGGAAAAGGATTTTGGGACTATGTTGAAGGAGACTATGAGGAGCCTCCAGAACTACTTGAAGAGAACACAACTCCAAAGAGATAAAGGTGTTCAAATACTGGAACCAAGGTGCAAGGAAAGTCATGTATTAGCTTTCAATCATCAGTGCGACAGATTCTATGATAGGGCATATACAAGATGCCACCACTTCATCAATAGTTGCATGGCAAACCCTAGTGCAGATCTTCCAGAAAAACACAAAGGCAAGGAAGTTGTAGCAACTAAAATAGGAGATGCATACAATGGAGAAGAAAGAATATGTCCATGAATGAGTATGCATTGAAGATCTCAATGGAAGAAGATGACTTGGTGAGCATCTATTTGAATGGGCTTGGCAAAGAATACAAGCCATTCAAAACCTCTATTGTTGTAAGAGAGAATATTCCCAACTTTTAGAATTGTGTGTCTATGTTAATCATAGAAGAGAAGTCTTTGGGTGAAGAATTTTCCTCCCAAAGCAAGAACACTTCAAAACATGCCTTGTACTCAAATTCAAGTAGAGGCAGAGGTTATGAAGGTGGTGGTTGTTTTGGAAATCAAAATTATGAACAATAATCCAATGATTCAAAGTAGTAGTAAACACACAAAGGTGGAAGAGGGCAGTGTCAAGGCAGGGGAGGCCAAAGAAGCCGAGGCAATTGGCAAAGAAATCGAGATCAAGTTCAAAGGACTGTTTTTATTTTGGCAAATCAGATCACACAAAGGTGGAAGAGGGTAGTGTCAAGGCAAGGGAGGCCAAAGAAGCCGAGGCAATTGGCAAAGAAATCGAGATCAAGTTCAAAGGACTGTTTTTATTTTGGCAAATCATGTCACTTTGCAGCACAATGTTGCTAAGACGCAGAGCGATAAAAATGGTAGGCTGAGCAAAAAAATTATGCATCTTTAAAAGCAAGAAAATTTACGATAGATGTGAGAATTTGTTTATTATGTAACACGTGTTGAATTCAGTGAGACAATAGATGTATCCACAAACAGGTGATGATGTATGGTATGTGGATTCGAGAGCCTCTAACCCATGACCTGTTAGAGTGAGTGGTTTAGGGATGTCAAAAATTAGAAAAACTAGGTTATATAGATGGGGGATGACATGATTCATCATATTGCTCACATTGGGAATGTGCCATTAGCTACACAGTTAGATGGGGGATGACATGATTCATCATATTGCTCACATTGGGAATGTGCCATTAGCTACGCAGGATGGCAAGAGGAAGTACTTGGCTAATCTACTTCATGTGTCTAAAATAACAAATAATTTGGTTTCTGTTGGGTAGATGGTTGAGCAGGGCTTGTAGGTGCGCTTTAATCTTGAGGACTGCTATGTTGAGGACTTCAACAACAAATGTTGTTTGGTTTGCAAAGGGAAAAAGAGTGGGCATAATGTTTACTTTGATGTAAGCATGCCTCATGTGAAAGTTACTATGTTTGTATAAGGGATCAATATCTCGATATCTGGCACAAACATATTGGTCATGTGAATGAGTAGCGATTGATGTCTATGCAGAATTCAAAAATTGTTACATGTTTGCCAAAGTTTAAGGTAGATAGAATGCATAAAGTATGAGAATGCAAGAATGCATAAAGTATAAGAAGCATGTCAGTTTGGAAAGAAAACAAGTATGTATTTCCACATGATAGGAATGTAAGTAAGAGAGCACTTTATGTGGTGCACTCATAGGTATGTGGGTCGACCACAAAGATGGCATCAATGGGAGGTTGTTGTTGCACAAGATTCTGCCATGCAACTATTGGAGTGTTGGTATCATGTATCGTGTCTGTGACACTAATTGAATTGTAGACCCACTTACATCCTATAGCCTTTTTAGCCTTAGGAAAGGCACCAATTTTTATGTCTTATTTGCAGCCAATGCAACCATTTCTTTATCCATGACTTTCTCCCAATGTACATGCCCAACAACACCCTCAAAACATGTGGGTTCAACCTCTTGCACAACCTTTGCCATGTGTGCATAATGGTGAGCTTCAAAACCATCATACATCAATCTCTAAATAGGGTTTTTGGCCCTACTCGACCTGTGTGGTCCTAGATTTGTCCTTGTGGTTGCCTTCACCTTCCTTGCACCAACCTTCACCTTCCTTGCACCAACCTTCAGAAAAATCAAAAGAGCCCATGGACTCGGAGTAGCAAGAGACAACACATTGCCCATGCACAATAACCTTAACCGTCCGCATTTCCATCACGCAAAAGAGCCACCCATGGTGCTAAACCCTAAAGAGAATGGTGCACACACTTCCGTGGCACCACTGAGCAACGCCACAACTCAAAAGGATCTCTAGGACCCCACAACACCTAAGTGTGCCATATTGCAACTCCAACTCGTCTTTGCTGGAAGTAGGAAGAAAACGTTCAGCCAAGCATGCTTGCCATTAAGGCTTTCATCATGGATGGGCAAGCCACTCTCTTCCCCTTCGCTCAATGAGGCCACACAACAACTGAAACCTTAAAACCTTTTTGTACATATGTAACATTGCACACACTTCCTATTGATTATACATACATGTACACGTATATCCGAGAATGATAAAAAAACTCAAAACCTTTAATAAAATAAAAAAAACCATGAATAAAAAACACGTACATGCACCTAGAGCACATACACACCCACATACACGTACGTAAAATCAATCCCCCCCTAACTACCCACTATGCCACCTCATCACATACAAAAAAGCTTGAAAAAAAAGAACCACATCATCATCAGGCTCACGCGTGCCACATCATCACATAGGCTCATCAATGAGCTTACCTTTCCATGTCATCAAAAAAATCTTGAAACAAAAGTCACATCATCATGCAGGGTAATGTGTACCATGTCATCATCATGTAGGCTCACGTTGCCCATATCATCACATTAAAAAAATAAAAAAGTGCCATAACCTCATATGTGTCATGTCATCACGTATGCTCACATTGCCATGTCATTAAAAAAACTTCAAAAAAGGTGTCACATCATCACATAGGCTCTCATGTGCCACATCGTCACTCAAAAAAAATCTTAAAGCTAAAAAGTATAAAATAAAAAGTCATATATATACACACACACACACACACACACACACACACACACACACACACACATATATATATTTTAACTTATTATTTATTTTTATAATAATAATATAAATATAAATAAGAATTACAGAAAACATAGATGCAACAAAAAACAATAAACTTGTTTTTGAAAAATTGAACAAAACACTAATTACCTTGCACCCTAAAGATTATCAACAAAAACGAGGGCCAAAAAGTAGTCGAAAAATCAACACCATTATTCTTGTTTTACACAAAATACAGAAACAACAAACGCAATAAACTTCCTTTTAAAAAAGTGAACAAAACACTAATTATCTTGCACGCTGAAGATTCTTTTTTCTCAAGTGTCAAGAAACTTGAAACTCCTTGAAGGCCCCAACAAAACAAGATTTGCTAAAATTATATATTTGAAACATGAGATAACAGTGAAAATTTTTCTAGCAAACAAAATAGACATCCTTAATATATTAGTTAATGGAGAAAAATTATTCAAAGGATACAACTTGACCATGATTGAGAAATTATATGGATAAAATTTGAAATAAAAAAATAGGTTTAAAAAACAAATAAAGTAATTATACACTTGTATCAAAACAAGTGTATAATTAGACACTTGTATCAAAATAATATATCTTTCTTTTGAACACCTATTATAACAATAACTTGAAACTTCTCTCTAGTGAATGCGTAGGTTACATTATTATCAATTTGTATATCCTTAGTTACTGTTGGAACAGGTGATATTGTTGAAAGAACAATCCATAGAGCACAAGGCCCTACCTTAGAATCTATGGTAGTGTTGGAGTGGAGACTACAATAGCAATATACAAATGCAACAAGTGAGGAGAGATAGAGAGAAGCATAACACTCAAAGTAGATTAATGAGAATGAGTGAAGTACAAGTGACATGATAAGGTCACTTACACAAACTCATAAGAGTGTGTATACATGCTCAGGGAAAAAAACCTCCTAAGGAGGGAAAAAGTACCACGACCCATTATTAGTCTATGTCCACACATCACTACCATATAAATGTCTTCATATCCCTTTTGTAGCACTAGTGTGAACATGTGCAGGGATTATGTGACTAATCAATCTCCAAGCCCAAAGCTTTGTGAAAAGCTTACGACTTCTCTCCTGAGAGAGCCTTTGTGAAAATATCTATCACACGATTATGTAAAGACATAAGCCAAGTTAATCTCTCCTACCAATGAGTCTCTCCCTAACATAATGATAATACACCTCAATGTGCCTTGTGTGAGCATGGACACTAGGTTCCTCGCAATGGCTAATGTACTATGGTTGTTAGTGAACATGGAAGTGTTATCTAGCACCAAGATTTGCCAAAAGGTGTACTACTCTATACTCAACTTCATAGCTTAAAGTGGCAATCATTGGATCCAGTGATGTACATGTTTCACCAAGATGAAAGCAAAGGCCACAAGTCCACTCACGTGTCACGACATCCAACCCAATCAAAGTCACTAAAAGCATGTGTTTAATAGCACCCCTCTTAGCATAGAATAAGCTAAGGGATTGGGTGCCCTATAAATATTGAAATACTCACTTGATGCCTTGCCAATGCTTACTTCAGAGATTGTCCAAAAACCTACTCAATTGGGAGACCCCAAACTAAATGTTCAACCTCGTATTGCATAAAATGAGGCACCCAACAAACTATTAATAAAGTGATGCATCAAATAGTTCACCTACATCCTCAAAATTGAGCCTAGCGCCTGTCTCTAATAGTGTAGCAACAATAGGCTTACAATCTTCAAGACCAAACCGCGTAAGTAGTCTTTGTAGGTACTTTGACTGCAACATCACAACACCATCATCATAGTGCATAAACTATATACCCAAATAATAATGCAACAAGCCCAAATCTGTCATCTCAAATGAGATATGTAATATAGCCTTGAAGATTAAAATTCTCTCCTTATTAGGGTCTATGAGTAGCATGTCGTCAACGTGTAAAACAATGACCAAAAAAATAATATTTACTCCTCTTGACATAGAGGGTACTCTCAGTTGGACTGCTCTACAAAAACCATTTGCAACCAAGTATGTGTTTATCTTAACGCCACATAGGACTTTTCTTAATCTGCATACTTTAGACTCCTATCCCTTCTCAAGAAAACGACGAGGCTGAGATATATATAAATCTCCTCATATAAATCGCCATTCAAGAAGGCAGTCTTGATATTGACCTGATGTACATTCTAACCACAATGCGCTGCCAATACAATAGTACACTTGATTGCAGTCATACAAGATGTGGATGCACATGTCTCATCATAATCTATGCTCTTCTCATGAGCATAACCCTTTGTAATAAACCTTGCCTTGTAGCGATTAACACTACCATTAGCTTTACACTTAAGCTTATAAAAACTACCATTACGTAAATCTACCTAATACCAAGTGTCCTTTTTGAGGACTGTCATGCTCATCCTACATAAACTGCACCCAATGATTATTTTCTTATGCTTCCTCAAAGGAAATAGGTTCCTCTTTATTGCATATACTGACAATAAGCATGATCCACAAAAGAATAAGATGCATGATGAACACCTACCCTGGTAATGGTAACCCTGGTAATGGCAAAGACTAATAGCAAGTTCTTTTTAATGCCTAGAACAAACAAGACTTTTGAGAGAGTGATTGCTACAGTGTGAGCACAACCTTACCAACCTCTTTCACTCGATACAAGGATTTGTTTGCACATGTGGCTCTGCCTCCTTGAGGTGCATACTTAAGGGAGGAAAACAAATCAATCTCAAAAGTAATGTGCTTCCTAGTGCCACTATCAAACTACCAAACATGTTAATCACTAATATACATACATGGATAAAGGGTCATCATTGCAGTGCACAATCAATGTGCAATCATCATGTGGATAGTTTGTTGCCTCCTTTTCAACCCTTGATATTGATACATTAGCCAACAACCATGTGTGACTCTTTCTTCTTCTCCTTCTCTAACCATTTTTTACATTCATTGATATAATGTCAGACTTCTGATAATAGTTGCATTTGCCTTTCTTCTTAGGCTTATCGTTCCTTTCTCAGCATCCTTGTTGCCAGAAGACTTTTTTGTCTTTGGCTTATAGTCACCCTCAGGAAAAGGCTTTGCTTTATCTTTTTGACCGGCAACAAATGCTTAATCTCTGGACGCATACTAATTCGATTTTCCCAAGATTGTTCTTCTCGCACAAGAGCACTGCAATAACTCATCAAATGTAAGGGCATTGAGGTTTCCCTTCATCAAGAACCAAATTGTGGATATAGAACCTTGGTACAAATTTAGTAAAGCTGTGAGAACTATTGAATTGTCCGAATAGACTTCATCAATACATGCAAGCTGGTCTATTTGAGATCTTTAATCCTTGTGAGAAACTCATCCATTAAGTCTCCCTTGTTTATTTTCTCAGACTCTAATTGCTTGCACAAGTAGGCCAACTCTATTGACATCTATGTCACTAGACAGTGGTGTGTGAATACCATAGTATAACCATGGAACTTTGTACTCTCCTTAGGAGGGGTTTTTTTGCCTGTGCACGAGAACACACCCTAAACCATTTGTGTGTGTTACCTTATCATTTCATTGTACTTTCATTTTTGGTACACTCAATATTCATTATATTACGTGCTTTCTCTCTCACAGGCTAATAGAACTATGTGCTTGCATATATATATGTGTGTGTGCCCAACATTTGGTATTAGAGCTTAGGCTACAACTATTAGGGTTCAGAGTAGTTTTCAACAATTCATGGTGGGCTAAACAGCAAAATAGTCGAAGAGCTCATTTTCATTGCAGATCTACCTTCTCTTTGGGAAGCCCCGCGAAAAGGGCCCAACAAAGCATTGCTACGATGAGAGCCTAAGCTCCAACTAGGAGCTTGTCCTATTTAGGGCAACCGCCGTCCAACAAATAGCTTGCACCGCCGCCTCCACCCCCACTACTCCACAATTTCGCCTATAGGAGAAGACTCGCCCAATAGTCAATTAGAGAAGCCCCAAATCAATTTTATGATTTGGGAAACTTCGCCTCCTCCGTCCTAGCATGCACCTATAAAGCATTTTTCTTCTTTGCGACTCCTACAGATTGACGGCCGAAAGTTGTACCGCTTACAAGCTGCCATTGCTTCCGACTCAGAATCCTCATTTGATGCTTTCCTTCTTCGTTGCGGTGCTCCTACAACCTCTGCTGCTTTGACTACCTTATACTGCGAGCTCCTCTACTTCATTACATTCTATTATAGAGACAGTTTGCCTTGTCTCTATCTTTTGAGTTTCTTGCTCACTCTCTAAACTGTTCCTTACATGTTCTTTCATAAGTGCAGACCTTAACCTTTGTTGGTTGCTTCTCAAGTAGAAGCTCTTGCTACTTTAAAGCACCTTCAATGCTGCAAATTTTGTCCTTGATGAAATTTATTCTCCATCGTTGCAAGCTTTATCACTTCAATGTCTCATCACTCCTTTGTGTATGCAACTCCTCTTAGCTGCATATCTATTTGCCTCTTCTATGCCCAAATCCTCCATTCTTAATGGTCACTACAGTCATTAGCAAGATTTTCTCGAGATCCACATCTGCATGCTACTTTCTAGCATGAAAATCTTCAAGGTTTCTTCTTCTTTTGAGGTTTCATTACCATGAAACCAAGGTACAAAACATGTGGAAACTGCCAAGGTTTCAATCCCCTTTTTGCTCTCCTTCATTGAGCAAACTATGAGCCATGCCATTTTCTTGACAAGCTCCAGCATGGACTACAAATCAGCCCATAACCACTTGTCCACCACTTGAACAAATATGTGCACCTTCACATGCTCTTTGTCTATTTGCAAAGAACCATGGAATCCAAATATCCTATCACATAGAAACCCTTCTCATGAGCAATTTCTCATGCTCAAACCAAAAATTAATGAGGCAAATAATCACAAAGTACCTTCTTTGGTAATTTTCTTGGCAGCTTCTTTGTTGATACCAAAGACTCCATAGCCTTCATACTTGTTGAAAATCCTTATTTCAACTTCTTGGATGATGAGCAGGCTCTCCATGTTGCAAAACTCCCATTCGCAACTCTCTTGGGTGGCTTCTTTGATGTTCATGAGATGATGAAGACTTCATAGTCTTCATATTGTTGAAATCTTCATTTTCAGCTTCCATGGCAGCTTTATAATCTCTCCAAATCACCAACAACATAATCTCTCTCCAAATGCAATACTAATTATAACGAGTGCTTAATTTTTTCATAAAATAATAAAATATGCAAAATTATACAATATGCTTAATCAATGAACTCTCACAAACAAGAAAACTATACATAAATATACAGCATGATCAAGTGCCCATCCTAGCTCTGATACCATGTTGAGAAACCCAATATGGGATTGATCATAGTGATTAGACGAAAGATTAAGCATAACTAAGGTGGATTAAACCATACCAAGAGCTTCATGAGAGAGAGAGAGAGAGAGAGAGAGAGAGAGAGAGTAGCACACTCAACACTCAATTCTATTGCATATGCTTAACGAACCATACAATGAGGCTTCTAATATAGATAGCCCTCATCTCACTTTACATGTCTGCATCCATGTGGCACACTCTTTTCCATTCTTTTGGTTAACACTCTTTTCCATTCTTTTGGTTAACACTCACACACCATACAATATCAGATGTGGCATTCTTATCTTTCCACAATATCTTGCACCTCTAGGGTGCTTTCCACACACACTCAAACAGTGAAGATTACATCTCTCAACATGTACATGATTGCAATGATAGGGATATTATTATTACATTGGATACTTTATGTCATGGTCTTTATAGACTTGATAAGTATGAGAATTACATATGATGCACACGTAGTGTCTAGTACATCCAATGTGACAGTGTGACAGATGTAGAGCTTTGGCATCGGGTACTTTATGTCATGGTCTTTACAGACTTGATAAGTATGAGAGAGTTACATATGATGCCCATGCAATGTCTAATACATCTAGTGTGACAGATAAAGAGCTTTGCAATGCTCACTTCGGTCATCTGAACTTTGCTAGTATGCTACGCGTGCAAAGGCATGATATGGTCTCCGCATTGTTGGCACTTGATGCACCTATCAAACATGTTTGTGAGGGTTTCATTTTAGGCAAAATGCATTGGGTACCATTTCCCAAGGATGGTTTAGTGAGGGCTGCTCAAAATTTGTAGCTCATACATAGTGATGTATGTGGTTCAATGAGGACAGTATCTATTGGAGATCATCTCTACTTCATTACATTCATTGATTACCTTTCCAGAGTTTCAGTTGGGTCTATGCTATGAAGAAAAAGTCGTAGGTATTTGTGCTTTAAGCATTTTCAGCTCATGGGCTGAAAATCTCTCGGGACATAAGATTTAGACATTAGGTATAGTCAAAGGGGGAGAATACATGTCCAAAGAGTTCAATGCATATTTGTCACAAGGAAGCATTTAGTATACACCTCAGCAAAATGGTGTATCTGAGACAAAAATTAAATCTCTCATGGAGATGGCATGGTGTATGGCCAAAGGCCAAAGCTTGGCTCACAAGTTTTTGATGGAAATTGTCATGTGTGCAACCTATATTCGTAAACAGATGTCCTACCAAGGCTTTGCAAAACATCACTCCTTATACGAAGCTTGGCATGATAGAAAACCATATGTGGCTCAGAATGCTTGGTTTAATCTCTTGTGCTTAAGCAGCGTGACTGCACACGAAGCTTGATGATAGAAAACCATATGTGGCTCAGAATGCTTGGTTTAATCTCTTGTGCTTAAGCAGCGCGACTGCACACGAAGCTTGATGATAAGGCAATGAAATGCATTTTTGTGGGCTACAGAACAAAGAGCAAAGGGTATCGTCTCTACTATCCTACCTCACAACAGATTATGGTTGACAGAGAGGTGGTTTTTGTGGAAAATAATTCTCGGCCCTTCCTTGAGTGCAAAAAACAGCCACATGTAGGGTCACAAGATACTCTTCTTCCTTTGTAATGGTACATCCTTACCTGTTTTGTTGGGCATTTGGACCCTCATCCTATGGCTCGAAATCATTCCATACATGCTGAAAATCAGCAGCCAAACAAGCCCGATGTTGAGCCCATTGGTCAAGCAAATGTTGATAATGCATTGGCACAAGAAATGACAACCATGCATGAAGCTAAAGCCATACCTCAACTATTAGAGACCTAACCAGACAACCATGTTTAGACTTCCTTGCTAGGGAAAATGCATGCTAGTTCTCGCCATGCATCTGGGTACTTTGTTGATCGTGCTCTCATAAGCACCTTGTGCAATGAAGAGAAGCATGTTTCTTTTAAGAAAGCACATGAAGATGATCAACTCATACATGCTATGCAAGCACATGGTAGCATAGACCATTACAAGAGGCAAGGCTTGTTGCCAAAGGTTATGCTCAACAAAAGGGCATCGATTATGAGGCTTTGGCACCCACATCTCATATAATCACCATTATGTCCATCATTGCATTGGCATCACATCATGGATGGCATGTACACATCAATTGGACCATTACAAGAGGCAAGGCTTGTTGCCAAAGGTTATGCTCAACAAAAGGGCATCGATTATGATGAGGCTTTAGCACCCACATCTCATATAATCACCATTATGTCCATCATTGCATTGGCATCACATCATGGATGGCATGTACACATCAATTGGACATCAAAATTGCTTTCTTAAATGGTGACTTGCACACAAAGAGGTATACATATCTCAACCTCATGGTTTGTACAAAAGAGACAGGAAAGCAAAGTATGCAGGCTCAAGAAGCCTTATATGGCCTTAAGCAAGCTCCTAGGGCATGGTATAAAAAGATACATGTATACTTAGTTACACATGGTTTCTATAACAGTCCTATTGAGAGTACCCTCTATGTACAGAGGAATCATGATAGTTTCTTGATCATTGTCTTGTACATTGATGTACATTGATGACATGCTGCTCACATAGGCCCTAATGAGGAACAAATTTCGCCTTTCGAATCTGAATTACATTCCTCATTTGAGATGTCAGATATGGACCAGTTGCATTTTTATTTGGGCATTCAGTTCTTACAACGTGTAGATGGCATAATCATGATGCAGTCAAAATACATACACATAGTGCTTAAAAGGTTTAATCTTGAGGATTGCAAGCTTATGTCTACACCAGTTGAGATAGTGACACTTAGCATTCTGGACTTTGGAGAGCCTTTTGACCAGACATTATATCAAAAACAGGCAGGTGGTTGGTTGATTTACTTATGCAACACAATATTAATCACACATCTTTTGAGATTGTGTGGAAAAGCTTTGCCTATTCTGGTTATGAGACTTTCCCACAAATCAAAGCTGTTGTGTTGATCAATTCACTATAGACTTTACTCACATTTTGAGTGAGGTATGTGATTCCATTGCTAAATCTTAAGAGCAACATGTCAAGAAAACAAATCGCAAATGTAAAGCTAGATATTTTGAAGTAGGAGATTCGGTACTTTTGAGAATTGAGAAACACAGACTTAAGAGTATTGAATATTTTATAGCTTTGCACCAAGATTTTATGGACCTTTTAAGGTGATTCACAATATTAGTCATATCACTTATAAGTTAGAATTACCTTCTCATTGGTAAATTTTATGGACATTTTTTTAGGTGATTCACAAGATTAGTGATGTCACTTATAAGTTAAAATTACCTTCTCATTGGCAGATTCATAATGCATTTCATATTAGTGTGCTTAAATCTTTTAGGGAATCACTGATCCTGTTCATGAGGAGCCACCTTTTATTACCTTCTCATTGGCAGATTCATAATGCATTTCATATTAGTCTGCTTAAATCTTTTAGGTGATTCACAAGATTAGTGATGTCACTTATAAGTTAAAATTACCTTCTCATTGGCAGATTCATAATGCATTTCATATTAGTGTGCTTAAATCTTTTAGGGAATCACTGATCCTGTTCATGAGGAGCCACCTTTTATTAAGGGTGGGGAATAAGTTTTAATTTTGTATGCTATCATTGACCAATAAATTACATCTACTTACATTAGCAATCAATATATCAAATATTGATCAACTTCTAAAAATCATCATTGTGAAGATGCCAGATGGATGCCTGAGAAATATTATCATGGCCTTCCCTAAGATCCTCTGTTCTTTTCAACAAACCCGTAATTAGAAACTCAAGCAAGAGGGAATGTTATGAGAATGTATTTTAAGCCTTCTCAAAAATATTATGCCACCCTCTTAAATAATTCGGGGATGCTTGGATTGTTTTTGTATCATACCAAATTATGTTAATATCATGGGTGATGCCATTATAAATATAAATGTGTTTGGTGTACATTGCCATATGCTTAGGGCCTCCAATGTTTGTTACAAACGGTTTATATTGCAGGGTGATTCCTAGAGTACTTACGTCGCCTAATGAACATGCACGGTGATGGTTTGCTTGTCTATGAAATAATTTACCAAGTTATTTCTTAGATATTTAATAGGCGAGGACTTGGAAGATTGAGGTAGATGCACATAAATAATTATTTTAGAAGGCATTCACAATTTTGAGCAAGCTTTGTATATATGTGTATGCTTATGCACATTATTTTATTTCTTTCATAAGCTTAGACTCGAAGCATAGATTTTGGCTATTTACTTTTTGATATTTTGTAACGCTTAAAAACTCTGCTAGTCTCAAGTAATTTGATAAACAAAATAAAGCTCTCTGTTTTGAGAAAAGAGAGAGCACAATGCAAAGCACTTTTGTATTTTTGGAGGCTATTGCCTATTTTTTGGAGGCTATGGCCTATTTTTGGCGTTGAATATACATAAATACTCATGTGCAGGGATAGGCCACACATATAAGAGGAGAAGATTGTACCCACTGATGGTGTTGTATGAGAGCTAATTCTTTTTATATGTTTTCATGTGTTCATTCACAAGCTTGATTTTTGTTTTTGTTGAATATGATGTAATTGCTCTATGTTGAATAGATGATTAAATCATTTGCTTGAGAACAAGAATCTATGCAAACAACTCCATGCTAATTATTTTTATATGTTTTCATGTGTTCATTCACAAGCTTGATTTTTGTTGAATATGATGTAATTGCTCTCTGTTGAATAGATGATTAAATAATCTGCCTGAGAACAAGAATCTATGCAAACAACTCCATGCTAGGATCTCGACAAGAGGCAAGGAAGATTTTGACTTGTTTAGGTATGGATGAGTATACTTGTATCCATGTATGTCCATATGTTTGCATTCTCTATTAGGTTGAACACTTGTCTCTTGTCTTGTTTGTGGTGTTTGCATTCTCTATTAGGTTGAACACTTGTCTCTTGTCTTGTTTGTGGTGTTTGCATTCTCTATTAGGTTGAACACTTGTCTCTTGTCTTGTTTGTGGTGTTTGCATTCTCTATTAAGTTGAACACTTGCCTCGTGTGTCGTGTTTGTGATGCAATGCATCTCATTATAGGGATGACATAAAGTTCCTACTAAGTTTTTGAGGCATTTTTTAGTCAACCTTGCATGCAACATATGTTTTAGAGTGAGTCAATTGTGAAGCTCATGATGTGGCATGCAACATATGAGCAGGTCAATTGTGGAGCTCATGATGTGGCATGCCATCGCTCCACAGATGGGACATTGAATAATTCAACAGATTATGAAGCATGGACGCACATTGAGAGAAGATGGCAAGATTTCAAAGATGAGAGGCTTCCTTTGGGGGTGAAACAACTCTCTATCTTACATCACCTTCCTTATTAGAAAGAGCTATTTTTATATATCATTTACTAGATCCCATGCACATATTCAAGAACATTAGGAGTTTTGTTTGCGACATTTGATTTGTAATAAAAACTCAATGAGGGCTAGAGAAGAGGTGGGGAAGATGCATCCCCCCCCCTCTCTCCTCCTCCTCCCTCCCTCCCTCTCCCCCCCCCCTCTCGCGCGAGTGGCTCTATAGACCTCCTATAATAAGTAAGTAATAAAGTAATGCTTCCAAAAGCACCATGGATAATAAGCAGGGTTAAGGAAGATGTAGTGACGGAGATAGTTTCCTTCCGAACTTCGATTGGTCATATGCATTGTTTGAAGGGTGCATTCACAATTGAAAGGACAACCACACAATCTACATAAGTTTTTATAGGTATCTATTCTCATTATTCGTAAAATCTGCCATAATACTTACTTTATTTGTTACACTTGCTTCCTTTCTTTGCAGGATCACGACATATGTAGTACACATCGATAAAGGGTGGTCAATTGAGGAGATTAGAGAAGCTATGTACAAGATGAATGCTTTATTTTAGTAAGGCAACGATATCTTCTTATTATTGTTATTAAGAAATCTTTATTTACACGTAATTTATAAAATTGGTGCTACATGACTATTTTGATCCATGTAAATGTTGCAATGGATATGCTGAAAGATAATAAGAGGAGATGAGCTTCCATAAAGAAAGAAGTATTGACTCCATTAAGGTGGTGTGTGCTTTTCATAAACACTTTCCTTTTAGTATTTTGAGCACTCAAGGGCGGTGGTGTATTTTGAGCACTCAAGTGCAAATCATTGATAAGGTAGTTCTAGCCCTTACCCTCAATGATTTGCACTCAAGTGCAAATAATTGAGGGTGGTAGTTCTAGCCCTTACCCTCCACCATCAAGTCATCCACCAACCCTTAGCTGCCCTCCACCAGACCTATTCTAGATGCACTTACCCTATACACCTCTAGTAAAACACTGTCCTTTGACCATCCCTCCTATTGTTGACTCCCTACAACCTTCAAAATTGTTAATGGTTATTTGAGTAGGTTGCAAAAATATGGCTCCCTATTATTGCATGTTGCTATCACTTGTAAACCTATATCTTGACAAACCATTTCCCAATCTAACAAGGACATACATGATAGATTTCAAGTTTTTACATTCCAAGGAATGATCCCAATGTGGTGACTTCCTACAACGGTCATGGGTTATTAATCTACAAGTTGTTGAAAGATGGCTTCTTGCTATTGCGGGTCTCCATGTGTGAAGGTTGAGGGAGTCAACACATTAGCCTTTTGTTGAATGTTAGGTGTGTGACTTGACACAACAACTCTCGGTGGAATAAAATGTTAAAAACTCCCCATCAATTGACCTCGTTGATTTCATAATCCTGAATTAGCAAAATCACGTACAAGTTTGCAATAGCAGTTGTACTTAAGCAACTTGCAAAAAGTTAATCATTCTCAATTTGTAGGGAGTCAACATACAAGCATTCGGTGGATGTCATTGACCCATCAACCCTTAGAGGATTTTAAAGATAAAAATTAACATTGTACTAAGCAACCCCAAAAAAATTTGACCTTCATGTTAGAGGATCCAAGGAGGAGCTGACTTACCTTACATGCCCATCAACCATTTTTTTCCATGTGTTATTCGTTTTGGTTGTATATTGAGAACCTTTTTCGTTTTGGTTGTATTAATTAAGTGGCCTCTTAATTATTATTATTTGTCTAAGGCTCAATGCGCTCTCCTCACAAGCGTCTCTCTCTTCGGCTCACTTAGTCGCCTCCGTGTTGGCCTCCCATCATTGGCTCGCCTCGCCTCACCCTGCGCCTTCACACTCACCTACCCTGACTCGGGTGCTCGCCTCCCCTCCCCTTCCCTCTTCAAAAGCTACGCCTTCTGTAAGGCCACCGGTCTGCCAAATCAACGCCGACTAGAGCTTAGCTCCCAACTAAGCCTGGACGATCTCCTACGAGGGCTTCGTGGCGGTGCTCACCTCCCTTCCCCTTCCCTCTTCAAAAGCTGCGCCTTTTGCAAGGCCATTGGTCAGCCAAATCAACAACGACCAAAACTTGGCTCCCAACCAAGCTTGGACGGTCTCCTACAAGAGCTTCATGGCCACCGTGCCTGACGCTGGGTAAGAAAGCATCCAAACAATTTTCTCGAAGCATGGAGGGAAGCCACGTGTCACATAGCACCAAAATTAACAAAGATCATGCGAGATTCTTGGCAAAAAAAATATAAAATATTACCTTCCTTACAGAAACCTTCAAAATAACCTTCTGAAACCAAACTAATTAATTAATTGCAACCACCAAAACGTTTTGGGTGCATATATATTGGGAAAACGACGAAAGCATTTACGGCTCCCGCTCTTTCGAAAAAGTTCAATTTTCATTTTATTCCCACCACCACATCGACAATGGTGTTTGTATTCTTGGCTTCAATCTAATCTGCGAGCTCACAATCTTTTGATTTCTGGCTGGCTTCGCAACAGGAATCTTCGCTTCCGCAGTGACCGATCCAAGCTTTTGCTGCAGCAATTTGTTCTGGTTTGGTGCACAGCCTCAACTATGGTGCAGTTCTCATATATTTCAAGCGGACGATATCTGCACGCAAATCATGATTTGGGACAATAGATCTTGGCATTTCTGTGCATAGCCTGCGCTCTCCGCGCAGAGGACCATTAGGGTTTCTTGAGATCACATGGCCATGGCTATGCTCATCGTCAGAAACAGAAATCTCTGACATGGAAGATTTCGAAGCTCCTTCCTTTTCTCTTGGATTGGATGAGATCCATGAAACCTTTCAAGGTCATGCCGTTATCCCTGCTTCCGACCCGTCTAGGTCACGAAGTGAAGATCAGACGATCTCGTCTAATGCTGCAGATACAGAAACCTTGAATGGAGCTGGTGATGCCGATCATGATTCTGATTTTGAGTCACCCACGCCAAGCAGCACAAGCAAGAGCCTTAAGCGGTTGAAAGGAAAATCATTGCAATCTTCTGCCCCTCCCAAATCTAAAGAACAGGTCCAGCATGCCACACTCGCAGGCAAAATCAAAGGACATGGTTTCCAGGGTTTCTTCAAGAGCTCAAATGAGAAGGAGACAAGCTTGCCTGAAAGAAATCATGTAACAAAAAATGCAGGAAGTAAGGTAAATACTCTGCAGAATTTTTGGAAAAGCTTGAATGGCAAGACAACGTCAACCTTGCCTGCAGATTTTCCTGCCAGAAATGGCAATGAAAGCAAGGTAGGGGTTGCGCAGGGATTTGGCAAGACAATGTTAAACTTGCCCGTGGAGTCTCCTGCCAGAAATGGCGGTAGAAGTGTGGGAACTCCTCAGGATTTTGGCAAGACAACATCACACTTGCTGGCAGAATCTCCTGTCCAAAATGGCTGTGAAAGCATGGCAGGGCCTCGTCAGGAATATGCCAAGGGCTCATGTGGCAAGAACGCAAGCTTACTTGAAGAGCTTTCTGTCAAACTTGCAGGAGAAAGCAAGGACGACACCACCCAGAGTTTCGGGAAGAGCACAGATGATAACATCTGCAAAGAGCTTACAGCCAGAAATGCTCGACAGAGCATGGCTAAACCTCTTGAGAGCTTTGTTAACAGGTTGCATGATCAGAGAACAAGGTCTTCTGAAGAAGCTTCTGCCAGAAATGGCAAGGACAATGCTGTTCAAAGCTCTTGGAAGAGTTTAGATGACAAGAATAGCATCTTGCTGGATGAGCTTTCTACTAGAAATGCTAGCCAAAAGAAGGAGACTCCTATTCAGAGCTCTTGGAAGAGCTTAGAGGATAAGGAGAGGAGCTTGTCTGATAATTTTCCTGCCAGAAATGCAAGTCAGTGTAATGAGAAAGCTATTCAAATCTCTCAAAATAGCTTCAAAGATACAACTGTGAATTTGCCTGTAGAATGCCCCGCTAACAATTCAAGCCAGTGCAAAGTAAATGCTATTCAGAGCTTCTGGAAGAGCTTGAATGATAAGAAAGCAAGCCTGCATGAAACGAATGCCAGCATTGAAGAAGACGATATTGAAGACTATTCATCTGCTGATGATTTTGGTGAGATCTCATCCCTGCTTTCATATTTGTTGCAGGCGATGCCTGTTAGCTGTTTGTGGAGAAATTAGGGTGCTTTTGTTTGTTTTCACCATCTGCAGCGGTCTATTCACGTTCTTAGTGACTTTTCAATGTGGTTGCTGTTGTGTGTTTTCACCATCTGCAGAGATCGGTACTACACAGTCTGCCAGAAAGCTCTCACTTAATGGCATTGCGGCAGTAACACGAAGCGTTGCTGTTTGTAACGCATCTGCTAAACTTAGCTCAGATCAGAGCTTTGGCTTTCGACATCCATCTGATGAGACCTCTGCTAACCCCAGCTCAAATAAGAGCTTTGCCTATCCATGGAACGAGGCCTTGGCTAACCCTAGGGTGAGTCCAAGCTCGGCTCTTAGAAGTGCAGCAAATGAATTCTCTTCTTACCCAAGAACAAGTCAAAGCCTTGCATCCGATGAAACCCTTGCTAACCCTCAAACAAAGCAGGGCAGATTTTCAGAAAGGTTTTCTCAGGGAATCCAAAGAAACAGTGATCCCTGGTCTTGTGATGATTACAGTGACAGTGGTGGTGTTCTATTCTTTTCGCATGATTGCAATGAGGATAGGGCATTCTACATGGGGAATCATGGATCTGAAACACCCTACTATGCATCTGAAGCAAAGACAAACTCATTTGAAGGTAATGATAGTGAACCCATTGCCGTTCATGATCCCAGGGTAACCAACCTTCTACGACAAAGGTTTCCACATTTTGTACCTGTAAGTGCATTGCGGCAGGGAGGCTACACTGGCTCAGAGGAAATTTGCATCAATTATGAGTAGGTCACTTATCTTTTTGCACCAATAGCTTTATTGAAAGACACTGCTTTTTTTGCACCAATAGCTTTATTGAAAGACACTGCTTTTTTTACTGTATATCTTGAACCTTATTTGTCATGCTTTTTTTACTGTATACCTTGAACCTTATTTGTCATGCTTGCCATGGGTCACTCCTGGTGAGCATTCTCTTCAGGAATCAATTTGCAGGTGGCAAGAATGCTTCTGGCCATTCAGGATCAACGATTCTTAAACAGCAAGCTCGGCAAACTGCTGCTAGACCAGCTGCGAAGCGGACACTAGCTGCCCGAAAAAAGCAGAAGACTGCCATGGCAGACAATGATGGTTGGATTCAGACAGGCAATAGAACCCCTGTTAGCACTCAGAGTAGAAGAGGAGATCATGGCTGGGGTCAACAAGGCAGTAAAACTCCTGTCAACACTGACGGAGATGCTTGTGCAGGGACTGGTCATTGGGTCACAGAGAAAACTGGCAAAAGGGTAACAACTTTGATTAGCATGTCCTTAAAGTTCTAATATTCACCAAGTTTGATTAGTACGTCCTTGAAGTTCCAATATTCACCAACTTAAACAGAAGGTGTTTCTTTGCATTTCCCATCTTTATTGGGCCATTTTCTTGCAGATTTACATCACGAGAGATGGGAGAAAACTTAGTGGCTTATCTGCATATAAACAACATATCAAGGTTATGTCATCAACAATGCTGCATTGAAATTGAATGACTGTTTCTGAAAGTGATTAGAAATTGCAATGTTATGTTAGGGTATAAGAGCAAATGATATTGCACCTTGCAGTTTTTAAAGAGAGAATCCATTGTCACAAGAAACGTTTTGAGGTTTTTGGGCTTTTGTTTTGAAACATTTTTTCCCTCAGCTAAAGAACCACGAGGTTTCAAAAATTTAAAATTTCACAGTTTGAAATACATAAAAAGCACGTAGAAATCATGCTGTTTGCTTACTCATTTGGGGCATTGATAGTACCTGCAGGTAGTTGGGATATTTGCATTTTGTATTAGAAATTGGTTATTTGCAGGTTGAAATGGCAGGCAATGATGTATTTGGGATGCCTTTCGCAAAGGATAAGCTTGATAGGACCAACTAGCAGTTGTGGTTATATATGATGCGTCATGTATGGTTGCCAAAGGGATTTGGAATGTTGTCCTTGGCATTGAGGCACATTCTATCTCGCTAGCACACAGGATAGTATATGTACTTTGGATGGTGACACTAGTTCAGGTGTTATTGTTGCATCTGTCTCTGCATCTTCCATAGTGGAACAAGCTAGGTGGAATGGTAGTGATGCACATGCATTGGTGGCACTTGGAGCATTATTCGCTCATATAAAATTGCCAAGCAGGCTTGGGATGCGCTTGTTGTTGTGCTTTATTAGGTACGTAATGAGGCACAAGTGGTCTACTTATGCAAGTACTTAGAGTATGAGCATATGAATGAGGGAGATTTAATGGATGAGTTTCTCACAAGGATTAAAGATTTCAGGGAGCAGCTTGCATGTATTGTGATGAGACCTATCCAGACAATTCATTTGTGTCTGTTGTTCTTATAGCTTTACTAGATTTATACTAGGGTTTTGCATCCACACTTCGGCTCATGATGAAGGATAACCCCAATGTCCTTATGTTTAATGAGTTGGTTGCAATGCTCCTGTAAGAGAGCAAGCAGATTACTTCTCAATGTGATTTATTTTTCTCCCTTGAGTCTCCTCCTCAAGGAGGCACAATCACATGTGCAAACAACTCTTCATATCTAGTGAAAGGAGTTGGTAAGGTTGTTCTCAACTGCTGTAAATGGTGGGATGATCAATTTGTTAGAAGTCTTATTTGTGTGAGGCTTTAAAAAGAACTTGTTGTTAGTCTCTGCCATTGCTAGGGTAGGCCTAGTGGTTAGATTTATCGAAGACAGGTGTACGGTTGATTACGAGAGTGATATAGACATCACTATGGTACAGTTGGATAGGTATGAGAGACTGTCACATAATGCTTGTTCAGTTACTACCACACGTGCTATGAGTGACGTGGAGCTATGGCATGCTTGCTTTGGTCACTTGAATTTTGGTAGTTTGTGTGAGGGCAAAAGGACAAAAGGACCAGATGTGCGAGGAATCAGAGCAAATCAACACAACATGAAATGGATACATGAGTGTATGTATAATGATTAATGCAAACTAGTACAAGATGTCCTCTGATGTGAGGTGACTCTGAGTAGTAGACCATCGAAGAAGCAAAGACGAGGTCGGAGGTGAAGTACGGTCGATGATGAAGGCTCGCGTCGATGTGAGGTGAAGGCTCTCCGAAGGTGAGGTGTTGCAGACAAACACAAATTTGCAAGAGAAACACAAATTTGAGGAGCAGAGAGGGTTGTTGTCCAAGGCAGATGGTGTGTTGCCGTCACGAGGTAAGGTAGCTGTCAGATGAGGTGAACAGAGATGGGCTGCTGTCCCAAATAGTAGGTGTCATCAGAGTGATGAGTAGAGAGTAGGTTGTTCCAAGTAGATGGTAAATGAGGAGAGAATGGGGTGCTGTCCCGAAGTGTGCTAAAGGTACATGTATAGGAGCTGCAGGCAATTGGGTACTATGCTGCATATACAGAGAAGGAAGCCGACGGTTGTTGTGTACAAAAGGAGCCGACGGCTATTGTGTGCACAAAATGATGATGATAATCAGTGTGTTGCAAAAGAAGCGTCGGCAGTAGCAATAGGTCTGTGTTGATTATGTGCTATATTTTTATTGAATTATGAAGCGTTTGTATATATATGCTATTGGGTTGTTGGTTGGCCTAGGGAAGGCTGTCGACTAGCAACAAGACAAAAAATATCCAAAATAAATCCCTTTTTGGGCTTGGTAAAATACCAATTTTGGATATGTTTTCACACCCCCCCTCTCAGGCCTAAAGGAGACCATGAGAGAAGATGAGGAGGATGGTGGAATGATGCATGACATGGCATTACATGATGTAGCATGCCATGCCACCAAGTGCGAGGTGGCATGCAATGCAAGAGGTTTTCACATGCATTAATGGCCATTTTTGGGTTTTCATTCATACGTGTGCCCCAAACACAAAAAAACAAAATGTTATGTAAGGGTATGCAAGATGGTAAATGCTATGCAGTGGGTTTTCACATGAGCAGTGCCCTCATGGGGTTTTCACTGACTCATGCACCCGTTACAACAATGATAAATAATTTGAATGGAGAGGATGGTCTCCCTCTCAAGATGCTTAGGGTGATGGTGGAGGACCAATGTTGATCCCCTCGCGAAGACGTTCGAGGATGGGCCGGTTGACGGACTTTGTAAGGATGTCGGCATGGTTGTCCGTCGTAGGAATGTATTGGAGCTTGATGGTAGCAAGCTCAATTTGTTCCCTAGTAAAATGAAAATGGACACCAACATGCTTGGTACGATTAGAAAAAATAGGATTGTTGGCGAGGGCAATCGCACTCTAACTGTCGGTGAAGATGGTAGAAGCGGTGTCAATGGGAATGCGCATCTCCTTAAGAAGTTGACGGAGATACATAGCCTCAGTGCTGGCGTCATAGAGAGTCCGATACTCGGTCTCAGCTGAAGAACCTGCAACGGTATCTTGCTTCTTGCTAGACTAAGAGAAAAGGCTAGATTCAAATGAGTACAAATAACCACCATGAGAACGTCGAGAATCTATATCACCGGCCCAGTAGGAGTCTGTGTAACCACGTAGGGTGATCCACGACTGTAGTAAAGTCCAAACATATAGGCATCCGCTAGATAGCGAACAACCCTCATTGCTGAACTCCAATGTGGCTCCTTCGGAGCATTGAAATACTGACTTAAGATGGATGTGCAATAAGAAATGTCAAGTCTATAGTTTGTGAGTCATGAGTTTCCCAACCACTTGGCAGTAGGCTCGCTCTTCATGTGGCGGTGAGTTCTCTTTCTTTGATAGTTTGATGGTTGGATCCAATGGGGTAGCCACAAGGATAGCACCATCAGGAAAGTAGGAAGTAATGAGTTGAAGACAATACTTTTATTGTGACACAAAAATACCATCAGGATATTGGACCACCTCCATGCTAAGGAAATATGAGAGAAGACCGATATCAGTCATCTCAAATGTTCGTCTTAGCTATGCCATGATATCAGCCACTTTGGCTTGATTTGAACCAGAGATGATTAGATCATTGACATACAGCACTAGGTAGCAAACTATCCCCTGATCTATGTGGATATAGATATTATTGGGATCACAGCGAGATGGTTGAAAATCTTGGTTGCGTAAAAATTTGTCGATGCAATGATACCACACTCGGGGGGACTTGCTTAAGCCCATAAAGAGCTTTATGCAAGGGGAAGACTTTGTTCTCATACTCGGGGAGTGGGAAGTCCGGAGGTTGGTCAACATAGACTTCCTCCTCGGGAATGCCATTTAGGAAGACACTCTTGACATCCATTTGATAGACTGGCCATGTGTGGTGTGCGGCCAGATTGAGTAAGAGACGGATTGTCATCATTCGAGCTGTAGGTGTGAAGGTCTTGTCGAAGTCAGTGCCTTCTTTCTAGCGAAAACCTTGCACCACAAGCCGGGTTTTGTTGGCCAAGGTACCATCGGCTTTAAATTTGGTGTGGAAGATCCATTTGGTTCCAATGACCTTATGACGAGGGCGATGCACAAGGGACCACGTGCCATTACGGTCAATGCTTTCAAGTTCTTGTTCCATAGCTTGTTTCTAGGTTGGTTGTTTGATTGCCTCTTTTCACGATGTTGCGCTATATAGTTTGCTGAAAAAACAAAGGCAAATGAGGCACGATGAGTGAGCTTGGTGGACCGACGAGAACCGTCCAAGGGGGTATCGCGGGGAAGCATGCTTGAATCCCGCATGGTCTGTTGGTACCAGCGGGGTAAAGGGTCCTTGGGTGGCTATCGGGAGGAGGAAGGCTCCTCAAGTGGCGGAGTAGTAGTCGACTGATTGAGTTCATGTGGCACAATCCAAGGTTCTTGTTCGGGTGGTATGGGTAGCGAAAGGCGAAGTAAATCTCGCTCATCAAAGACAATGTCTCGACGAACAAAGACTTTGTTCGATCTTGGATCAAAAACTTTGTAAGTCTTTGATTCAAAAGAGTAGCCCACAAAAATGAGCAACTAACTCCTTGGCTGAAGCTTGTTTCTTATGTCATTTAGAGTGTGTGTAAGCATGACACCCAAAGACACGAAGATGAGAAACAGTGGGTTTTTCGCCATAAAATGCCTCAAACGGGGTCTTGTGAGAGACAATGACCATGGGGCAATGATTCAGAAGGTACACTGCAGTGTTGACCGATTCTTACCAAAGGCGTTCAGGTAGCTCTGCTGCAAAGAGCATGGAATGTGCCATATCCATCATGGTTCGGTTCCTGCACTCAACCACTCCATTTTGTAAAGGGAGTTGGTGGAGGTGAGTTGGCGTTGAATGCCATGTTCTTGCAAGAACTTGGTAAATTGATGGGAGATAAACTCACCACCATTGTCATTGCGAGCAATCCGAATTGAGATGCCCATTTGGTTAGTGACTAACGGAAACCAAACGGGAACCCAGAACAACAATATATAGACACTTCAGATGCCAAGCACAGCGGAAATAACCATAAACAATGCTAAAGAGAACGCAACACTGAGCCGGAACGGCCGGCCCCCCGTAGGAACTGCTTTATTCCAATAGACGGGTTACAATCAAACCAAGGTGCGGGTGCAATACTGCACTGGATTTTCCACAAAGCTTCCTCAGCAAACACTTGCACAGGAATCAAAGCACAAACCGCTCCAAGAACCAATACGAATCAATAGCCCGATGCAGTGTCAAACCCAATGCTGAACTTTGTGCCAAAACAACCTTGAAAAGGTTCTCAAAACAATCCCGGAAAAGCTCTCAAAAATAGTCTCTGATACCTCCAAACACAGCCCTTGAGCCAATACCTAGGAGGGAGTGGTGAATAGAGGAGAAGAAATGACCCAGCTATTGTACCATTGTACAACATGAGCAAAAGAGAGAAAAATCTGCTTCATCACCATACCAGTGTATGGTCTGCAATTCAGGAGAGAGAGAGAGAGAGAGAGAGGAGAGAGAGAAATGAAATGAAATGATATATTAACGTCTTCAGAAGGCCAAAATGACCTATGAGACCAAAAAGGTTACAACAATTGGTGGATCTGATACAATGTCTGTGTAAGAAAAGCTATAAACAACTAAACAACTAACTGAAACTGAAACAACTATGAGGAAAAGTACGGTACTAGGAGCTCCTAATGGATAACATCTGGGAGGAAAACTCCAGCAACAAAGGTAAGCATCATACACATCACTATCCAAAGATGTCTCTCATCGATCGATGGCGGATATCCTCAATGTTCTCCATGGTGAGTACTCTGACTGGACGTCTCCCATGCTGTGCTAGTATGGTCCTGATCCTCTGTTGTAGTCTCCGCCGGTGTCGAGATGGGCCTCTCATCTTGGGGCGCCTGGACCGCCCTAGCTCTATAGCCCGATCAATCAATGTACCTCTGGTGCGGCTATACTCTGGGGCTAGCTGCAATGCCGGCCATAGTAGCAATGAAACGCGTTTCGCATCCCCACTGAAGTACGAAACGTTTCGAAACGTTTCGTTAAATTTGAAACGAGTTTTTTATGCTTATTTTTTTTTTAATGTCAAAATTGGGGATTTTTGCCGTTTGAAAACGTACGGCTCAAAATTTGGGCCTTTTTCAGCCTTGCGCACGCGTTTCACAGAGAGAGAGCTTACGTGCGAGTTTCACAGAGAGAGCGTGCGTGCGTGTTTGCTACAGCCTTGCAACTAGCAGGTTTTACCTCTCTCTCTCTCTCTCCTCTAGCTTTCTCTCTCTCTCAAGACTCTCTCTCTCTCTCTCTCTCTCTCTCTCTCTCTCTCAAGACTCTCTCTCCCTATTGTTGGGTCTCCCCCCCCCCCCCAGGTACCCCTCCCGTTTCATACTTTTGGGTCGGGCAATGAAACGTTTCGAAACGTTTCGAAACGCGTTTCAAAAACCTTTTTTATGAAACTCCTGGCTACTATGATGCCGGCTGGCCTGACTGCTCAATCGTTGGTCGAAAGAAGTCTGTAATCTGCCTCTGTAGGTGTCTCTCCCTCTTTGATCCCCTCCCTCTCAAGAGACCCTCTCTATGTCTACGTAGCTCTAGCAAGTATAATCCAAGGCATCTTTGATCCTGGTATCTCATGACTCTAGAAAGTGGTCCGAAACCCTCTCTAAACAGGCAGTGAAAACGGCCTCGTATCTCATAATATACTGGACAGTGACATATGTAATGTAACTCTGTCTCTGGCTCCATCTGGCACAGCTGACAAATCCTGGCCTCAGCTGGTACTCCTCTGAATCTGCCAGTCTCAATCTCTAGCTGGTGTGAGGATGTGCGCATTTGACCAATAGCACACCGTACCCCATGAGAAAGATGAGTATCCATGTAGCTGGGTCTAATCACAAACCCATCCTCTGTGAGCTGGAGAAGATGATCTGTATAGAAAGCCATCTTCGTACCAAGCTCGTGTGTCGGCTGTATCCATGTCCTCCTAGTGTCCAGCTGAGTCAAGTCCTGCCTGATAAGTCTGGTAATCTCTGCCTGTGTGAGAGAGAGGGAGGGTGCATCCAGGGAGTACTGAAATGGAGGTAGCATGTCCATACTAAAGCCATGTAGTTGGAACCAAGCTGTCATGTGTGCATACCAACATGATCCGTCTCCCTGTGATGCCAATTGTCGTGAAGACTCCAGGGCTAAGCGAGCATATCTGTCTCTAGGGAGAGCCCAAGTGCTATGTATAAAGGAGACTGATCGAGTGAGTGCCTCTACTACCAATGGGGGGGCAGCTATCTCTGCACGGATAATATCATGTGGTACGGAGGCCTTGGCCCTAATCATCCGGGAAATCATAGAAACCAAGGGCCTCTTCATACGTCTCCATCCATCAGTGCTACCAGCTCGGCTGTGGTAATCCACTGAGGGTCCCCATATCTCCACTCCATACAGCATGGCTGAAGTGACCAAAGTGTTAAAGAGCCAGAGCTTTGTTCGAGGTTCTTGAAACTGAACCTGCGAACACATCCTCTCTAGTCTCCCCAATGCTGCATAAGCTTTGGTCAATCTGGTCTCCGCTGCTCTCCTCAAGGAAAATAGTGGGCCACTAAAAACCACACCAAGGTAAGTATATGCATCTGTATACTCCACTGTCTCCTGACCATATGTAAAGGTGGGTACTGACCTCCTAACCCACTGTGCTGTGGTGTTAAACACCATCACCTTGGTTTTACCAAGGTTAACAGACAATCCACTGTCCTGTGCAAACGTGTGCAATGCATCCAAATGACACTGCATCCCCTCTGGAGAATCTGAGATCAGCACAATATCATCAGCATACAATAACAACGGAATCCATGTCCTTGCTAGCTATGCTCCTCTGTCACCCTCCCGCTCTACATAGTCTGAAACCTCATCCACATACATCCCAAATAAGGTGGGAGAAAGGGGGCAGCCTTGTTTCACCCCAATAGTGGAGTGAACCATCTCAGATATACCTTGAGTAGTATGTACTTGCCCCACAACTGTCCTGTATAAAGCCATGATTCCCCAAATCAGTTCTGTGGGCAATCCCATCTCCTGTAGTTTGCGCATCAGTCTGGCTCTCGGTACTGTGTCAAAAGCTTTGTGGAAATCCACAAAGCAACAATAAATCCTCCTGCCATATAATCTGCCCTCCTCAATAATAGCTCTGAGTGTCAAGATATGGTCAAGAGTGGAGAAACCTCTCCTGAACCCTGCCTGTGATGCACGTATGCCCTCTCTCTCTGCCCATCTACTCAACTCCTGCTCAAGAATAGATGCATATAATCTAGCCAATGTGTGACCGATCATGATGGTACGATAATTCCTAGGAAGCATGGGATCCCCTGACTTGAAGATAGGCACAATCGTGGACATATTCCAAGTCTCAGGAAAACCCTCACACATGGCTCGGTTAAACATCATAGCAATAAGCTCTGCAAGCATATCTCTGGCATGAATAAAGTGCTCTGCTACCAAACCATCATGATCATATGCTCTCCCAGTCCTCATCCTGTCAATAGCTTTCCTTACCATCTCAGCAGTAAAGAAAGCACATGTCTCTGGGCATGGCTCCGATGGGTCTGGCAGGGGCGGCTGTCCTGGTGCTGTGTACAGGGATGCTGCATACTCACCCCAAATCTCTGTGGAGGTAATGGCTGGTGATGGTGAATGCTCATGGAATAGTCTCCATGCCTCGCCTGAGTCCTGACTCATAAATAACTGATACAAATCCCTCTCTAACTGAGCAAGATAAGCCCTCTTCTTCCGTCGCACTAGGTGCCGGAAGGTAATCCGTGACTGTCTGTGAGTGGTAACACCCATGAGCACCTCTCTCTGTAATCTGATCCTCATCTCTCTGCACTCCTCATCATACCAACTGTTCTGGGGCATGTTTCCAGATCGTCTCCGTGTAGGCTGACTATGGGGATATGCCTCTGATGCTGCAGCATGAAGCGTCTCTATCAATATCTGAGTGAGCTCATCTAATGGCCGTCCCGGCTCCTCGGCACATAAGCGTCTGTATATCTCATCCGTGTACACGGTGTCAGCCTCCCTCGTAAAGGTATAACGAGTGTGTGTGGAGACTTGTCCCAATGGAGCGGTGCTGAACTGAAATGTGAGAGTGAAGGACAAGATAGCATGATCCATTGCTATTCCAACCGGCCTAGTGCCTACCATAAAATCTTGAAAAGAGGGAATGAGACTGGGCTGAGCCATAACATAGTCCATTGTACTAGCACCATGCCGATGTGGAAAGCTAGTGAAAGCCCGATGTCGGGAATCTCTGTAGGCCATTCAGGATGGCCAATCCATGTGCAGTCCCCATGTTTATCAAATACCGCCCATACACTGTATGTTCCTCATCCTGTGAGAGTCTAGATAGGCCCATATCCCTAACATCAAGCTCCCTCAACATCTCCTTTGAGATATCATAAAATACTGTCTGGTTATGGGCGGTACTGGCATTGAAGTCCCCCAAGAGAATGATGTCACCATCCCTGGAGAACTCCCAAATGTCATCATCCAAAATAGAAAAGGGAGACTGCCCGCTAGGTGATGCATACACTGATGTACTAGGAGCAAAATAGCATATAGCAATGTAGAGATATCTGCCTGTCTCTGCCCTCAGTCTAACCCACATGTACCTAGCTTGCTCATCTCTGCGGACTATATGTATCAGTGGCTGTAGCTCCTCTCTAAACAATACTGCCACTCCTCTTGAGCCCCGTCCTCTATGCTCTGAACGAGTCTCCTGTCTACAAGCTGTCTCCCATCGGTATCCACTAACATGTGGCATGGACTGTCCAGGAGCCTGATGCATCTCACAGTAGAAGATGATGTCCCTCCCAGTGAAACTATCCTCAAAAGCCCCTACATCAAGGTGTAGAGATCCATTACAATTCCAAGTAGCAACTTTGAGTGTAGTCCCATAGGTCTCGCGCCGTCATGAAGAGCGCCTCTCCATAATCACCACTCTACCATCTCTATAGAAGGCCACTTTCCCTTTCTCTCGGGCTGCCCTTATCTCGGGCATAACTTCTTTCATGTGGGCAAGTTGCGAGAGTGTGAGGTCATCTCCAAGAAATATTCCCGTCTTCTTGAGTGTAGGACGTCTCTTCAAGAAGTCCTTCTTCGCTTCCATGGAGGGGAAACGAATGATAAGTGCTCTCTCCTTAGAAGATTCGCCACGACCTTCTCTCTTCTTTCCCACTCTCCATGCCTTTGTGTGCGTGGCTTCAATGCCCATCAGAGAGAAGAGCTCCTTGGTTTCCCCTTCCGCATCATCACGGTCTTTTAGACCGGACACTCGTACATGTAAGGCTCGGGTCTTCCTCCTTTGCTCCTCTTCAAGGGTCATGTTGATGATGGTGGGAGTGGGGATGGGTGGCGATTCTTTACCTTTCCCTTTCTTGGCGACCTCGATCCATTTCTCCGCCTCGTCCATCTTCTTTTGTGTCTTTGTGATCACCTCCACCCATGAAGATCTCTTTATGTTGCTCCTCCTCTCAAATGATCCTCATTTGTTCCTTGATGGTATTCAGCTCTTCAATAAAGGAGGGCTGAAATTTTCCATCCTCAAGCTTGCTTTTTGAAGTGGCTTCCGACTCCTTTTTGAGGGCTGAGATTTCAGCCGCTCGACTTTTAGCATGCAATTTGGCCTCCACTAGTTCCTCCTTTAAGGCTGAAATCTCAGCCTCTTGCTTGGATGTTCTCTCTTCGAGCTCTTGGATTTTGTCAAATCCCTTCTTGAGTTTGGAGAGGCGGTTTATGATTGCGGGCCAGCCCAGGCAGGCGAACAGCGAAGAGAGAGAGAGAGAGAGAGAGAGAGAGAGAGAGAGAGAGAGAGAGAATGTCAAACTGCTGCCCGCCAATCGCCTAGAAGAGGGAGAAGGTGGCTGTCCATGGTGTATCGCGTTGCTATACTTGCCATACAGCGCTGTTGTACCTGCTGTACGGCCTGTACCAGCACAAGAGAGAGAGGGTGAGCTGGCTGTCCTGCTGTCCACAGTACGACCAACGCAAGAGTGAGCTGGCTGGCCTGCTGTCCACAGTACGACCAATGCAATAGGAGGAAGGAGTTGCCCGCAACTATACTTGTTGTACGGCCAGATCATAGAAGAGGATCTGTTGCTATACGGCCAATCACTCAGGAGGGAGAAATAGAGTAGGTCGGCCTGTAGAGAGAGAAAGTGCCCATTTTGCTGAAGAGGGATGCGCATCTTGATTCTTGATAAAACAGCCCAAACTTGCTTTAATAGGGTCGACTAGCTCTATTTTTCCACTTTTTGGCTAAAAGTGGTTAAACCAGCCCAAAATATCCACTTTACACTTTCCTTGGCTTGTACTCAAAGTTTTGGCCTAAAAATATAAACTTTATGCTTTTCCTTGGCATGTACTCCAAGTTTTGGCCCAAAAATATCAACTTTATGCTTTTCTTGGCTTGATGCCCGAGTTTCATCTAGGCGCCTCCTTTTGTCCACTTGTCCAAGCCCAAAAATAATAATATGTCCAGCCCATCATTAATGATATGTGAACACACTGACTTATAAATGTTATAAGTCACTTTGATGAATAAAATCCCATGCTGCTCACGTTGTATGGCCATCTTTCAGGCCAAGCCATGCTAGTAAAATGCTCTAGCTTTCTTCTGTGGAAAATCCTTGTTCACACCTTGGTTCCAGATAGACAATGTGTGAAACACTGTTCAAGACTGGTGAGAGGACTAAATTGGTGACACTAGTCGAACCCATGTGGAAAAGTATTGGAAGGTATCTGATTTATGCTTCAAGAAAAACACCCACATGTACTTCGAATAGTCATCTACAATCAACATATAGTAGAGAGACCCATTCAAGGAGAGGGTTGGGGATTGCCCACTCAAGTCGAAGTGAATCAACTCGAGGTTGGGGTTGGGTAAGCAACATCGTACACCATTCCCACCTCATGCTACTCATCGTGCTTAGGGTTGGTTTTTTTGGCGATTCGAGTTGTTGGTGTTGGGTTTGTTACCTCTATTTTCCCCGGCTTTAATGCTACACTCATCATCAACATGTCCAGATATTTGGCAATGAGTGCAATATCTATTCTTTTTGGGAATATTTTGCCAGTAGGGAGTGGGTGTCGAGGCATGGTTTTTGGGATCACTGTTGTTGTCTTGGGTTTTGCCTTGATTACTTGGGTTGCTATTTCCCTTCCCTTGTTGCCCTTTTTGAGTGGAGGTGGTATGGGACACAAGGGCTCCCTCTTGAGTAGAGGAGGAAGAAGATGACTTCTTGGGGTGAAATTGGTCATGCAACCGAGCAAAGCATAGGAGTTGGCACTCACACTCATATAGGTTAGGCATAGGCTCTAAACTAATGGTCTATGTGAAAAGTAAAGAAACTAGGTGGCAACTTGTTTAGTAATGTGTTGACCTGGTCTTCCTGAGACTTGGTGGAGCCAGTGCTGGCGTACTTCGCGTTAAGGCGCCGGTACTCAACAACCTTGACATTTAGGTCATTCCCCTCTTTGATAGAGAATATTTGGATTTGATGCTCGAGATCAATGCGACGTGTGCGATCACGTGCTGCATATCTCTTGGCAAGGTGTGCCCATCTGTCAGAGACATAGGGAAACTACTAGAGTTGTGAATGAAACAGAAGGCCTTGCATGAGCTCCACTATGGCAGTGGCATTCCTAGCTTTCCAATAGCGGATGACTTCAAGAGGTGCTAGTGCGGGGTGGGGTTTCGGTTTAAATCCCTTCACCAGGTTCCAAGAACCTTGGGAAGTGAAAACCTGTTCCGTAAGGTTAGCCTAGGTGGTGTAATTAGACCCATTGAAACGAGTCTTTTTTGTGAAAGCATTTCTGGACATAGAAACATGAAGGGAAGGAGGTGGTGGGGTCCAGGATGGTCGGTATCTATATCCGGAGTGTAGAGGGTTAGGTGGAACTCCAGAAAATCCACTAATACCCAGCACATGTGTAGGACCTGGCGTGGGTACTCCATAAGATGGGATATAAAGTTGGACACTCGGCACAAGTAGAGTATTGGCTGAGACACAAAACCTTGAGTAGGCACATAAGCTCCTGGGGTAGTGCTTGAGATGGGTTGGTAAACTACTTGATATCTTGGAATGCTGGGTGGCGACACAGTGTCGGGAGGCATAGTGTCGAGAGATCCTTGTGTTAGGTAAAACCCATACGTAGGTCCTTGTGGTGGTGCAACCGGTAATGGCTACATGCCAACACCAGCGGGAAGAAACATGGGTTGGGTGGGAGGGTTTTGAGCTTGTGGTTATGCAGTATTCCAAAACACATTAGGAGCAGGAATAGAAGGTGAACCAGAAGAGAAAATAGTGTTACCTCCTTGTACATCCTTGTACACCAGTAATTTGGGAGCATACTCTGCTCCTAGACCCTCCTCTATTCGGGTTGACATTACTCCAGGGATCGAGGGTAGTTGGTACCATATGCTGAACCTGTGTTGCAAAAGAAGACACCGAGATAGTGTTAGGCACATAAGCACTCAAGGATACATACAAACTTGACGCGGTCTTCGGCTGAGTTGATGATAATGGATCTCCTGACGACCATTGTGATACTTGTCCTCCTTGAGGAAAGAAAGAAAGAAAGATATATCAATGTCTCCTAAAGGCCGAAATGGCCCATGAGACCAAAACAAGGTACAACTGATGATGATGATGTCTCATCATAACAAATCTGAAAGAAAGAATGAAAATAGTAACATCCTAAGAGAGCTAAGAGCTGAAAGTTGAACCGTTGAATCGTCGCGGTAAACTCCTCCGGTGGCCGGCAATGATGGCTTGAATCTGCCGATGGTGAGGGAGTCGTGGACGCGATCCTCGTGGTCGTGGGCGTCTCGCTCTACAGATAATAATGGCTCTGTCCAGGGTGACTCATCTGGAGGGTGGTCTGCCAGGTAGGCCTGTAGATGGGGGAGTAGAGGCTGGTGGGGTTATAGTGCTGGCTCTGAAAAATCTGTGAGGGCTCTCTATCTAGGCGGTTCTGGTCCCACTGCCCTCCTGTCCCTCAAGAGGCTCTCTCTGTGGTGTCTAAGCTCAAGTATGAAGAGCCCTAAGCACCTTTGGTCCTCAAAGTCCATGATCTGACGCAAAGGTCCAAAGCCTTCACGGAACAGGCAGTGGTACCTCCCTTGGATCTCATAGTAGACAGTACAACGCCATATATAGTGTTCCTCCGACTCAACCTCTTGATGGCAAAGCTGGCATATGTGGTCCTCTAGTGATATATCCTCATATCGACATGTCTCTATCCTCAACCGGTGTGGAGAGGCGCGAATCTGTCCAATAGCACTCCGAAATTCGAATACCATGTGAGAGGTGTGTGTCCGTGTAAACATGGCGTATAATAAACCCATCCGAAGAGAGGTGTAGAAAATGACTATGGTAGTGTGCGCAGGATGGGTATCATCCCCGCTCCCAAAACCCCATAGGCACTTGGCGACAAGCAAGTTTTTTATCATTAAGCTCCATAGGGAGTAATTACTCCCATCAAGTTTGTCTTCCTGAGCCAATACACCAAATACATCTCCAGCATTTTGTGCCATTTCAAACTCCAAATGCACGGACAACAATGCACACAATTTCTAAATTCTTTTTATCAACTTTCCCTTGGGAAGGGCAAACACTACAAACTACCTTGTAGCAGAAAAAAAAACAACCTGGAGCTCAGATACCCCTGTTGGGTTCTAAGAAACCCTAATTGTAACTATTTGGCCCTCCTAGCTCTTGTCACAGGACGGAACCCTTGTGCGAACACTAGACAGGTGGAAGAAGGCATGGAGACAGGGACCATAAGGTTTGCTCTAGAAAAAGAGCCAATCTTGATTAAAAAGCATAGAAAAGCAAAAAGTCAAACTAGGTTGAGCATGAGCCAAGAGCACCACTGGCAAGAGGAGAATTTTCGTGCCCAACAGCTGCGGGGGCCTGACCCATGTCCTCTTTGTATCTAGTCTCACAATGTCCATCCTGATCACCCAATTCAGCTCTGAACGGCTGAGATCTACGAATGGGCAGTCCAGGCTGTAAGCAGAAGGCGGGAGTGCATCAATACTCATGCCATGCAAGGCCAGCCATGTGCGCATCTGGGCATACCAACACTGGGTGTCTCCCTCATCTGCAAGCTGTTTGGAGGAAGTGAGTGCTAGGCGAGGGTATTTCTGCTGAGGGAGCTCCCATATTCTATGGAGAAAAGTAACTAGAATATGGAGAAAAGTAACTGCACGGAACAAAGCCTCAGTAACCACTGGGGCAGCCCCCATCTCTGCCCTGATGATCTCATGTGGTACAGATGACTTGCTCTGAATCATGCGTGCAATCATTATCACTAATGGCCTTTCCATATGCTGCCATCCATCGTAATAGTCTCTCTCTGGTCCGTCCTGTCCTGCCAATGGCTCCCTCCTCCTATGGAAAAGACTAGGCCCCCATATCTCTGCTCCATAGAGAAGTGTCGATGTAACCAGAGTGTCAAATAGCCATAGTTTCGTGCGTGGCTCCTGAAATTGTATGTCTGCGCACTGTCTCTCAAGTGCCCCCAAAGCTGCAAATCCTGGTGCTAGTCTAGCCTCTGCTGCCTCCCTCATAGAAAACCGCGGCCCTCTGAAGGTCACCCCCAGGTACACATACGATCTGAGTCCTGACATACTCAACTGGCTCTCCTCTAAAGGTAAACTGCGTCTGTGTTCTAGTCACCCATGCTTGTGTGGTATTAAATGTCATAACCTTGGTTTTACTAAGGTTCACTGTGAGATCTTTGTCCACACAAAGAGACTGCAATGCATCCAAGTGTCTCTGTAGTCCCTCAGGAGTGTCTGAGATAAGCACAATGCCATCTGCATATAGTAGGATGGGTATCAACACCCCAGCTAGGCTCGCCCCTGGGCCACCCAATCTATCCACATAGTCTGAGACCTCATCAACGTATAGCCCAAAGAGCGTGGGTGAAAGCAGGCAGCCCTGCTTCACCCCAATAGTACTGTTCACTGCATCCGACAAGCCCCCTGGGCACGTACTCTGCCTATCACTGACTCATACAAAGTGTATACTCCCCACTGCATCTCCTCAGGGACACCAATATCCTGTAGTCTCCTCATAAGCCTGGCACGTGGTACGGTATCAAATGCTTTGCGGAAGTCCACAGAACAACAATATATCCTCCGTCCTCATGCTCGTCCCTCCTCAATAAGAGCTCTGAGGGTGAGTATATGATCCAGTGTGGCGAGCCCTCTCGTGAGCTTGTCGAAAGGGGAGAGCGAGGAGATGCGCGCGCCGAAATAACCCCCCGCCACCAGCAGATCGACGATCCTTTGCAGCGCCTCCGCAACATCACCCCCCTCCATTTCTCCCTATCTCTCTAGGCGCAGGAGGTGCAGTCGGGCAGAACTCTCTCTCTCTCTCTCTCTCTCTCTCTCTCTCTCTCCACATTGAATTCTCTCTCACGCTCTTGAGAAGGGTGCGGTAGGAGACACAAAGGCGCACAAGCGACTGGCTGATCCTCTCCTTGGGCACACAGTCGGGCTGCAACATACGTGGGTGGTTTTTCTTTGAAAAAGCTGGTCGGCTGGTTGGCTGGGCACACAGGACAGAAGGCTGGCGGGCTTGACTTGTGCGCCTGCTCTATGCGCAGCCAGTTCTCATTTTTGTCCGCTTTTCCCACCCACCCTTGCTCAGGCCCCCAAGGCAGCAATTAGTAGGAGAAAACATGTCTCAACCCCTTGAGGGGGAACAGGATGGTGAGACAACCTTTCACACCCCCACGAAGGCACCAAATGCCTATTGCAGAAGACTGAGGGAAGGAATCATGTCTCCTGGCTCACGAAGGATTACGAAGATGGCCCGACGAGATGAGGCCCTTTATGAGGAGCTATAGCTTCACATAAGGACAGAGATGAACACCATGCGACAGGAGCTTGAAAAGGAATGGACCGAGCAGATGCATGCCCAAAGGAAAGTGATATACGAAACGTTGAAGGAAGAGATATATGTCCAATTGAAGGGAGAAATGCAAGCCCAAGTACGGGTTGCGATGGAATTAGCCCAAGCCTTGATGCACACGGAAATGAAAAAAGAGATGCAGAAATGGAAGGATGACATGCTCCGAGAGATTGGCACAACAATTGCATCGTACGAAGGCACTTTGAAGACATGTATGGCTGACTGCGACAAAGACATCACAGAAATGCAGAACACTTTGGAATCATGTAAGGCAAAAGTGGCTGTAGGTGAGAAGGAAATGCATTCATGGGCTTAAATTGCCAGTGCCACAAAGAAACAAATTGAGGAAGTCAACCCATGGATTGAAGTAGTAAAAAAACAGAAGGATACACCAGTCAGTAAAGTAGAGGTGATGAATGCTACGTTGGAAGAGGAAGCCAAGAGACGGGCACGTGCCTTACATGTACGTGTAGTTGGGTGGGAAGATAAGGGAAATCCCCAAGAGGATGCAAAAGCTCTTGCAACAAAAATTAGAGCCACTGATGTACCCATTACCGGAGCATGGCGAGTAGGCAGAGATGAAACCAGGGCGAAGATATTGATCATCAGGTTTGGTGACTTGGAGAAGAAGAAGGCCTTCCTCTCCAAAAGGATGGCCCTTATGGGGGAAAAGATTTATTTGGATGAGGACCTTACACCGGCACAGATAGCACACCGGAAGGAACACATGCCGCGTGTGCTTGAGGCAAGGAGAGAGGGGAAATGGGCGGTATACAGAGATGGCCGAGTCATCATTACGGAGAGGAGGCCCGCTTGATGGTGCGCGGCCTATGAGACCTTGCGATTCACGGTGTGGAATTGCAACGGAGCCCTTAGAACAGATGCAGGATACTTTGAGGATACTTTCAGACACAGTGATATTGCTATGTATACGGAGACCCATCAGTGCACAAACAAGAGGCTTCTTGACGTCCGGGGTTATAGATGGGAATCAGTTTTCCGCCCTCAGCCACGCACAGTGGGAGGTACCAGAGGATCTGGAGGAGTGGCAATACTTTACAGGGAGGAGCTTCGTGACAAAATACATGTGGTACATAGAGATGCAGATGCGAGGTACATGTGGGTCCGAATATGCAGAGAGGGGCTCTGCGAGCTATATGTGGCGGTATGCTACTTTCCCCCAGCCCACTCCAGGTTTGCACCATCAGGAGAGTCGCCCTATATACCACTATATGATGATATCATGAGGTTTGCCAGCATGGGAGACATATTACTATTCTTTAATGCATGTACAGGCACAGAGCAGACACAGTTGTATGATACTCAAGAGGCTGTGTACAGGGAGATCATGGCAGAGGATGTAGGGTTGCAGAGATCAGCACAGGATGAGGGGGAGATTACAGATTATGGCAGGCATTTTCTCACACTCGGGAGTGCACATGGGTTGGTCATATACAATGGCTTATCGAGATGGCAAGGATTAGATGCTCTCACATTGGAACTCTAAAGGGGGAGCGAGCACAGTGGACTACTTGATGGGATCTCCTTCATTGATACTTGATGTGCGGGGTTTCACGATTTCCAGTAGGCCCATTGGCATAGCAGCCGATCATGCATACCTGAGTTCCACACTAGTGGGTAGATCCCCGAGAGATGGGCCAGCCACTCATCTACCTAGGTACCTGAGATATCAGTTTACACGTGAGACAGTTGGGGTTTATCGAGATGCAGTATCTGATGGCTTGTTCGCTTTAGACCCGCATAGCCCTTTGGACGAGATCACGAGAGGATTGGGAGGTGTACTACATGCATCCGCCTCATATGCGTTTCCCTGCACTATGATCCCTTCCACCCACCCCCGCAGCATTGCCCCACAGAACAGTTGGTATGATGATGAGTGTCGTGAGACACGAGCACAACTACAACGAGTCTTCAAAAAGTTGGACACTACTTTAAGTATGAGTATGGCTTATCATCCGTAGTCTGATGGTTAGACTGAGTATAGCTCATTATCCAGAGTCTGATGGTTAGACCGAGAGAGTCAACCAAGTGTTAGAGGACATGCTTTGAGCATATGTCAGTAAAAAGAAATCCAATTGGGAGGAGCACCTGTCACATTTGGAGTTGCTTATAATAGTTAAAAAAATTCAGCGACTAGATTTAGTCCATTCATGTTAATGTATGGTTTCCAGCTGAGATCTCGTGGCTGTAGGACTACAAAATGAGACGATTTAGTTTGTCAAGGATTTTCTTGAAGACATGCAAGATATGTTAAAAGTAGCAAGAGATAGCATTTGTAGTGCACAAGGTCGTGCAAAAACGTATGCTGACAAGAGCCGTAGAGAAGTGACCTTTGAAGTGCGTGACTTTGTTTTCTTGAAAATCCTTTTGAAGTTGGAGACTCTCAAGATAGGAAAGTGTCAAAAGCTTTCTCCTAGATATTGTGGTCCATTTAAAATCCATTTAAACTTGAGTTGCTGGAGAGATCTCGAGTACATTCTGTTTTTTATGTCAGTAGACTCTGAAAAATCGTTGACCATAAGGAGAACGTAGTTACTCCCTAACATTCTGGTGGAACTTGTTGAACTACCGTCTCTTCCACGTGAACGTGAGTAGATTCTCGAATTTAGAGAACAGAAGACGAGGCATACTGTGTATTGAGAGGATGCTAAGTGGAAGGATAGAGAGTATGAAGCGTCCACATGGGAATGCTTGAGTACGCTTACAAAGAACTATCTAGATATTGTTTTCGCGGACGAAAACTCTTCTTAAAGGGGAGGTAATGTCACGTATGTAATGTGTACGTGGGCTCGAATGGGCTTCGAGTTGGACTGCAAGCGGCGAGTAAGTCCGAGGTTTAGGGTGAGTTGTCCGGGTCGGAGTACCACGGGCAGCCGGGCTAGTGTGGGTAGGCAGGCCATTACATATAGCCCGGCGGAATGGGTGCATGTTGATTCTACTCTATGGCTAGGAGGTGAACATAAGCCTTGTCTTCTCCATCTCCGCATAGTCGGAGTGTATCCTGTGCGTGTTCGTACTGACAGGGACGTCACAGGAACGAACTTGACAATCTTGCTTTTTTTTTTTTGATAGCATGTAAATTGCCCAGATCTGAATCTCCCTCAAGAGGTGTCACCAGTTTGGGATAGTTAGGATCAAGAGGATGTTTTCAGCATGGGACAGTGGACCTTGAGGAGTCCAATTGCCCCGAACAGCACAGTAGCGATGGAGAAGGTGCAGATGGTGAAGCCTCCATTGTATTTGTGATGTCATGCAGTGGACGGCATTTAGAAGACATCGTACAACTCCATAGATGACACACTACAACAACATACGTAAGCAAGGAGAAAAGATAAGCACAAATAAAGAAATATAATGTCTTGTCTGCACATGCACATAGCACTAACATGGAAATGTAGTATCCATGCGCTCATCAACACAAAAATGAAGCAAGAATTGACACGAGAACACAATCACCTGCATGATCACCGAGCAGAGAGCTCCCAAATCAAACTACCAATCAGCGCCCGAACATGAGAAGCTATGTAGAGAAACTGGCGCAGTTTCCATAATTGGAAGTGCATGCAGCAACTTAAAACTAAGGTTGAACCCTTAGTGCAACTCACCTTAAACTAAAGGTAGCACATGTGTACAGTGTATTGTAGGTCTAGGCTGTGGTTAATCCATTAATTTAAAAAAAGGCATTTTGGGTGCCTTTTTTGAGAGAATTTAGTTCACACTTTTGTCTCTTTCTTACGTCTTCTCCCTTTAGTATGTTATAGACTAGTTATATTTTTGTTAAATCTTAACTTGCTAAGCTTGTTGTAATAGTAACGAGTTTTCTTTTTGTTAAATCTTAACTTGCTAAGTTTGTTGTCATATGCCTAGTCAGTCAATTTCGTTTAGAGAGAAGTTTTGAGAAATGAATTGAAGAGGAAAGTAATTGTATCCCGTCCCTTGATCTGCGCAGGCAGTTCTTACTGTTTTCGATCTGAAGGTTTTGCTTTCTTTGTTGAACTACAGGACAGTGGAAAGCGCTCCAAAAAGACAAAGAGACGGAGACCACGAGGCAAAAAGTGAGAGGTTCTTGATCAGCCCTTTGTGAGAGCAAGAAGAACATTGGACTGCAAAAGAGACGGATGCATCTTTTGAGAAATGTTCATCACTGAGGTTCCTTACTATACTGAAGAGCTAACAGCTCGCTATTTCCATTTCCTCGAATGAATTCTTTGATCTAATTGATGGCCACATGGAACTGAATGCAAAATTGCCACCCAAAATCCCCCCTCTCCCCCTCTCCCCCTCTCTCTCTTCCCCACCCTCCTCTTTTCTTCCTCTTTCTTTTGAACATGTTGCTTATTGTAATCACACTCAATACTTGACTTGGTTACCCACCTCAATGGCTTGAGTTTTTACAATCTGAACTTGGCAATATCATGCCACTCCCAATTAAGTCCGCCCAGTGTGCATGATGGTTGTATTTGTAGTGGAAGGAAAGGAAGCATGTACACCAAGGCATGCCAAGGCCCATCCAGTTGGCTCTGGAGTAGTTTCTGCCCCGCAAGGTCTACTTCTTCTGGTTGGCAAATCATGGAGGTCTTGCAATAGGAGCATGGCTTGCCACTAATGTCTCGAGCTGAAGGTGGGGGTTTTTGAATTCTAGTCAACTTTTCTGCTAGTTTTCTATACCATATACAACGGTGTTCACAGATCTCAACTAGATCTATTCATGCACAATCGTGCGGTTATGGGCTACTCTACATGTTCACAGATCTCAACTAGATCTATTCATGCACAATCGTGCGGTTATGGGTACTCTACATGTTCACAGATCTCAAGTGGGCGGCGGGCTGCGGGCGGGGGGGACAGAGAGAGCGCGTTTACATGAATTTGAGATGCTTAAAAATTTACCGTATCAATATTTGAACTAAAATGGTTCTCTTGGTGCTCCTAATTTGTCAAAGAATCTGATCATTGGTAGGGTATGGTACGGAGGATGAGCGAGTGGCAAGCTCTAGAGATGCTTAAACAAATATCGTATCAATATCTGAACTAAAATGGTTCTCTCTAGGTGCTCCTAGTTTGTCAAAGAATCTGATCATCGGTAGGGTATGGTAGGGAGGATGAGCGAGTGGCAAGCTCTGGAAAATGTGTGAATGGAAAAAGCTCTTGCTTGGTGCCTCTGCTCTGTCAAAGCAATGGGCCATTGGCAGGGTATGCATGCCTCGAATAGTTCTCTCGAAGGATCACCTAAATCACGTACAATCTAACCACAAGATTAGTACAAACAAATAGAAGGCTTAAGGCAAGCTCACCACCCAACCACAGCTCTCGTCCACATACCTCCCTTGAGTTAGGGGCTAAGGCTCACTCCCACAAACCCATGCTTGGCATCCCATACCACTAGAGCTTGCCCATTTAAGACTGTGAGCAAGACTATTTGTGATCCGCCATGTCCATGGCAAGAATATGACTACTCTTGGTTGAGGCACATACCAATTGTCAACATCGATAATAACCCATACCTCACTTATATAGTGATTATTGCTACTATAAATAACCATCTCTTGCATATGAGTTAAAAAATCCCTAGCTACATCAATCTGAATACCCTTAAGTCCTAAGGTTATTGGAGATTTAGGTTAATATCCATACGTCAGCATAAACGGATTGTAACCTTTAGCCGAATGCTATTGTAGTGAAACTTGACCATAGGCATGTATGTACCTCTTCCAATAAGAAGCATATCCTCCAAAACTTGATTCACTCTATCTGTTTGCCTGTTTAAGAAACTCATACTTAGTGTAGTCTTCGTTTTTTGGCAAACTAGGTGTCAGAAGTGTCTTGAAAACTTGGAGTCCTCGTCACTCACTATGTCTCAAGGCAGATCCCCCTCCCTTCCCTGTTGATCCTCAGTGTCGAAAAGTTATTCCTTGTGTTCAATTTGGGCTTTCTCGCTCATATTAGCATCATGGCTAATCATACCTCCCCCCCCCCCCTCGTGACCCTCTTTGCGGAGATTGGAAAAAGATGCCAAAATGATCCTTATTGTCGAAATCTTCGGGTTACATCCATCACATCTCTAGGGCCGTGATTGGGTACTTGTGGCATTGCCTTCTGACTTTGCACTCCACTTCAAAGATGTGAGGTTGCTTGGGAGAGGCTTCTTCGAAGTGGACTTCGATGCTAAGGAAGCAGCCTCGGGGGTGTGCTGAAGGGCAGTCCATTCTCTTTGGTCCCGAGAAGACATCTTCCTCAAATATTCATATATAGTGATAATGAAGGTTAATCTTCATAAAATAGGTGGCACCTTGCAACCTATCTATTAAATTATCCGTTTTGGGAAGGGGATACCTATTCTTTACTGCAGCTTTATTCAACTTTTTACAATTCACACATCAGCCAACTCTCTCTCATAGGGCTCAAAGGTTCACTCTCAATTACAATGAGGTTATGGACACTGGGATGTCTACTTAAAGCATATGTTGTAATGTTTCCTCCCCTAATTGATATTGGAACATGGGTTAGAAACTCTGAGTAAATGAAGCCCATTTGATATGTCAATCAAAAATCAAAACTCTTGTAGGTAATGGGGTCAGCATCCTGCATATGTGAACATCACCAAAACCTTATCCATTTACATAAGTAACTACCACAAAGAATGGTCACTTAATATCTGGTAGTCTAATAACGATTCATGCATGAGTCAAAGCCTTCTTAAGTCCAGAAAAGAAATGGTCGTGTCTACTAGTACAGTGAAAGTGTCTAGCTTTATTTAGAAGTTCAATTAATGAATGTGAAATACGTGTAAATTTTATAACAAACTTCATATAACAAATGGTCATGTTTACTAGTACAGTCAAAGTGTCTAGCTTTATTTAGAAGTTCAATTAATGAGTGCAATACATGTAAATTTTATAACAAACTTCCTATATTAGCTACACAAGCCAAGAAAAGATCACAATTCGTGAATATCACGTGATTTGCGCCAAGTAACAATGCTTTTGATCTTTGTAGTGTCCACTCGAATACCATCAACAACAGTACAAGATGTCCTAAGTATTCAATTTCTTCTTATAAGAAATTACACTTATCAAGGTTGACATAAAGCCGATTCTCTCACTTGTTCCAAATGTTGTTCATGCTCACAACAACGATTCTTACGAAAAACTAAGATATCATCGAAAAACACTACAACAAAATTTTGATACTTTAAAAATAATATATTCATCATTCTGTTGAAAGTAGAATGATGCATAGCATTAGTCAAACCAAGTGGCATAACTAGTAGTAGCTGGAGCATTTGTCAAACTAAGTGGCAGAACTAAAAACTAATAGTGGCTAGTTCGGGTTCCAAAGAAGGCAGTCTTGAAACGTCTCCTTTATCTAAATGGATATGCTGGTTTTGAAATCAAATTTGCTAAAGACTTGTGCTCCCTTGAGCATATTAAGTAGATCATCTATTCAAGGTATCGAATATCGATTCTTCACCACAACTATCTTGTTTAAAGTACAATTAGTGATACACATTTGATATGTCCTATTCTTAATTTCTACGAGAAGAATTGGAGCATCGAAATGAGAACTATTGGGTCTAATCAATTCTTTCTCTAGCAATACCTCTCCTTACCTCTAAATCTCTTTCTAGCATGTTACTTGATAAGAATCTTTCCATGGCAAAGAGCTTCTAAGGATTATCTCAATTTTATGATCTTCTAAATGGGCCTTTGGTAAAGTACGTTGTAGGATCATCCATAAAACATTCATAGAAATTAGAAATAAAAGAATCATGAGACACATTTGGTTTAGAGTCAGCCTCAGTATTGACAAGAACCAAAATGTCTTCTCCTTCCTTTCTTATAGCTCTCTTAGCTTATTTTCCCTTTTTTGACACTAAAAATAGATTTCCTTAATATCATCTTTCATTGATCACATTGTATGAATGTCATAATTAATTTGAGGGTTATGTTCATGTCTCCACAGTAAATAATATCAATACCTTGCAAAAGAGCAAAAAAAAAAGTTATCTTTTTCCTTAACTAATTCACTTTCAATTCTAGATCTTAACCTCTTTTGGGCAATTATATCTAGTTACTTGGGATGCAGCTTTGACTCTAACTAAAGGGTAAAAATGCATCTAGGTTAAGTGCCTTTCGAAAATGAAATCATGTAAACTACTATCATCATGAAAAATTGAGAGTTGTTTTTCTTTTATCTTTCCTTGGATTCTTAACATAGCATGAACAAGAACCTTATCGTCATTGAAATAGTTAGGATCAAATTTACCCTCTTGCTTGAGTGAATCATTGTCGTCATCTTCTTCAATCATATTGACATGAGCTACAGGTGCAAGGTTCTTCTTTTCTAAACAAGCTGGTGTGATGTGCCCTTCCTTGTGACATGAAACACTTGATGATACGATTCTTCGGCTTGCCCTTCGAGGGTTTGTTGTTAACATCCTTTTGAACATCTCCTTTGACCACTTCTTTACCTTTCTAGATTTATCAAAATTTCTCGAAGGAAAAGAGGGTATAAGACATTTTGCATAAGTACTATCCTACATTCTAGAATCTCAAGAAGTGGAAGTTTTGCGTTAAGATCCATAGTAGAGTTGAGATGTCGAGGATGGAACATATTAACATCTATCCTAATGGTAGGCTTAAGAATGATATGAATTTCCTTCTTTGCTCTCTTTCTTTGACTTTCTTGATCACTTGAACCTGCAATAAGATAAATTTGTCAATGTATGCATGCAAATTTTCATTCTCCTTTTAGTGTAGAGAATCCCATCATTGATGAGCTTTAATCTTGTATTGTGAAGGAAGAAAATGGTCCTTCAAAAGTTTTTTGAAATTCTTTCCATATACTAGGTTAATGCTTACTGTACTTAATCACATTCCACTATAAAGTAGCACTTTCAATCAAATGATTGCAAGTACACTTAATCTTGCCTTTTTTGCCTGAAAATTTATCATCTAGATGAGGGAGCCATGCAATAAGCATAGAAGCGTCTTTCTTCTCGTCTCATAATTCTAGAAAGCGAATGTCTTTTGGCTAATTTGTGAATCTTTTTAAGATTTTTGAGCACGCAATATAAACACAGATATAGCATCAGTAGGTTCATGAAGATAGGTCAATCTTGTTTCTAATTGTGTGCAGATAACTTTCCTCTTAATGTGCTCTTGCTCTTTTTACTATTTTTTTTCTTTTCTTTTTTGGTATGAAGCTATATATATACATTCCCTTGAATTTGGAAGTTACATGGTCAGGGGAGAAGGTTAGGGAGGAAGCAATAGAATGTCGAACGTGAGTACATGCTCCCCCCTTCCTTGGGTTGATCATTTTTTTTGCAATGATGTTGTAGCCCCTTGGAACCAATTTGTCGAGTGGGTTATAGGTGGTGATGTGGGCAGATAGCTTTTTATGATCCTTGTGGCCACATCAAGTTGCAGAGATGGTAGTGTACGCTCCCATAAACGAACGGAGGATATGGCTTCCCACGATACATTTACAAGGAGAGACATAGACTCATTGGTTTCTTGGTGGGTATTGACAAGGGTAGGTGTAGAGCGTGCAGAAACTTCTATATCAACGTGTGAATGGCATGAGGAGCTAGAAGCTTCCTGTAACTCCCCCCTTCCTGAGCTAGGTGGTATCGATCGATATCGCTTGGGAATCCAAACTAGCTCTAGAAGAAGTGGTGTGGAGTACTCCGCTACCTTTCCCTTACCACAGTCTTGAATTGTCGTTGGGGTGGCAACATTTGGCTTACAAGATTTTACAGGCGATGCAGAGGTATTCAGCTTATGTTTAGGGACCCAAATCTGGTCATTCCCTTCGTAGTACCCTTGGGTTGCTAATAATATTTTAGGAATCCAACGTGATGTTACCTTGCCTTTTCTAGGGCGGGTAGCTACTTTCCTACTACGAGGTTTCTTGTTGTCTGAACGAGATTGGGCAGTAGATGTAGTCGTTAACGAAGCTTTTGGGACCCATTTGTATGTACTCTTCGGTAAAGTAAGCGGAGCCTTGGGGACCACACTTTCTGTCTCCACTCTTGGCGTTGAAGCGTTAGAGGGGTGGCAAACAATCAAAGATGGTGTAGCCACTTGACTTTGTGATTTTTCCTTATTTAGTGTTTTGTCCAGAGTTGATGGCTTAGGTGCGGGACCCTGAGTGGTCAGGTTGAGAGCTGGTTCTTGCGTTGTATCTCACCTGGTTGCCCACTCAATATTGCACTTGGAAGCTAACATCCATTTGCGCCCTAAGTTTACAGTTCCCTCCATGGTACCAACAGGCATAACCAAAAAGCATTGAACCACAGTCCCCTTGTCATAGGCAACAAGAGTGTGCAGAATTTCCGAGACAGTGGTTTTCTTCTTATTGATACCCTTAACTTGGATGGTACTCTTGGATAAGGGTGGTTTTCCAAGTTGACACCACACTCCATATGACAACAAATTGTGTTGAGCTCCCGTATCTAATAATGCATTGTATAGCACCTTCTCGTAAGGACTTTGTAGCTCAATTGGGTATCGTAGAGGCGGGTTAGATTCAAATCTTCCTCTGCCTCCTCGAAAAATGCTTCCGTAATCTCCAAGTTGGCCTCTCGTTGGTGCCTAACACGCTGCTGATGTTCTTTAGCTTCAACTCTCGCTTGTATCTTCTTAAGCTCAGCCTGTTCTTTAGCTGCCTTATTTTGATGGATTGCATGTAATTCCTCTTGGCTTAGGGGGTCATAGTATCTTTTGAATTTACTCCCATTGAGGAATCCAACTTTTTCAACTCCGTCGAGAGTCTCCACTCGGATGGTACCTTGTGGGGTAATTTCACATACTCTGTATGGTCCCTTACCAGCATATTTTAGCTTCTTCTTTTTGTTACGCACTCCATACATCAAGACTTTATCCCCAACTTTGATGTCCTTGTTTTTCAGGTGGCGATCAAACCATTTCTTCCTTCTATCCTTCTCTACAAGGGCATTGTACACCGCCAATTGTCTTTCTTCGTCTAACCGCTCAAGGATATACAAATGCTCTACTAAGGGATTACCATCCTAGCCCTCTTGAGTAGCAACACGAAGACTAGGAATGACAAATTCCCACGTCATGACTGCTTCTTGGCTATATACGATCTTGAATGGTGTGCAATTAATAGCCACTTTGTACGCAGTACGATAGGCCCATAAAGCTGATGTAAGCTTTAGATCCCAATCCGTGCGACGAGCCTCAACTGTCTTTGTCAGAATAGAGATTAAGGTCTTGTTGGTACTCTCGGCTTGGCCATTCGCTTGTGGATAATAAGGAGTAGATTTATAATGGGATATCATGAAATTTGTTGTGAGCTCCTTAATCACTTCATTTATAAAATGCGTACCATTGTCGCTCACAAGTTCAAAAGGACAACTGAAGTGTGTGATTATATTTTCAAAGAGGAACTTGGCTGTTGTCCTTGCATCTGCCTTACGTGTTGCTTTCGCTTCAGCCCATTTGGTCGCCACAATAATATACCAAGATTGTGTGTTACGAGCTGCTGGGCTAATTAGACCTACAGAGTCTAAACCCCACTTTTCAAACGGTTGGTTTACTTTAATTGGATGTAGGGGCATCTGATCTTTCCGCTGGGGTTTCTTGTAGCATTGGCATTCATCACAACCCTTCACAAAAAGTGATGCATCTTGGAACATAGTGGGCCACCAATACCCTGATTGCAATATCTTTCACGCAGTTAAGTCTCCTGAAAAGTGACCACCGGCTACGTCCATATGTGCCTCTTGCAAAATATATAGATACTCATCCTCTCGGGCATAACGCCTAAGAACGTCATCCTTTCCTCTTTTATAAAGAGTCTTGGCCATTAGGTAATAGGGTTCGCATTCCTTGATCACTTTCGAGCTAGATCTTTACGAAGCTCTTTGGGTGGAAAACCATTAACCAAGAAGTTAACAATCTTCTCACTCCATTCAGGCATTGTCTTGACCATGAACAAGGAAGTGTCAGGTGAGTCATCATCAACTCCCGTAGGAGCTTCACCATTAGGTATGCGAGACAAATGATCAGCCATGACATGTTTTTTGCCAGGTCTCACAACAACAGTGAAATCAAACTCAAGAAGAATCAACAACCATCGTGTGATTCTTCCTGTGTGGAGCATGGTTTGTTCACCAGATACAACAATGCTTGATGATCCACATAGAAAATAAACTTGGTGGCAAGAAGGTAATAACGAAATTTCTTTATTGCATATATCATTGCCAACCCTTCTCGCTTCGTAGTGGTGTAGTTCATTTCAGCATCGTTCAACTGGCCGACTGGCATGGCAAAGCTAATGGAGTAGTCTAGTTTCTGTTCTCCAGGTTGAGTTAGTACACATCCAATAGCAAAGTTTGATGCATCAATATGCACATGGAAGATTAAATCCCAGTTAGGCATTCGCAAGATTGGAGCACTCGCCAGGGCTTCTTTAATAACTCATATTGTGCACGGTCACAATCTTCGGTCCAAATAAACTCGATGAGAAGCTTGTACAATGGTCGAGCTATCTCAGCGAAGAATAAAATAAACCTTCGATAATAACCAACATGGCCCATAAAGCGTTGGACTCCCTTATAGTTGGTGGGGGGGGCAATTCTAGAATGACCTTGATTTTACTTGCGTCGGTGGAAATCCCATTTTTGGACACTATATGCCCTAGAATAACTCTGTGTTTAACCCAAAATTGGCATTTAAAAGGATTCAATGAGATGCGATATAATCTACACCTTTCAAATAAACACATCAAGTGCTCATCCCAAGAGGAATGAACACAAAGATCATCTAAGAAGGCTTCACAAAAGTCCCTTAGAAATTCCTTAAAGGCTGTGTTGGAATGTTGCAGGTGCATTGGTTAAGCCGAAGGCCATGACGCGAAAGACAAACACTCCAAACTCCGTTATAAAAGCTGTTTTAGCTTGGTCCTCTACTGCGATTGTGATCTGATTATAACCAGAGTACCCGTCTAAAAAGCTATAAGCCTCCTTGCCTCTACAACTCTTTCAAGCACATGTTCGGAATACGGCAAGGGGTAATGATCTCTTCTGGTGGCTGTATTAACCTTTTTGAGATCAACGCACACTTTGAGTTTCCCATTCTTCTTTGGTACAATGACTATCGGAGAAACCCATTCTGAGTGCTCAATAGGGTATATGAATCCTCATTTTATAAGCTTTTCAATTTCCTCTTGTACAATCTTTGCATACTTAGGATTCATTGGGTAGGGACGTTGCTGGACTGCTTTAGCAGTGCTAGTCATTGGAATTGTGTGTTGCACCACATTGGGTGGAACACCCTTCATATCATGGTATGTCCAAGCAAACATGTCCTTGAATTCTTTAAGAAGCATCTTAAAGAAGCTTCTTCCGTCTTGGTGAGGTCTTGAGTAATAAAAACTGGTTTAGACTCCTCACCTAGATCTGCTAGTTCTATCTCCTTAACTACCGCCGGGCTATCGTAGACACCGCTACTCCCATTGGTAGGCATTCGTTGGGCTTTTGTGTAGACGACTTTACATTCCCCCGTGGTAAAAGATTTGAAATGCTCGGGTGCGGGGTGTAAGTCTACCGGTTCTTGTCGTGCCATGCTTTTTTCTTTAATTTCCGCTTCCTTTTGTTGCTGAGCTAACTCTTGGTTTTGATGCCTTCTCGCAGTACGACTTAGTTTCGGCTTCTCTTCGATTTCTAATTGGGCGATGTCATGAGGTTGCGGACTACACCACATGACACTTTGGAGGTATTCTCCCCAAGTATCCACTAACTTCCGCCGATGAGCGTCATATGCTCCTACATAACTAAGCCATTCTGCACAGTGGATCTCTCTTTGTTTATTCTAGCTCGTACAATGAGCGTCATATGCTCTTACATAACTAAGCCATTCTACAGTGGATCTCTCTTTGTTTATTCTAGCTCGTACATTAGCTCGATAGCGTTGTCACTTATGTCTCGTCTTCTTCTTACCTAGTTTCTGATTTTTGTTTATATCAGATTTAGACTCGCTTGATCGATCTTCACTTGTGTCCCCCTCACTCTCGGATGAACTGCAAGAGGTTAATGTCCTAGGCCTTGAGCACGTGGCTTCCACACTTGGGTGAATATTCAATTCATACCCCCTATCAGGCTCAGAGTCAGTTTCTTCTTGAGATTCAGTCTCAGAGTCGTATTGGTCAGAGTCTTCGCTACCTTCAGTGTCAAGAGAGTTCGCCACTTTCTTGCCATTCAGAAGTCAAGTGCATAACACCTATCATGTTTACAGGCACTAATGGTGGCATATCTTGCCCCTCAGGTGTTACCCAACTTGTGCCTCTATTTCCCCATGTGTCTATGGTGGCCGCTAGGTGTACCCAATCTACGTTATCTGACTCAGTCATGCCCGGTAGGACATCCATATAAGGAGAATCTTTCCCATCATCGGTCTCTTTTTGCATGTATAGCAATACTTTAATGGGGCTGAGTGAATAGTGGTATCCGATCGATTATCAATGATAACCTTTCTTCCTAAAGGATGCGCGCGACCATTCTTAAGATCAACTCGAATGACAGAGTCCTAGAATTGTAAGTAGACATGGTTTTTCGACCAGTCATGCACCATTTGTGCTTCCCTCATGAAAGGACGTCCTAAGATCATTTGATATGACATAGGATGCTTAGAGAAATCCATTACAACAATGAAGGTATGCCTTACCTTGTATCCCAGAATCTTGATCTTAAGGTCCCTTAGCATTCCAATAGGTTTAGCTATAGTTCCGTTTGCCATCTTAACCTATGTTTGTGACTTCTAGGTGAGGTCTTCCCATAGATTCCCAACAATTTTTAGTCACAATGCTCACTCCAGCACCACCATCAAGGATTCTGTTTAGAGTCAGGGTTGCATTAGATTTGTCACCTTCAAAGTACTGTCCCAACTTGTTAACAGGTATTTCAACGACCAAGTCTTCATCTAGGTTGGGCTGTAGATCCAAATGTTCCTCCTCATCTTGAAGCATGTCGGGTCTATCCATATTTGCAAATTGTGGTAACCCTGCCTTCAGTTCTCCATTGAGAAATGCCCGAAGAGCTAAGAATAGCTCTCAGGATCTCCGTATAACTTGGATATGATCATGGTTCTGATTTCAGAGGACATGAAATCCATTAGTTTGGACACATTCAATGGTACTTTTCGAGATATCGACCCTTGACTAGGGACTGGTGAATATGGAATCACTTCCTCTTCGATGGGGTCAGGCATTCCCTCATCACTATAAACATTCTTTCAAGCAAGCAGGGTGTCTGCCCACTTCCTGATGTCCTATCCTCACTTTCTTCCTGAATGATACCAGGTATAGCTAACGGTTTATGGCTCCTGTGAGGCTGAACTCGTGTAGGAAACACTGTGTCTGGGATCTTAATTTTTCTAGGTTATGGCTCCAGTTCTCTTCTTCCACCAAACCCCTTAAGTATTGCACTCGTTCAATCTCCTCTACTGGGTTTGGGTAAGTCCTAATCTTTTTCTTGAGGGTTTTTGGCCCACGTGGCTTTTCTTTGAGAGTCTCAGTCAGTCTCAGTAGTAGCCGAGAGGGTATTAGCTGACTTGGTCGTGGGCAGGAGGAGTTTCTTTTTGTTTCCCCCGATTTATGTCTTTGCTTGATTCTCCTTCGTTGCGCTCCCGAGTGGGTTTCTCCCTTAAAGTAGTGGCTTTCGTCTCCATGGTTTCTATTGAATCGGAATCATTCAGGATCATTCATATACACAGGTCTCCATGGTTTCTATTGAATCGGAATCATCTTCAGGATCATTCATATACACAGGGTCGTCTCCTGTCCCTATATTAGTCTTTGAACTAGGTTTGGAGCTTGTGGCATTAAGCGATCTCTTTCGTCGTGTTTTCTTTTTCTTTTCTCGAGCAATTGATGCAGTATCCCTCTTTGGTCTCCATGGTTTCTATTGAATCGGAATCATTCAAGATCATTCATATACACAGGTCTCCATGGTTTCTATTGAATCGGAATCATCTTCAGGATCATTCATATACACAGGGTCGTCTCCTATCCCTATATTAGTCTTTGAACTAGGTTTGGAGCTTGTGGCATTAAGCGATCTCTTTCGTCGTGTTTTCTTTTTCTTTTCTCAAGCAACTGATGCAGTATCCCTCTTTTCAAGAATGTAGTTTTGATTTTGAAGCATTGGCCATGTGACTACATTTGCGCGTACAACAGGTGTGGTTCCTAGTGCCTCATTGGTGACCTCAACCAAATTCAATGGGGTAATCTTGGGTGCACTTGGATTATGTGGATATTAAGCAATCAAATGATCTATGCCACAACAATTACATGTTGATTTGGTTGCATTTGAGTAGCGATCTTCTGTAGCCTATTAGGGCACTTCGCTACACGATGCGGTCCACCACAATCGTAGCATTGAAGAGGTGGTCTCCTGGCAAAGGTATTAAGGTTTTTTCCTCTTGTGGCAAGAGCAACCGCTTGATATACAGGCTTGACTTGCCCGAAATGATCCTCCATGTAATACTGGGGAGTAATTTCAAACGTATCAATCCCATATAGAACAGTGGGGTCTATATCCTCTTCATAATCCCCACACGCACTATGTGACTCACAACCCATCTGGTTTATAGGGGTAACGCTCAGATGCGGAAGTTGTGGTCCTAGCATTGGCGGTGGTAACGGCACAGACTAGACTAAATTTGGGTTCCTTTTGGAACTATGTGTTGTGTGAGGACGGTTGCTCGACAGGTGGTGCAGGCATTAGTGTTGCGGGTACTTGAGGTGTGTTTGACCAGGCTAGTGGTGCCTGATTCGCCAACATACGCTTAAGTACTAGGCAATCCTTAGATTGATGGCCATACTTACCACATGTATTGCAAGTCCCATTGAATTTAACTCTGAATGTGAGACATTCACTCGTGCTACATTGTCCTAAGCAAACCAAACACCATTGTTGCTCTCTTCTTGGGTACATATGGCTATTTTGAGGAGCTCGATTACCCCTAAAGTATTCTTAGAGAGCTTTAGTAAGGTTAGCTATAGACATTTCAGATATCTTGGGCTCCTTGTTGGCAATAGGTTTTATAGTCATTGGCTCGTGCCCAGATATTTGTGAACTAACAGACTTTGTCTCCGAAGACACCTTTTTACCTGCAATCATGAAGTTGTTTTCTAACTGGATTGCATTGGCAGTGTGACTGCTTCCCACGTCGTAAGACCTCTAATGACTAGGCCATTGTATATGTCCTCGTGGCACAATCCTCGGATGAATTTATCAAGAAGTTGGTTTTGTTATTGAAGCACTCATCGGGAATACAACGAGAATTTAGATGCTTTAGTCGACTAATAAAGTCTCTCATCACTGACTCTCCTTCCTCGCATTCAGCTTTTTGGAGTTGAGATGCTACACCCCAAAGCACACCCTCACGTATGTATTCTTTCAAGAACAATCTCTTGAGAGTGGGATAGTGAGTACGCTCTTCAACCCTTAAAGTTCGATACCAATCTCTGACTTTTCCACTCAAGGTTAAGCCTAAGGCTTTACACTTATGTAGCTCATTGTGCTCTTCCAAGGAATCACACACGTGTTCAAAAACTTCAATGTGCTTCCTAACATCTTCGTTACCACTGAAGTTCTAAGTGAGCTTGGCAACTTGTACCGCCTTGCTTCTAGGCTCTCTCTCAGGTATGCCATGCATGTTTTTCGCAATAGATCGTCCGATCGTTTGAGAAAACGCTGCTAGATCACCTAAGGGAGCAGGCATAGCTGGTGGAGGCACTTTTGGGATGGCTTGGTTAACAGGAGTTGGCATTGGTCTTGGTATGTATGCAACTGACGTAGGATATGATATATGACTATGCATAGCTCCTCTTGGATAAGGGTTCTGATAAGGCATTCATGGAGCATACGCCATTGGCATAACAGGAGGTGTAGGAGCTACATGAGCACGAGTAGCGATATAGGTACATATGGTCGATATGCACTGGTACGCACTGTTGTAGGTACTGTACCACTAGGTAGTGGTGTTGTACTAACTACAGTGGTAACGGGTGCACTTTTCGTCATGCTCATCATCGGAGTAGGCATTGTGGATTCCCTAATGGAAAGTTGAGCCAAAGTTGGAAAGCTGAAGTTACTGCTCGTGGGCTCAACCTGCATTGAGACTCCAGGCGAAACAACATACGAAGGATCTACGGGACTCACCGAGGGAGTCTCCAATTGTGACAGGGTTGGTTGTTTAGTCTTGCCCGTATCCAAAAGTCTCATAGGGCCAGTTGAAACTAGGTTCACTCCCCTATTCTGCCTCTCGAATTGGATAATTCTATGGATAACTTCACATATCATTTGTTGTTGCTCATCTAGATTGGTGGCACTAGATGTAGATAGTATGACTTCTAACCAACCTACATGGTATGTGTAACCTGTGTATAGGTCAGTCAGAGTCTCTATGTGTAGGTCATATTCTCAATTTTCATTGAGAAATATCCCATCCAAACTTGGAGTGCCAAAAGGTTCTCTCGAAGTGGACGCAATGTCACTTCTTAGGTTTCTCAGATGTTTTGCACCCCGTTTTTACTTGTTTTTGTCTCGTTTTTAACCCGTTTTTATCCCCTTACTTATGGTCGAAATTGGACTAAGGCGTGTGATAGCTCAAGACGAGCGTATCGTTCAAGGGGTCCTAGCGTGCTTTACAGCACAGTGTTTGCCTATCCGGAGCTCCCTTGGCCCTCAGAACACTCTATTTGTGCTTGTGGGGGAAACGGTGAAGGCTTTGTCCCACATGCCCACTCCACTCCTTGGGGGGTAGACTATATAGAGAGCTTCACTCCCCTTAAGCTTGCACTTGAGAGAAAGCTATGGAGGCTCACTCTCCTATATATATATAGATCAAAAGATCGAGACCGAGGCCGGGGTCGATTGGGGGTTTTTTCTTTTTTAATTTTTTTTTTCAATGAAAAATTTCTTTTTTTTTCTTTTTCAATTTTTTTTTCAATGAAAAATTTCTCTCCACGCGGGTCGCGTGGGTTGATGTTTTTTTCTTTTTTTTTTAAAAAAATATTTTTTTATTTTTCTTTTTTTGGAAAAAAAATACCTTTAGAGATAAATGGCACTAACTTACTAACTTATTGCTCTAACAGCTAGCACACAGAACTGAAATGTGTAGAAAATGAAGAAAATAGAACAGAAAAATGACTGAAAAATAGTAACAAACACACAAACACGCCTCTCTTTGCCTTTCCTACGAGACAGGATAAAATAGACTTCAAACAGCGGCCCGAGCTGCATCTGGAGCTTGGTGCAGGGCAGTTCCCTAGTAGCGGCGCCAAAAATGTGCGCTTTTGTCGCACGTGTCGAGCTAGGGACTTGCCAAGCACCGTGTGCGAGCCACGAATGGCTGCAAGCACACAACCAGGAAACCAGCAAGCTCAAAACAAGGAGCAATGGTGTGTCACTCACCGCTCAGACCGCCGTCGTGAAGGATTCTCGCGCCGCGATGAAGGAGCCGCCACTGTCGCCCCGCCGCCACGCAAAGCTCGATTGCTACACACACACACACACACACACACTCTCTCTCTCACACACACACACACATGCGCTAGAGAAGGAGATGGAGAAGATGAAGCAAGAGCACTCCTTGTATTCAACACTTATAGAATGAGAGGTTTTAGGTTATATTTGACTTTTATATGTGACCTGGCCATTCACACATGGGCTCCCACACATGGCCGGTCGATCTTAACCCTTATCCTAATGAAATTTGAGGTGCGCCTCTCATCGGCCATCACCCAATCCCTTTACCCTTTACATGTGGTGCCAAAAGCCCGGCCCATGACTCAGAATACGTAAAATAATTATATGACATAAAAGTAATACGTCTCAATGTCCGCCACCATAGGTTAACACTAATGCATGCTAGTGAGTGTATGTGAGTGAAGTGAGGTGAGAGGAGGGAGGAGTACCCATAGTGCAATGCAGCGATGTGACAACGCTCGCGGCGTAAGGTACGTTGGAATTGCTTCTCAAGAAGTTGTAGAGCTTGGAGACCTCGAGGGTTACGAGCTCGGCCATTGGAAAGATCCTCAGGCCAACTTATAGGGGCATTTGGCACACAAATGAGGACCTTGGCAGTGATAGCACTATAAAAGGTTTCTTTTGGCATTACCATTCATGTCCCTTTATTAGCTAAGGAAATAACCCTTAGTATTATTAGTCACTTATACCTTACTTTCGGTAGCTTAGGAATGAGACCCAAATAGTCATGATGAATCATAGGTGATGCTATGTTCCCTCAATTTATGCTATTATGTATTTCACTAAAGTGTTAAAGATTGTAAGAAGAACCATTATCAATATAATCATCATCATCAGAGATCCAGAGAGAAGAGCAACGTACAATTATCTGTGTAATTTATATTTTGTATAATCATGTGATTGTTGTGATGTTTAGTAAATTATACATAGATCGATCTTGAATGTCTGAATGATAGCTTGTACATAATTATTATTGTTTAACTGGTAATTTTTGTGTTGCTTTATCCATTAACTTTTGGTGATCCTAGTGCGATCGAACATGCTTTGGACATTGTTCTGAGCATCATGCAATTTTTTTCATGGATTTTTCTTAGATGGATCATCTTCCCTTGCGAGTTATGTAGCACCTCTGAGGCCATCCTTTAGTTTATCTTTCGTGTTATGTATATCCTGATGATGGCATTTGTCGTTCCATCTTACATGTCGACGTATTCTCTGGTGTGATGTTATTTTGCCTATTTTGCATGTTTTTGTCTTGTTAGCCTATTTGTGGCATCTTGTTGACTGCATCAAAGTAGTCACTCTCGATGGGTGATCCTCTTTGGGTCTTCTAGAATGACTCGTTTTCTGTGTTCAAGCCATTCATTTCACTTCTATGTAGCTAGTAGCATTTTCCAATCCATGCTCAATTCTAATGTGGCGTACCTACTTCTTTTGGAGGGAGGTAATAAAAACATCCACGAGTGACAAAAAACAAGTGAGATATAAAGACCGAGTGATCATAAGAGAAATGAACTGTCTTATTGACACAATGACATGATAACAAGTCATGGTCACACCAAGGGACTTTCTCATTTAATACACAACCACACTAGATATATTAGGATCATACGCTTTATAAATTGTAGCAGATTAGGTTAAGCTGGTGCTTGACATAACACATATATGTATTAAATCTCTATTTTTTTATTAATCTCATTCTACTACATGTTTTAATTTGAATTACCTTGCCTCACAAGTTTCAACCATAATGTAACACACATAAGTTTTGAAAACTTATTTGTGTAATCTAGAAAGAAAAAATCTAAAACCTTATATGGATAATCTAGAAAGCATATTTCAATCATACACTTGATATATTATCTAAAACATTAAAGAAAACTTATTCATATAGTAAAAAAATAAATTCTAGATATAGAATGTTGACATGAATCTCGACATGGAACAATCTAATTTGTAAATTTTAAAGCAACAATCTAAAACCTTATTTATACATGTGGATGCAAGAGGCATTGATAGCAACATCTTTATATTTAATAATTGGTAATTAATGATTTATTTTCATAAAAAAATATAAATACTTTGTCACATCCATTTTCACATTAATCTCATTTTACTACATGTTCTAATTTGAATTGCCATGTCTCACAAGTTTTAACCACAATGAATATGCATAAGTTTTGAAACCTTATTTGTGTAGCCTAGAAAGCAAAAATTCTAAAATGTTATATGTATAATCTAGAAAGCGGAAACATTCACAATGGAATAATGATCATAATTTGTCATAAATTACTTCTAATTCTATGTTTATGAAACATGGATCAAATGCCAAAGAGATTACTGACAAATATCACGAGTCACATTCACACTCATCAACATAGAGGTTTTAACTATGGTGTTGATCATCAATGGGAGCCCTCCCATGAAGCTATTTATGCCCCAAAATGTTGGTCTTAAAATATTCACATTCATAAATCCCTTGTTCCTTTTAATTATTTTATCCTTAAAATTTTGATTAAATAATAAGTGACTTTACAAAACCTGAAAGAATTAATTGATGAATCCACACATAATTTGTACCCTTGCATAATTACTACTTTTGTTGACCCTTTATTGCAATGTAAGCACAATTAAGGAAGGAAAATTGCACACATACAAGCAATTGTTAATTAAAGAATAACAAACACACGTGACCATCCATTAATATGCCATAATTATAAGTATGCGCTTAAAAACTTACAAAACATGTTAAAACATCTAATTATAAGTATACACTCAAAACTTAATGAAATAATACCAAACACACATGATCATCCCTTTAATATGCCATAATTTTAAGTATGCACTTAAAAACTTATAAAACATGGAACATCTAATTCCAACCCTAAAAATAGAAAATCTCATGTGTGTGCATAGTAAATAGGGCAATAAAGATACAAAATAAACACCAAAAAGCTTATAAACTCATCCACCTTGCCCAATATCTCTCTAGACTATTGGCCTACTCTAGCCTTTGCTCTATCCTTGAAGATTTAGATGATATCTCCTTCCAAATAAGGCTTGGAATAGCTCCACTTTAGTCAGTATAGCTTGATGGATGAACTCATGAACCTTGCTATTCAAACCCAACACTTGTAAAGTAAATAAAGTATATATGCTTGTTGCAAGGCATATAAGAACCCCCTATTATCGTGAACCACACAGTCCTCATAGGTGCACCTTGGAAATTCTGATATAGTAATTTATGTCTTTAGCATAGTATTTTATGTCTTTAGCCTTTGAGCCCTCTGCGCTACCATAGAAGATGTGTACTTCATTACATAGAACAACTACCTCTTTAACAATTTCTACAATGATTCTCTCCACCTTTTCAATACATTCATAGAACTCTTTATTCAAATTTTATCTCCATCTGAACTCTTTATTCAAACCCAAATTAGAGAGGCATTCCAAGTGTGTGCAATAGAAGTGTTGCAAAGCCAAATTATTTGTTTAACAATCCCATTTGGATGTTGATGACACCCTTTGAGACATGGTGACTAGAACACCAATAATTGCACTCCTCCCTAGCAGATTTATGGGTGATGTACATTGACAACCTTGATTTGTCAAATATCTAAAGCATGTAACAAGGCTATGAGGCTTTGTCCCACAAATAGCCCACATTGTGTCATGAACCACTCCCTCAAAATATAATGAATGCTCAACCTGTTTGCTTGCTCTTCTTACACTCTTCAATGGATCCACTCTAATAGTCACATATTTTGGGCGATGACTATCATTTTCCAAAATAACCCTTGGGGGATCACATGTTCATGCCTCTTTCTTCTCATGCTCATTTGCTCCTCATATCCCTACTCTATTTGTAGTGATACAACCATGCTTCTTCAATCATAGTGTGTGTCATATCCCTGCTCAATCTCTAGTGATACAAACTATGCCTCTTCAATCACAGTGTGTGTCATATCCATAAGTTTTTCTATTAGAGGTTGTTTCCCAAGAGACTGAACATTTGTGTTCAGAAAAATAGATTTAGACTTTGTAAGGTTTAATGTAAATAGATATGTTAGTGTATAAATTATATATATGTATGTATGTATGTATACACATACATACATAAATTATATAAGGTTTAATGTAATAGATATGTTAGTGTATAAATTATATATATGTATGTATATATACACACACACACACACGCACGCACGCACGCACGCACACACAGAGTTCCTAAAATGAATTATGAATTTGGGTCAGAAAAGGTCTCATTTAGAGTAATTTTTCATATTTAGAGACCATGGATATACCAAAAGCATGCATTTACAAACATGTCACGTTTTGGTCATATATGAACATTTTGGCTTATTTTTGGCCCCATTTTGTTGTTAGATGTATTTTACAAATGTTAAGTACATGGACCTCTATATTATGAGATGGGACCAATTAGAGGCTAATGAATATGGTATTTTTTGTCAAGCAGTTTATAGACAAGACTATCGTTTGGGATCATAGTACTTTAATTATAACATTAGTTGTGAAGTGTGAGATCAAGAAATTGATGTGTGATTATTCATGTTCATGCTTGGGGTTGAACGCTAGTTTATAGACAAGAGACAAGACTATGGTTTGGGTTCATAGTACTTTAGTTGCAATATAGTTGTGACATGTAAGATCAAGATATTGATGTGTGATTATTCATCTTCATGCTTAGGGTTGAACCTTTAACGCGAGGGAAGACTAGTGTGAGTGAGAAAGCTTGAGAGTGGTCAAGAGGTTCAAGCTCCACCATGAAGTGTGGATTCCGAAATCTAGAATTTCTTCACAATCAAGGACTTATGGTGGCGACTCTCTACTACATGGTGTGAATCTACTGTTTCAAGTTATTTTCATAAAAAAACTCTATTTTTATAAATTTCTCTAAATTTTAAGATATGTGGATGAGTATGGTGATGAGAGAGTCATGAGGCCCATTGAATGTCACAAATTATTATATGTAATTTTTGCGTATTTTTTTAAATCATAGGTGAATGGTCCGGTGTATAAATGTAGCATTCTTGAGCATTTTTCTCTTATGGGTAAGAGTGCAAGCTAGCGTTTCTCTATGGGAATAGGTGAGATGCAAGTGAATCCTCTATCTAAGCTCTACATGGTGGGAAGAGGGTGACTGCACAATAACACTCCTTGGCTCAAGCTATATGTGTAGGTGTATGGCAATGCTCTCTCACATCACGTGTGGTGCGCTGACAAGCTTAAGTATCTTTTTAGCTTTATGATTGAAAATATCTTTGTAACAGAGACATTGAAAATCACTTATGGTCATAAGAGGTTTTTTGAAAAACTTTGTAATATCATTTATGGTCATAAGAGGTTTTAAAAAACCTTTGTAATAATATGGCCAATTTTTCACATGTGCGTGCAAATTACATGGCTCTAGTGTGAGATACTTGGTGGTTCCTATGTGACATCATAATATATGGTAATCATTCTTGGTGGTTCAAGTCTTGGAGAAGTTCATCACCTTTTTGAAAGTTCTATGTAATATCTGATGGTTGTTAACCCAAAATTTTGGGTTAACATGACTTGTCACACTACTCAAATAGGAAAAAATGAGAAATCAAAAGCATGTAAGATTAAAATATGAAGCAATGGTGTCCAAATCTACCTCTTGATGGAAATGGTATGATGGAATACTTATAGTTGGGGATTCTCACTCTAAGAGCACGTGGCAACAAGATAGAATGGATTCCTTGTGTGAATGTACCTCATACATGTATTATGAGATTAAGAATTGTATAAACAATATGCCACTTATGAGCCTTGGGTGCTCGGTCAGCCCCACAACTTAAGTGTGCGAACACTTGTAGCCTTGTATATAAGTCACTTTCTCTCATAATGCAACATTCTTTCCCATTGTCTAATAGAGTCTTGCTCTTGCTAATCCTCTTGTTAATTACATTCTCTAATGCATGTTATGAGTGTGTGTGAGTGATTTGAGATGAGAGGAGGGATGTGGACCCATAGTCTAACATGGAGATATGATAACTATTACGGCAAGATGGCACCAAAAATGGCTACCCGTAGAGGTGTGGAGATCTTGAAAAGGTATGTGCTCAGTCCCGGCCATCAACAATATCCCCACACGTCTATTGTAGCGATGGTAAGCTCTTGTGAATATGTTTCTGGTAGTGATCAAAACAGGCCATAACAATGGTCTCTTCTTTATGGTGTACATGGAGGGCTAATAACTCTTTTTTGGAGCCTATAGACCATATCCCCATTACCGATAGTAATAACAACACAAGAAGGGTGGAGCATTAAGAAAATTCTTTTCCAACAACAAGGATAACTGTTGGAATTAGGGTTGCAGGAATGCACACACAACTTCAAGAAGATGAGGAAGCTTGAGCACAACACAGTAGTGTATTATGAGTGCCAAAAATGAAAGATAACAAGCCCTAGAAGATAATGGGCGTATATACAATGCACGGGGGAAAAAACCTCCTAGTGAGGGAAAAAGTGCCCCGGCGGTCCTAAGTGTGTTCACACACATCACTACTATAATATGGTAACAAATCCCCCCTGGAGTGATGCGGTGAACAAGAGCTAGCACTCATGTATAGGGAAGTGTCTAGCTATGTGGACGAATCCACAAAAGGGAGTAAGCCCAAAGCTTTGCGAAAAGCTTCGAACTTCTCACGAGGCAGAGCCTTTGTGAAAAGGTCTGCAAGGTTATCCTGTGTTGGCACATAAGCCAAACTGATCTCTCCTGCAGAGAGTCTCTCCCTGACATAATGGTAGTGCACCTCAATGTGCTTCGTACGAGCATGGAACACTGGGTTCCGCGCAACTGCCAATGCGCTCTGACTGTCAGTGAAGATGGTGGTGGCAGATGGCTGCCCAACACCCAAATCAGCCATAAGGCGTCTGAGCCACACACACTCAACCGTAGCTGTGAAAGCTGCCCTGTACTCAGCTTCACAACTAGAAGTGGCCACAGTAGGCTGCTTCTTGCTCAACCATGATATGCATGAGCTTCCAAGCATGAAGCAAAAACCACTCGTGGACACGCGTGTGTCATAACAACCAGCCCAGTCAGAATCTGAAAAAGCATGTAAATCTGGCGGCAATGATCCCCCCTTGGGATAAAACAACCCAAGATGCCGAGTACCACTCAAATAGCGAAAGATACGCTTCACTGCCTGCCAATGCTTAATGCCTGGGCTATGCATAAATCTGCTCACCTGTGAGACTGCAAACTGAATGTCTGGCCTCGTAATGCATACATAAATGAGGCAACCAACAGCTGTCTGATAGAGTGTGACATCAAAGTGATCTCCAGCATCATGAAGACTCAACTTCAAACCTGTCTCCATTGGAGTAGCAATAGGCTTGCAGTCTTCAAGGCCAAATCTCCGCAACAATGTTTCAACATACTTTGTCTGACACAAAGCAATACCTCCATCACACTGCTTAAATTGTATCCCCAAATAATGATGCAAGTGCCCCAAATCTGACATCTCAAAAGAGGCATTCAAATCAGCCTTAAAATCAGCAATATGACTCTCATTTGGTCCTGTGAGCAGCATGTCATCGACATAGAGAGCAATGATTAGATGTACACCATCCACACGTTTAACATACAAAGTGCTTTCTGTTGGACTATTCTGAAACCCATGTGCAGTCAAATATGCATGTATTTTTTCATACCAAGCTCGTGGAGCTTGCTTTAAACCATATAAAGCCTTTTTTAACCTGCACACTTTGTTTTCCTGCCCTCTTTGAACAAAACCACGAGGCTGCGATACATACACCTCCTCATGCAAATCTCCATTTAAGAACGCAGTCTTTATGTCCAGCTGATGTACATTCCAACCATTATGAGCTGCTAATGCACAGATGCTACGAACAGTGGTCATACGACATGTGGGAGCAAAAGTCTCATCAAAATCAATGCCCTTCTCTTGAGCATAACCTTTTGCAACAAGCCTAGCCTTATGGCGATCCACTGTGCCATCAGGCTTACGCTTCAATTTGTATACCCACTTAGTGCCAATGGCCTTCTTGCCAGGGGGCAAGTCACATAAAGACCATGTACCATTCTTCATAATAGCATCGTATTCTGCTTGCATAGCAGCCATCCAATTTTCTGAACTTTGTGCCTCATCAAATGAAACAGGCTCACTTTCATCGCACATACTAGAAACAGCCAATGCATAACAATCTGACGCATAAGAGGCACCATGAGAGCCAGAACGAGTGCGACTAGACAAAGGGGCATCCAACTTGCTGTCACGCAAAGTCTGCACCAGCCATCTAGGCATATTCCTAGAGCCCTCAATCTCTTGTCTCTCATCCTCAAGTGCATCATGCACATCTGCATCAGATATAGGCTGATCTGTGCCATCATTTAAAACCTGCATAGGCTGAAAAACTGCCTCATGAGGTATTGCACTTGACTGTGCACCACTGAAAAGAGGCAACAATGTATCATAGACATCACGTGAGCTGATATCTGTCTCCTTAGTACATGAAACCAAGGGCTGAACTGCATCTTCCACAAAAACAACATCACGGCTAACCAAAATGCGCTTTGTCTGTGGATGATACAAACGATAGCCTTTGCTCTCAGCACTATATCCAACAAAAATACATTTGACAGCTTTGTCATCCAATTTTCTGCGATGTTGCACAGGCACTAATGCATATGCCAGGCAACCAAAAACACGTAAATGGCCAACAGATGGCTTGCGGCCATGCCATGCCTCATATGGAGTGACAACCTGTAATGCTTTGGTGGGACACCTGTTTAGTACATAAGTGGCACACATGACAGCCTCAAGCCAAAAACCATGTGGTAGACTTTGACTCTTAACCATACATCTTGCCATTTCCATGAGAGACCTGTTTTTTCTCTCAGCCACACCATTTTGCTGTGGTGTATACGGCACTGTACATTGGTGTTTTATCCCACGCTCAGCCAGAAATGCATTAAATTCTGAAGACATATACTCCCCCCCTCGATCTGAACGGAGGGTGCCCATCTTACTTTCTGACACATTTTCAGCCATAACCAAAAACTGTTTGAAGCACAAAAACACTTCGGACTTTGCCTTCAAAGGATATACCCATGCATGCCTGGTAAAATCATCAATGAAAGTCACGAAGTAAAGGTAGTTTCCAAATGATGGAGTTTGCATGGGACCACAAACATCACTGTGAACAAGCTGCAATCTGCGTTCAGCTCTCACTGATCCATCTTTGGGAAAGGAAGCACGCTGCATTTTACCCAATATGCAGCCCTCACAAACATGCTTGACAGGTGCCTCAAGCTTAGGCAAAGAAGACACCATTTCAGATTTCTGCAGGCGCAGCAAACTTGCAAAATTCAGATGACCAAAACGTGCATGCCACAGTTTTGCATTTGAAATAGCCTGCGTATCCATAATAGCACATGCTGAATCCTCTACACATTTGCCATCCATATTGAGCTTATACAGCCCTCGACATAGTGAACCAGATGCTACAATGATGTCACCACAAGAGAGATCATGAACAGTACATCTGTCATCCACAAATTTTACAACCAAACCTGTTTTGGCAAATGCGGAGACTGACAGCAGATTCTTTTTGATCCCTGGCACATACAATGCATCAAAAAGTGTAAAGGTGTTGCCATTTGCAACATTCAGCACAATCTGTCCAACTCCTTTAACGGGATAAGAGGAGTTATTGGCACAAGTGACAGTATTCCCTGTGGGAGCAGACTCAAGGAAAGTGAATAAACTGCGCTGCGAGGTGATATGCTTAGTGGCACCACTGTCAAAGTACCATACATCTGAATCTACTGCAGACATACATGTGTCATGCAAAGATGGGTCATAACTGCACTGCGCATTGAATGCCCATTCTGTATCTAGCACAACATTAGCAGATTCATTGTTAGAAGGAGAGGCATCTGCAACAGCCATACCAGCCTCTTTCTTCTTAGCCTCTTTCGCAGCCAGCTTAGGACACGCTTTGATGACATGATCATTTCCCTTACAGTACTTGCAAAATGTCTTCTGTTTGTCACCCTTCTTCTCATCTTTGTTTTCCTTCTTTGGTTGCGCAGCATTTGCAGATTTCTGCTTACTAGAAGAAAAGCCAGCTTTACCTTTCCCGCTTCTCTGACTAGCACCGAAAGCTTGATCTGCGACACGCATACTATTCCTGTTTTGCCTTGACTGGTCTTCTTGCAGCAAAACAGAAACTAACTCCTCAAATGATAAGGCATTGGGATTGCCTTTCATCATCAAGCGAAGAGTGGAAGCAAAACCCTGATAAGAATCTGGTAGACCATTCAAAACAGTCTGCACAAGTGAACTGTCTGACAGGATTTCATCTGCAGAAATGAGCTGCTCTTTGAAATCTTTGATCTTTGTCAAAAAGCTATCCATAGAATCACCTTCGTTCATATGCTCATTCTCCAACTGTTTTCGGAGATAAGCAACACGAGCCTCATTTCTTGCCTGATACAATGTGGCAAGTACATCCCAAGCATCCTTAGAAGTCCTGCAGGAGCGAATATGTGGGATAATGGTACGTTTGACAGACAGCGCAATCAAGGCATGAGCCTGCGCATCTCTACCATCCCAACGAATTTGCTCTGCTGAAAGTGGTGGTTCTCGAACAGCTGCTACAGCACTTGTGCCTGCACCATCATCAACAGTACCTGTTTCTGATGTGTTTGCAGCATTCCCAGCCACAATAGGACGTGCATCAATACCCTGCACAATATTCCATAACCCCTTTGCTACCAATACATGTCGCATCATATATGCCCACAATGGATAGTTGGTGCCATCCAACTTATCCTCAGCAGCCAACATGCGGAATACATCATTGTTGTCAGCCATGGCCAATGACTGTACTACTAGATGTAAATGCTGTCTGGAAGAGGTAAACCTGTATAAAATCGACCTGTGCTATGTAGCACAGCCCAAAACAGACGAATGGGCACCTGTCCTGCAGATTTTAATCTTGACAGAAAATCTGCACAGTAGGACGGTTTTGCCTGCGCAGTACTTGGAATGCAAAAACGGAGGGCGAAACGACTTCAGATCAAAATTCTGAAAAAAACAAGCCCTACGGGCTCTCCCACGGCATATACTAACCTGCAGACGCTCGTGAAACCTCGTTGCAATCGGAGGAGATGAAGCGGCAGGTGCCGGTGATGCTGCCCGGGAGGAGGAAGCCTGCTCTGATACCAATTGTTGGAATTAGGGTTGCAGGAATGCACACACAACTTCAAGAAGATGAGGAAGCTTGAGCACAACACAGTAGTGTATTATGAGTGCCAAAAATGAAAGATAACAAGCCCTAGAAGATAATGGGCGTATATACAATGCACGGGGGAAAAAACCTCCTAGTGAGGGAAAAAGTGCCCCGGCGGTCCTAAGTGTGTTCACACACATCACTACTATAATATGGTAACAATAACCCCCTTTTTCTTAGTGGGATAAAAAAAGTGAAATCCTCATTTTTCTTCAAAAAACAAGGGGGTTTAATGAGAGCACATGGGTGAAATAGAGCACCATTTTGTTAGATGATAAAAAAAGAGAGGAAAAGGAAAGTCCTAAATAGGGGTGCTAAGGAATGTAAGATTCCTCCCTCCAGCTTTTGAGGTGTAAAGATGTAAGAACCTCCCCTTCTAATCTTGTAATTATTCCCCTCTCTGAAATAGAAGAAAGATCTTGTTTTACCTTGTTTTGGCTTGGAGAGAGAAAATGTCTAGAGAGAGGTAATCCAAAATTGAGATATTTTTGGATATAAAAATCCTCCTAGTGTCTAAAATGGTTTCCCCTGAAACATAAATTCAAAAAGAACTTTCCAATGTGCATTTGGAATTAATTGAAAATATATATAAAGGACCTTAGCCTAAGGGTCTAGATTTTCAAAAAATTTTGGATTATGGTCCAATTAAGGTTCCTATGGGCCAATAGGATTGATCCAAGTGTGGGGAGGAGATAAATCCAATGAATAAAAGAAAATACCCAAAAATGAGTAAATGCCCACATAAGATCAAGAGTTGACTGAGTACAAGGTTTATTAGTTAAAAACTATGAGATATTACTAAAAAAATGAGATATTTTGGTATAATGATACATTTTTGACACCTTGGTAAGGAGGGGGGGAGACTTCAAGGAGGCACCTATTTCACACATGTGGTGGAGTTTTTAACTCAAAAAAATTGTGATATTTTTATCTCTCCTCTCTCTTGGATCAAACCAAATCAAAAGGGAGCCAAACTAGGTCCAAATCTTATCCAAATTCAGCCAAATGGAACCTGGAAATTTCTAGAACCTAGTTGACTTGGTTAGAGTCCTCCCTCACCTATAAATAGATCCTTAGTCTTTTGTAAAAAAATTTGTGAACTATACCATGCTAGTATTACATTAAAATAATGATATTTTTTTATTATCCCTTAAAAATCCTCTACTTTTGGAGAGAGTGGAGTCTCTCTCTCTCTCTTCAACCATCCTTGGAGCTTTCCTTTCAACACACTAACCAATTGATTGGTTGGGGGCTTCTTCTAAGATAGAGAAGCAAGCAAAAACAAGAGGTAAAGTGTAATTTTATGTTTTTTCTCTACTATTCTTAATGTTTGCACTTCTCAACCCCTCTCAAGCTTGAGAAGTTCCTAAATTAAGTGTTTATAAAGCAAATATAGCTTTTTTTAAGAGTTGTAATGAACAATTAAGAAAAGTTTACATTTATGCTTAATTAGGATGCTTTTTTATGTTTATCTCTCTCTCCCCCAAAGTCATTCCTATGACCAATTCTCTATTCAAATGATGCTTCTCATGGAGAAATTCTCAATTCACAAATCAAACTCTAGGCTTGTGAAGCTAGAGGTTAAGAAAATGGTTTTTTATACTTATATGCTAGTAAATTATGGTAATCTTATGAGTTAAATCCATAAATTGGATTTAAGGTTAAAAGGTAGTTATACTATCATAATTACATTACTAAGTCTTATTCTTTTAAAAAATATTAAAAATTATCAGTAATAATAGCGGAGCTATGGTAAATTTTTTAAGAAATTGATACATAATTCATTCTTATGCATAACGTGAAAAGATAATTTTCTACCATATTCTAGGATTAAATATCCTAGGCTAAAAGAATGATTTTCATCACATTCAATGGATTTCCCATGACATTTGGAATTCAATCATTTAAATAAGAAGAGTGGAATTCTTAGCATATTGGAATTAATGGATATTTTATTTAAATTTAAAGAGAAATTTTAGATAAATTTATTTTTTGCATGAGAAATATTTAAATGATAAAAGAGAAATTCCCATGACATTTGGAATTCAATCATTTAAATAGTAAAAGTGAAATTCTTGGCATATTGAATTAATGGATATTTTTATTAAAGAAAAAAGAGAAATTTTAGATAAATTTATTTGATGATAAAAGAGGAATTTTCATGTCATTTAGAATTCAAGAAATTTAATGTAAAAAGAGGAATTCCCATGATATTTGAGATCCAAGAAATTAAATGGAAAAAAGAGAAATTTTTAGTATAATTCAATTTATGAATATTTATCAAAAGTGAAAATATGGATAGAATTGATTTTTGTAAATCCCATGAATTCTTTTATTCAAAAGAGGAATATTTAATATAATTCATTTGAGAAATTGAGAAAGAATATGAAAATAGTCGTCGAGAAAAAGAACCTTTATCTAAGCCAAACAATTGGTAGAAATTTAGAAAAGGTCCCATTATCGGTGTATTAAAGTAGGAAAAGCTACTAAATGGGAATAAGATGTGAATGGGATGTGATAGGATGTGAATAGATATAAATGGGATGTGATAAGATGTAAATGGGATGCGATAAGATGTGAATGGGATGTGAATAGATGTGATAAGATGTAAATGGGATTTCATCCACATCCACATCACATTCACATCCACATCTATTTTCAGCACATCACATCTCATCCACATCCACATCACTTTCACATCCACATCCCTTTACATTGCATTCATCACATTCTTTCACATACACATCCATATCCATTTACATCACATTCATTATAACTTTTCTTAATTATTCATTACAACTCTTAAGAAAAGCTTGATTTGCATTATAAACACCTAATTTAGGAACTTCTCAACCTTGAGAGGGCTTGAGAAGTGCAAACATTAAGAATAGTAGAGAAAAACCATAAAATTACACTTTACCTCTTGTTTTTGCTTGCTTCTCTGTCTTAGAAGAAGCCCCCAACCAATCAATTGGTTAGTGTGTTGAAAGGAAAGCTTCGAGGATGGTTGAAGAGAGAGAGAGGCTCCACTCTCTCGAAAAGTAGAGGATTTTTAAGGGATAATAAAAAATATCATTATTTTAATGTAATACTGGCATGGTATAGTTCACATATTTTTTTACAAAAGACTAAGGATCTATTTAAAGGTGAGGGAGGTCTTTAACCAAGTCCAACTAGGTTCTAGAACTTTCTAGGTTCAGTTTGGCTAAATTTCGAGATAAGATTGGCTCCCTTTTGATTTGGTTTGATCCAGGAGAGAGGAGAGATAAAAATATCACAATTTTTTTGAGTTAAAAACTCCACCATATGTGTGAAATAGGCGCCTCCTTGAAGTCTCTCCCCCTCCTTACCAAGTTGTCAAAAATGTATCATTATACCAAAATATCTCATTTTTTTTAGTAATATCTCATAGTTTTTAACTTATAAACCTTGTACTCAGTCAACTCTTGATCTTATGTGGGCATTTACTTATTTTTGGGTATTTTCTTTTATTCATTGGATTTGTCTCCTCCCCACACTTGGATTAATCCTATTGGCCCATAGGAACCTTAATTGGACCATAATCTAAAAATGTCTGAAAATCTAGACCCTTAGGCTAAGGTCCTTTATACATATTTTTAATTAATTCCAAATGCACATTGGAAAGTTCTTTTTGAATTTCTGTTTCACGGGAAACCATTTTAGACACTAGGAGGATTTTATATCCAAAAATATCTCAATTTTGAATTACCTCTCTCTAGACATTTTCTCTCTCCAAGCCACAACAGGGTAAAACAAGATCTTTCTTATATTTCAGAGAGGGAAATAATTACAAGATCAGAAGGGGAGGTTCTTACACCTTTACACCTCAAAAGCTGGAGGGAGAAATCTTACATCCTACCCCACTTAAAAAACGCGAGATGTCCTCATATCTCACAGCTGGAGGACAACTCTTTCTCTTAAGATCCAACTGATTCTAGGGTTCCTTATAGTATGGTCAACCCAATAGAATCCTGAGATAAAGATCCCTTCTACGAGAAGAGCATATAGAACTCATTATCAGATAACAATTCATTCAAAACATATCATTCATATCCTTGACACAATAAGGGTCCATCAAACCGGAAATTCCATCTGAACATTCCTCCACGAGAATTTCAGTTATGCAGGTTTTCAATTTGTCATTCCCTTTACATTGCATTCTTTCACATACACATCCACATCCATTTACCTCACATTCTTTCACATACACATCCACATCCATTTACCTCACATTCTTTCACATACACATCCACATCCATTTACTTCCCATCTCATCCTTTCACATATCCTCTCATCTCATCATTCACATCCACATCCATTTACTTCACATCTCATCCACATTCATTTTCATCACACCACATCCTATCACATCCCATTCACATCTTATCACATCCATTCACATTCTATCGCATCCCATTTACATCTTATCACATCCTATCACATCCCATTCACATCTTATCACATCCCATTTACATCTTATCACATCTATTTACATCCTATCACATCCCATTCACATCTTATCATATCCCATTTACATCTTATCACATCTATTCACATCCCATTCACATGACTTTTTTTAAATTTCTACCAATTGTTTGGCTTAGATAAAGGTTCTTTTTCTCGATGATTATTTCCATATTCTTTATCAATTTCTCAAATGAATTATATTCAATATTCCTCTTTTGAATAAAAGAATTCATGGGATTTACAAAAATCAATTCTACCCGTATTTTCACTTTTGATAAATATTCATAAATTGAATTATACTAAAAATTTCTCTTTTTTCCATTTAATTTCTTGGATCTCAAAAATCATGGGGGAATTCCTCTTTTTACATTTAATTGCTTGAATTCTAAATGTCATGGGAATTCCTCTTTTATCATCAAATAAATTTATCTAAAATTCCTCTTTTTTCTTTAATAAAAATATCCATTAATTCAATATGCCAAGAATTTCACTTTTACTGTTTAAATGATTGAATTCCAAATGTCATGGGAATTCCTCTTTTATCATTTAAATATTTCTCATGCATAAAATAAATTTATCTAAAATTTCTCTTTAAATTTAAATAAAATATCCATTAATTTCAATATGCTAAGAATTTCACTCTTCTTATTTAAATGATTGAATTCCAAATGTCATGGAAATTTCTCTTTTATTATTTATATAAAATTATCTTAATTTTCTCTTTTCTTTATTATTTAATTATACATAAACCTTAAAAATTAGCTTTCCATTGAATGTAATGAAAATCATTCTTTTAGCCTAGGATATTCAATCCTAGAATTTGGTAGGAAGTCCTATTTTCACGTTATGCATAAAAATGAATTATGTATCAATTTCTTAAAAAATTTATCATAGCTCCACTGCTATTACTAATAATTTTTAATATTTTTTTAAAGAATAAGACTTAGTAATGTAATTATGATAGTATAACTAACTTTTATCCTTAAATCCAATTTCTGGATTTTACTAGCATATAAGTATAAAAAACCATTTTCTTAACCTCTAGCTTCACAACCATAGAGTTTTATTTGTGAATTGAGAATTTCTCCATGAGAACATCATTTGAATAGAGAATTGGTCATAGGAATGACCATTTTTTGGGGGAGATAGAGGTAAACATAAAAAAGCATCCTAATTAAGTATAAATGTAAACTTTTCTTAATTATTTATTACAACTCTTAAGAAAAGCTTGATTTGCATTATAAACACTTAACTTAAGAACTGCGTGAGAGGGGTTGAGAAGTACAAACATTAAGAATAGTAGAGAAAAACCAAAAAATTACATTTTACCTCTTGTTTTTGCTTGCTTCTCTATCTTAGAAGAAGCCCCCAACCAATCAATTGGTTAGTGTGTTGAAAGGAAAGCTCCGAGGATGGTTGAAGAGAGAGAGAGAGAGGCTCCACTCTCTCCAAAAGTAGAGGATTTTTAAGGGATAATAAAAAATATCATTATTTAAATGTAATACATGCATGGTATAGTTCACATATTTTTTTACAAAAGACTAAGGATCTATTTAAAGGTGAGGGAGGCCTCTAACCAAGTCCAGCTAGGTTCTAGAATTTTCCAGGCTCAATTTGGCTTAATTTGGATAAGATTTGGACCTAGTTTGGCTCCCTTTTGATTTGGATTAATCCAGGAGAGAGGAGAGATAAAAAGATCACAATTTTTTGAGTTAAAAACTCCACCACATGTGTGAAATAGGCGCCTCCTTGAAGTCTCCCCCCCTCCTTACCAAGGTGTCAAAAATGCATCATTATACCAAAATATCCCATTTTTTTTAGTAATATCTCATAGTTTTTAACTAATAAACCTTGTACTCATTCAACTCGATCTTATGTGGGCATTTACTCATTTTTGGGTATTTTCTTTTATTCATTGGATTTATCTATTCCCCACACTTGGATTAATCCTATTGGCCCATAGGAACCTTAATTGGACCATAATCCAAAAATTTCTGAAAATCCAGACCCTTAGGCTAAGGTCCTTTATACAAATTTTCAATTAATTCCAAATGCACATTGAAAAGTTCTTTTTAAATTTTTGTTTCAGGGGAAACCATTTTAGACATTAGGAGGATTTTTATATCCAAAAATATCTCAATTTTGGATTATCTCTCTCTAGACATTTTCTCTCTCCAAGCCAAAACAGGGTAAAACAAGATCTTTCTTATATTTCAAAGAGGGAAATAATTACGAGATCAGAAGGGGAGATTCTTACACCTTTACACCTCAAAAGCTAGAGGGAGGAATCTTACATCCTACCCCACTTAAAAAACGCGAGATGTCCTCATCTCACAGCTGGAGGATAACTCTTTCCCTTAAGATCCAACTGATTATGGGGTTTCTTATAGTCTGGTCAACCTAATAGAATCCTAGGATGAAGATCCCTTCTACGAGAAGAACATATAGAACTTATTATCAGATAACAATTCATTCAAAACATATCATTCATATCCTTAACACAACAAGGGTCCATCAGACCGAAAATTCCATCTGAACATTTCTCCACAAGAATTTCAGTTATGCAGGTTTTCAATTTGTCATCCCTTAATTGGATCCACTGGGTCAAAGGTCAAACAATAGCAATCTGTCAGCACAATCCACCACATCACATTTACATCCACATCTCTTTACATTATATCACATCTCACACACATCCACATCACATTCACATCCACATCCCCTTACATTACATCACATCTCATCCACATCCACATCACATTCACATCCACATCCCCTTACATTACATCACATCTCATCCACATCCACATCCCTTTACATTGCATTCTTTCACATACACATCCACATCCATTTACATCACATTCTTTCACATACACATCCACATCCATTTACATCAGATTCTTTCACATACACATCCACATCCATTTAAATCACATTCTTTCACATACACATCCACATCCATTTACTTCCCATCGCATTCTTTCACATATCCTTTCATCTCATCATTCACATCCACATCCATTTACTTCACATCGCATCCACATTCATTTTCATCACATCACATCCTATCACATCCCATTCACATCTTATCACATCCATTCACATCCTATCACATCCCATTTACATCTTATCACATCTATTCACATCCTATCACATCCCATTCAGATCTTATCGCATCCTATCACATCCCATTCAGATCTTATCACATCCTATCACATCCCATTCAGATCTTATCGCATCCCATTTATATCTTATCACATCCATTCACATCCTATCACATCCCATTCACACCTTATTCCCATTTAGTAGCTTTTCCTACTTCGATACCGATAATGGGACTTTTTCTAAATCTTTCCCAATTTTGGCTTAGATAAAGGTTCTTTTTCTCGATGACTATTTCCTTATTCTTTCTCAACTTCTCAAATGAATTATATTCAATATTCCTCTTTTGAATAAAAGAATTCATGGGATTTACAAAAATCAATTCTACCCATATTTTCACTTTTGATAAATATTCATAAATTGAATTATACTAAAAATTTCTCTTTTTCTCATTTAATTTCTTGGATCTCAAATATCATGGGGGAATTCCTCTTTTTATATTTAATTTCTTTAATTCTAAATGTCATGGGAATTCCTCTTTTATCATCAAATAAATTTATCTAAAATTTCTCTTTTTTCTTTACTAAAAATATCCATTAATTTAATATGCCAAGAATTTCACTTTTACTATTTAAATGATTGAATTCCAAATGTCATGGGAATTCCTCTTTTATCATTTAAATATTTCTCAAGCATAAAATAAATTTATCTAAAATTTTACTTTAAATTTAAATAAAAGATCCATTAATTTCAATATGCTAAGAATTCCACTCTTCTTATTTAAATGATTGAATTCCAAATGTCATGGGAAGTTCTCTTTTATCATTTAAATAAAATTACTATAATTTTCTCTTTTCTTAAATTTTTAATTATACATAAACCTTAAAAATTAGTTTTCCATTGAATGTGATGAAAATCATTCTTTTAGCCTATGATATTCAATCCTAGAATATGGTAGTAGGAAGTCCTCTTTTCACATTATGCATAAGAATGAATTATGTATCAATTTCTTAAAAAATTTGCCATAGCTCTGCTGCTATTACTGACAATTTTTAATATTTTGAATTGGTCATAGGAATGACCATTTTTTGGGGGAGAGAGAGATAAAAATAAAAAACCATCCTAATTAAGCATAAATGTAAACTTTTCTTAATTATTCATTACAACTCTTAAAAAAAGCTTGATTTGCATTATAAACACTTAATTTAGGAACTTCTCAAGCTTGAGAGGGGTTGAGAAGTGTAAACATTAAGAATAGTAGAGAAAAACCATAAAAGATGCGGACGTGATGTAATGTGGATAGAATGTATGTGATGGAATGGGGATACAATGAATGTGATGAATGGGAATGGATGTGATGTGATGTGAGTCGAGATAAGTGTCAATGGGTGATATGTGATGTGAAATGGATGTGATGTGATATGATGTAAATTGGGACAGATGTGAATGGATGATATGTGATGTGAATGGATGATATGTGATGTGAATCGGGATAGATATGAATGAATGAGATGTGATGTGAAATGGATGTGATGTGAATTGGGATAGATGTGAAGGGATGAGATGTGATGTGAATGGATGTGATGTGATGTGAATCGGGATAAATGTGAATGAATGAGATGTGATGTGATATGAATCGGGATAGATGTGATGTGAATCGGGATAAATGTGAATGGATGAGATGTGATGGGATGTGAATCGGGATAGATGTGAATGAATGAGATGTGAGGTGAAATAGATCTCGGTCGCCAAAGATACCCACGCATGCGTCGAGGAAGATATTGGAACAAGGAGAAAGAGTTATTTTCTGAATTCAGGCATGGATTTGGTTGATTGACCCTGCTGGTCCTCAACAAATGAGTCCATGGCTCTTTTATATGGATGTGTTGGTTGATCTTGCTGATCTTCAATGGAGAGTCCATCTGGATTTTTATAAGTGAATATATTTCCGGGTACTATGAGCTAGGAACTATTGAAAAGGCCCCTGGACAGGTGGTGAGCATTCCGATTGCCAATGATGCCATAGGTACACCGATGAAGAGATGATTGGAAATTAGAATTCAACCGGATATTTTGGAGGATTATGATCACTAATACTATGGTTTCATTAAAAGATTGTTTTAAAGTCAGCTGAATCTATAAAAAACATGCAATTTCATATTGGGTGTGTAAGTGGTGTGACTATCTTGAAGTTTGCATGAAGCGTTGGCTAGGGGGCCTGGGAACTCTTTTCCCTGGTACCCGGGACAAAACCTATCCAAATTCCTAATTGGATCCCATCACTACATGGTTGGGTGGTTGGCTAACCCATGGGACTGGATGGGGTTAGGTTGGACTGATGGATCCCTAAAATAAGACTCATTTCTATTATGGCATGATAGATGAAGTAAATCTCGGATAGTAATTGTTCTATGGAAAAGAATCAATGGTTGTGTTTCTCGATGAGGAAAAAAGGGTTGGTCTCTATGATCCAAGTGCAAGTTTCTTCCTTGATCTGACCAAGTGACTTACAGGTTCGATCGGATCAGTTTGGTTAGTTAAGGCTCTTGACTACGTTAGAATAAAAAATATCCTAGAGGAATCATGCGTGCTTTCTGGGCTAGAAAGATGTTTCCGGGTTCGGTTTTTGGAAGAACCTAATCCCTCGGTTTTTGGAAGAACCGAGAGATTAGTCTCTTGTCCGGATATCCGTGGGCAAGGCCCTGAGTGAGAGGCTCTGCCCTGCGCAACAAGTGCTACTACCGCTGCTAGCACCCTCGAATTCATTGCGCGGAGGGGCAGGGATCTTTTAGTTGGTATCAGAGCAAATTGGCTAAAGTGGATCAACTGAGAAGCCAGAAATGTCAAAAATTTATGAAGTAGCAGTAAAAGGTTGTAATTGTGGTGATGAAATTCATACAAATTGATATTTAGAATGAAGATTCATAAATTTGTAATTGGGTCTTCAGATGGAAGTATCGCAATTGTATGGAATCCCTGACTTGTTTGAGGCCTAGACATGATGGTATTTACCTTATAATTCCAAGGACCATAAGACCTTATAATTCCAAGGACCGTGACTACTCATATATACCGTGGGTATATATGCATCTCTTTACTAACAGTATATACGAGTAAATCTAAGACCTTGAAAATATAAGCAAAAATGCTATCCAGATGATGAATTCGAATGCTGGTTGATATGATTTTAAAATTCTAGTTGAGAATTGATGAGTTGATTTGGATTCTGATTGAAAGATGATGATTCCTGAATTCTGGTTGTTGAAAGAAGATAAGTTGAATAAAGCCATAATGAGGATGAATGGGATGAATCCCAGTAATGATGTTAATATCTGGAATGGCGATAATGACTTCAGCAAATCACTATGAGATTAGTGGATTGTGCTGACAGATTGCTGTTGTTTGACCTTTGACCCGGTGGATCCAATTAAGGGATGACAAACTGAAAACTTGCATAACTGAAATTCTCGTGGAGGAATGTTCAGATGGAATTTTTGGTCCGATGGACCCTTATTGTGTTAAGGATATGAATGATATGTTTTGAATGAATTGTTATTTGATAATGAGTTCTATATGTTCTTCTCGTAGAAGAGATCTTTATCCCAGGATTCTATTGGGTTGACCAGACTATAAGGAACCCCAGAGTCAGTTGGATCTTAAGGGAAAGAGTTGTCCTCCATAGCTGTGAGATGAGGACATCTTGCGTGTGATGTGGATGTGTATGTAAGAGAATGTGATATAAATGGATTTGGATGTGTATGTGAAAGAATGTGGTGTAAATGGATGTGGATGTGTATGTGAAAGAATGTGATGTAAATGGATGTGGATGTGTATGTGAAAGAATGTAATGTAAAGGGATGTGGATGTGAAAGAATGTAATGTAAAGGGATGTGGATGTGAAAGTGATGTGGATGTGGATGAGATGTGATGTGCTAGAAAGAGATGTGGATGTGAATGTGGATGAGATGTGATGTAATGTAAGGGGATGTGGATGTGAATGTGATGTGGATGTGGATGAGATGTGATGTAATGTAAAGAGATGTGGATGTGAATGTGATGTGGATGTGGATGTGGATGAGATGTGATGTGATGTAAAGAGATGTGGATGAAATGTGATGTGATGTGAATATATGTGATGTGGATAAAATGTGATGTGATGTGAATATAAGTGGATGTGAAGTGATAGATGTGAATGTATGGATAGATGTGGATAGTCGTGCATGTGAATGATTGGATGGATGTGGATGAAAAAGATGGGATGTGTATGAATGAGTTATGATGTGGATGTGATGTAATGTGGATGGAATGAATGAGATATGATGTGGATAGATGCGGAGGTGATGTAATGTGGATAGAAAGTATGTGATGGAATGGGGATACAATGAATGCGAACAGATGTGATGTGATGTGAGTCAGGATATGTGTGAATGGGTGAGATGTGATGTGAAATGGATGTGATGTGATATGATGTAAATTGGGATAGATGCGAATGGATGTGATGTGATGTGATGTGAATTAGGATAGATGTGAATGAATGAGATGTGATGTGAAATGGATGAATCGGGATAGATGTGAATGGATGAGATAGGATGTGAATGGATGTGATATGAATCGGGATAGATGTGAATGAATGAGATGTGATGTGAATTGGGATAGATGTGATGTGATGTAATGTGAATCGAGATAGATGTGAATGGATGAGATGTGATGGGATGTGAATTGGGATAGATGTGACTGAATGAGATGTGAGGTGAAATAGATGTAATGTGATGTGATGTGATGTGGATCGAGGTAGATATGAATGGATGAGATGTGAATGAATGTGATGTGATGAGATGTGGATATGGGTAGATGCAAGTGGATGGGATGTGATGAGCATAAATGTGGAAAGATGTGAGAGATGGAAAATGATGTGATTGGATGAGAATGGATGAAGGACGATGGAAAATGATGGATGAGAATGGATGAAGGACGATGGGAATACATATGGATTAAGTAATGTGGATTGATGTGGAACAATGTGGAAAGACGAGAGTTCGTTATAGAAACTGTATTTATGACCTATTTTTGAACGATTGTTTTATGTCAAGAATGCTAGGGAAGCATTTTTACCGTCTTGTGAATGAGGTCGTGGAGACCTAAGTGAAAAAGTTGCAACAACTGAAGAGTCAACGGAGGACGTCTTGCATAGCATGGTTAGCCGAGGTCTTGACAAGCCTCGATTTAAATGGTGAGCTTCGGTACGGTGGATAAGGGACCAAGGAAGCGGCCTATGAGTGAAGCGCTAGGTGACCTGCGAAGGATCCTAGAGAGTGCTGGACCATACGGTGCTCAGACTCTGGGTCGCCGAAGATACCCACGCGTGCATTGAGGAAGATATTGGAACAAGGAGTAAGAGTTGTTTTCTGAATTTGGGCATGGATTTGGTTGATTGACCCTGTTGGTCCTCACAACGGATGAGTCCATGGCTCTTTTATATGGATCTGTTGGTTGATCTTGCTGATCTTCAACGGAGAGTCCATTTGGATTTTTATAAGTGAATATATTTCCGGGTACAATGAGCTAGGAACTATTGAAAAGGCCCCTGAGTGGACAGGTGGTGAGCGTTTTGGTTGCCAATGATGCCATAGGTACACTGATGAAGGAATGATTGGAAATTAGAATTCAACCGGATATTTTAGAGGGCTATGATCAATAATACTATGGTTTCATTAAACGATTGTTTTAAAGTCAGCTGAATCTATGAAACATGCAATTTCATATTGGGTGTGTAAGTGGTGTGACTATCTTGAAGTTTGCATGAAGTGTCGGCTAGGGGGCCTCGGAACTCTCTTCCCTGGTACCCGGGACAAAACCTAACCAAATTCCTAATTGGATCCCATCACTACAGTGGTTGGGCGGTTGGCTAACCCATGAGACTGGATGGGGTTAGAGGCTGGAGTGATGGATCCCTAAAATGAGACTCAATTCTATTATGGCATGATAGATAAAGTAAATCTCGGATAGTAATTGTTCTATGGAAAAGAATCAACGGCTGTGCCTCTCGATGAGGAAAAAAGCGTTGGTCTCTATGATCCAAATGCAAGTTTATTCCTTGATCTGACCAAGTGACTTACAGGTTTGGTCGGATCAGTTTGGTTAGTTAAGGCTCTTGACTACGTTAGAATAAAAAAAAACCTAGAGGAATCGCCCGTGCTTTCTGGGTAAGAGGAAAGTTTTTTCGGCTTCGGTTTCTGGAAGAATCGAGGGATTAGTCTCTTGTGCAGATATCCGTGTGGGCGAGGCCCCGAGTGAGAGGCTCTGTCACCCTGCGCAAGAAGTGCTACTCCCACTGCTAGCACCCCTGAATTTGTTGCGCGGAGGAGGCAAGGATCTTTCAGCTGGTATCAGAGAAAATTTGGCTAAAGTGGATCAACAGAGAAGCTAGAAATGTCAAAAATTTATGAAGTAGCAAAAAAGGGTTGTAATTATGTGATGAAATTCATAGAAATTGATATTTAGAATGAAGATTCATAAATTTGTAATTGGGTCTTCAGATGGAAGTACCGCAATTGTATGGAATCCCTGACGTGCTTGAGGCCTAGACATGATGGTATTTACCTTATAATTCCAAGGACCTTGATTACCCGTATATACCGTGGGTATATCTGCAGCTCTTTACTGACAATATATACGAGTAAATCTAAGACCTTGATCATGAATTCGAATACTGGTTGATATGATTTTAAAATTTTGGTTGAGAATTGATGAGTTGATTTGGATTCTGATTGAAAGATGATGATTCCTGAATTCTGGTTGAAAGAGGATAAGTTGAACAAAGCCACAATGAGGATGAATTGGTCGAATCCCAATAATGATGTTAAGAACTGGAATGGCGATAATGACTTCATCAAATCACTACGAGATTAGTGGATTGTGCTGACAGATTGCTGTTGTTTGACCTTTGACCCGGTGGATCTAATTAAGGGATGACAAATTGAAAACCTGCATAACTGAAATTTTTGTGGAGGAATGTTCAGATGGAATTTCCGGTCTGATGGACCCTTATTGTTGTGTTAAGGATATGAATGATATGTTTTGAATGAATTGTTATCTAATAATGATTTATATATGTTTTTCTCGTAGAAGGGATGTGGATGTGTATGTGAAAGAATGTGATGTAAATGGATGTGGATGTGTATGTGAAAGAATGTGATGTAAATGGATGTGGATGTGTATGTGAAAGAATGTAATGTAAAGGGATGTGGATGTGAAAGTGATGTGGATGTGGATGAGACGTGATGTGCTGAAAAGAGATGTGGATGTAAATGTGATGTGGATGTGGATGAGATGTGATGTAATGTAAGGGGATGTGGATGTGGAGATATTTGAGGTAAAATAGATGTGATGTGATGTGGATTGAGGTGTATATGAATGGATGAGATGTGAATGAATGTGATGTGATGAGATGTAGATATGGGTAGATGCGGGTGGATGAGATGTGATGAGCATAAATGTGGAAAGATGTGATGAGATGGAAAATGATGTGATTGGATGAGAATGGATGAAGGATGATGGGAATACATATGATTGGATGATGTGATTGGATGAGAATGGATGAAGGATGATGGGAATACATATGATTGGACTTGGATTAAGTAATGTGGATTGATGTGGAACAATGTGGAAAGACGAGAGTTCGTTATAGAAACTATATTTATGACCTGTTTTTGGACTTGGATTAAGTAATGTGGATTGATGTGGAACAATGTGGAAAGACGAGAGTTCGTTATAGAAACTATATTTATGACCTGTTTTTGAACGATTGTTTTATGTCTGCGGAAGCATTTTGATCGTCTTGTGAATGAGGTTGTGGTGGAGACCTAAGTGATAAAGTTGCACAACGGCTAATGGAGAGTCAACGGATGACATCTCGCATAGCACAGTCGGCCAAGGTCTTGACCAGCCTCGGTTCGATTTAAATGGTGAGCTTCTGGTACGGTGGATGAGGGACCAAGGAAGCGGCCTATGAAGCGCTAGGTGACCTGCAAAGGATACTAGAGGTTGCTGACCATATGGTGCTTGGCCTTTGGGTCGTCAAAGATACCCACGCGTGCGTCAAGGAAGATACTGAAATAAGGAGTAAGAGTTGTTTTCTGAATTCGGGCATGGATTTGGTTGATTGACCTTGCTAGTCCTCAACGGATGAGTCCATGGCTCTTTTATATAGATCTGTTGGTTGATTTTGCTGATCTTCAACGCAGATTCCATTTGGATTTTTATAAGTGAATATATTTCCGGGTACTATGAGCTAGGAACTATTGAAAAGACCCCTGAGTGGACAGGTGGTGAGCGTTCTGGTTGCCAATGATGCCATAGGTACACCGATGAAGGAATGATTGGAAATTAGAATTCAACAAGATATTTTGGAGGATTATGTTCATATGGTTTCATTAAAAGATTGTTTTAAAGTAAGCTACATGCAATTTCATATGGGGTGTGTAAGTGGTGTGACTATCTTGAAGTTTGCATGAAGCGCCAGCTAAGGGGGCTGGGAACTCTTTTCCCTCTGGTTCCCGGGACAAAACCTAACCAAATTCCTAATTGGATCCCATCACTACAGTGGTTGGGTGGTTGGCTAACCCATGGGACTGATGGGGTTAGGCTGGACTGATGGATCCCTTAAATGAGACTCAATTCTGTTATGGCACGATAGATGAAGTAAATCCCGGATAGTAATTGTTCTATGGAAAAGAATCAACAGCTCTGCCTCTCGATGAGGAAAAAAGCGTTGGTCTCTCTGATCCAAGTGCAAGTTTCTTCCTTGATCCGACCAAGTGACTTACAGGTTCGGTCGGATCAGTTTGGTTAGTTTCTTCCTTGATCCGACCAAGTGACTTACAGGTTCGGTCGGATCCGTTTGGTTAGTTAAGGCTCTTGACTACGTTAGAATAAAAAATATCGTGGAGGAATCGCCCGTGCTTTCTGGGCGAGGGAAGTTTTTTCCGGCTCGATTTTTGGGAAGAACCGAGGGATTAGTCTCTTGTTCGGATATCCGTGGGCGAGGCCCTAAGTGAGAGGCTTTGCCCTGTGCAAGAAGTGCTACTTCTGCTGCTAGCACCCCTGAATTCGTTGCGCGGAGGGGGAAGGGATCTTTCAATTGGTGTCAGAGCAAATTGGCTAAAGTGGATCAACCGAGAAGCTAGAAATGTCAAAAATTTATGAAGTAGCAGTAAAAGGTTGTAATTGTGTGATGAAATTCATACAAATTGATATTCAGAATGAAGATTCATAAATTTGTAATTGGGTCTTCAGATGGAAGTATCGCAATTGTATGGAATCCTTGACTTTCTTGAGGCCTGGACATGATGGTATTTACCTTATAATTCCAAGGACCATGACTACCTGTATATACCATGGGTATATATGTAGCTCTTTACTGACAGTATATATGAGTAAATCTAAGACCTTGAAATTATAAGCAAAAATGCTATCCAGATGATGAATTCGAATGCTGGTTGATATGATTTTAAAATTTTGGTAGGGAATTGATGAGTTGATTTGGATTCTAATTGAAAGATGATGATTCTTGAATTTTGGTTGAGAGAAGATAAGTTGAACAAAGCCACAATGAGGATGAATGGGATGAATCCTAGTAATGATTTTAATAATTGGAATGACGATAATGACTTCAGAAAATCACTACAAGGTTAATGGATTATGTTGATAGATTGATGTTGTTTGACCTTTGACCCGGTGGATCCAATTAAGGGATGACAAATTGAAAACCTGCATAACAGAAATTCTCGTGGAGGAATGTTCAGATGGAATTTTTGGTATGATGGACCCTTATTGTGTTAAGGATAGGAATGATATGTTTTGAATGAATTGTTATTTGATAATGAGTTCTATATGTTCTTCTCATAGAAGGGATCTTTATCCTAGGATTCTATTGGGTTGACCAGACTATAAGGAACCCCAGAATCAGTTGGATCTTAAGGAAAAGAGTTGTCCTCTAGCTGTGAGATGAGGACATCTCGCGATTTTTAAGTGGGGTAGGATGTAAGATTCCTCCCTCCAGCTTTTGAGGTGTAAAGGTGTAAGAACCTCCCCTTCTGATCTTGTAATTATTCCCCTCTCTGAAATATAAGAAAGATCTTGTTTTACCCTGTTTTGGCTTGGAGAGAGAAAATGTCTAGAGAGAGATAATCCAAAATTGAGATATTTTTGGATATAAAAATCCTCCTAGTGTCTAAAAGGGTTTCCCTTGAAACAGAAATTCAAAAAGAACTTTCCAATGTGCATTTGGAATTAATTGAAAATATGTATAAAGGACCTTAGCCTAAGGGTCTAGATTTTCAGAAATTTTTGGATTATGGTCCAATTAAGGTTCCTATGGGCCAATAGGATTAATCCAAGTGTGGGGAGGAGACAAATCCAATGAATAAAAGAAAATACCCAAAAATGAGTAAATGCCCACATAAGATCAAGAGTTGACTGAGTACAAGGTTTATTAGTTAAAAACTATAAGATATTACTAAAAAAAGAGATATTTTGGTATAATGATACATTTTTGACACCTTGATAAAAGGAGGGGGGGAGACTTCAAGTAGGCACCTATTTCACACATGTGGTGGAGTTTTTAATTAAAAAAAATTGTGATATTTTTATCTCTCCTCTCTCGTAGATGAAACCAAATCAAAAGGGAGCTAAACTAGGTCCAAATCTTATCCAAATTCAGCCAAACTGAACCTGGAAAATTCTAGAACCTAGTTGGACTTGGTTAGAGGCCTCTCTCACCTATAAATAAATCCTTAGTCTTTTGTAAAAAAATATGTGAACTATACCATGCCAGTATTACATTAAAATAATGATATTTTTAATTATCCCTTAAAAATCCTCTACTTTTGGAGAGAGTGGAGCCTCTCTCTCTCTTCAACCATCCTTAGAGCTTTCCTTTCAACACACTAACCAATTGATTGGTTGGGGGCTTCTTCTAAGATAGAGAAGCAAGCAAAAACAAGAGGTAAAGTGTAATTTTATGGGTTTTCTCTACTATTCTGAATGTTTGCACTTCTCAACCCCTCTCAAGCTTGAGAAGTTCCTAAATTAAGTGTTTATAATGCAAATCAAGCTTTTTTTAGAGTTGTAATGAATAATTAAGAAAAGTAGAAAAGTTTACATTTATGCTTAATTAGGATGCTTTTTTATTTTTATCTCTCTCTCCCCCAAAGAATGGTCATTCCTATGACCAATTCTCTATTCAAATGATGCTTCATATGGAGAAATTCTTAATTCACAAATCAAACTCTAGGCTTGTGAAGCTAGAGGTTAAGAAATTAGTTTTTTATACTTATATGCTAGTAAATTATGGTAATCTTATGAGTTAAATCCATAAATTAGATTTAAGGTTAAAAGATAGTTATACTATCATAATTACATTACTAAGTCTTATTCTTTTCAAAAATATTAAAAATTATCAATAAAATAGCAGCGGAGCTATGGCAAAATTTTAAAGAAATTGATACATAATTCATTCTTATGCATAACGTGAAAAGAGGACTTCCTACCATATTCTAGGGTTGAATATCCTAGGCTAAAAGAATGATTTTCATCACATTCAATGGAAAACTAATTTTAAAGGTCTATGTATAATTAAATAATTAAGAAAGGAGAAAATTATGGTAATTTTATTTAAATGATAAAAGAGAAATTTCCATGACATTTGGAATTCAATCATTTAAATAAGAAGAGTGAAATTTTTAGCATATTGGAAGTAATGGATATTTTATTTAAATTTAAAGAGAAATTTTAGATAAATTTATTTTATGCATGAGAAATATTTAAGTGATAAAACAAGAATTCCCATGACATTTGGAATTCAATCATTTAAATAGTAAAAGTAAAATTCTTGGCATATTGAATTAATGGATATTTTTATTAAAGAAAAAAGAGGAATTTTAGATAAATTTATTTGATGATAAAAGAGGAATTCCCATGACATTTAGAATTCAAGCAATTAAATGTAAAAAGAGAAATTTCCATGATATTTGAGATCCAAGAAATTAAATGGAAAAAAGAGAAATTTTTAGTATAATTCAATTTATGAATATTTATCAAAGTGGAAATATGGGTAGAATTGATTTTTGTAAATCCCATGAATTCTTTTATTAAAAAGAGGAATATTGAATATAATTCATTTGAGAAATTGAGAAAGAATATGGAAATAGTCGTCAAGAAAAAGATCCTTCATCTAAGCCAAACAATTGGCAGCAGAAATTTAGAAAATGTTCCATTATCGGTATCGAAGTAGGAAAAGCTACTAAATGGGAATAAGATGTGAATGGGATGTGTTAGGATGTGATAAGATGTAGATGGGATGCGATAAGATGTGAATGAGATGTGATAGGATGTGAATAGATGTAAATGGGATGTGATAAGATGTGAATGGGATGTGATAGGATGTGGTGTGATAAAAATTAATGTGGATGTGAATGATGAGATGAGAATGAGATGAGAGGATATGTGAAAGGGTGAGATGGGAAGTAAATGGATGTGGATGTGTATGTGAAAGGATGTGATGTAAATGGATGTGGATGTGTATGTGAAAGCATGTGATGTAAATGGATGTGGATGTGTTTGTGAAAGAATGTAATGTAAAGGGATGTGGATGTGAAAGTGATGTGGATGTGGATGAGATGTGATGTGTTGAAAAGAGATGTGGATGTGAATGGTGGATGTGGATGAGATGTGATGTAATGTAAGGGGATGTGGATGTGGATGAGATGTGATGCAATGTAAAGAGATGTGGATGTGAATGTGATGTGGATGTGGATGAGATGTGATGTGATGTAAAGAGATGTGGATGAAATGTGATGTGATGTGAATATATGTGGATGTGAAGTGATAGATGTGAATGTATGGATAGATGTGGATAGTCGTGCATGTGAATGATTGGATGGATATGGATGAATGAGATGGGATGTGTATGAATGAGATGGGATGTGGATGTGATGTAATGTGGATGGATTGAATGAGATATTATGTGGATAGATGCAGACGTGATGTAATTTGGATAGAATATATGTGATGGAATGGGGATACAATGAATATGATGAATATGAATGGATGTGATGTGCACATCACATCACATTCACATCCACATCTCTTTACATCACATCACATTGCATCCACATCCACATCACATTCACATCCACATCTCTTTACATAACATCACATATCATCCATATTCACATTCACATCCCCTTACATTACATCACATCTCATCCACATCCACATCTCTTTTCAGCACATCACATCTCATCCACATGCACATCACTTTCACATCCACATCCCTTTACATTACATTCTTTCACATACACATCCACATCCATTTACATCACATTCTTTCACATACACATCCACATCCATTTACATCACATTATTTCACATACACATCCACATCCATTTACATCACATTCTTTCACATACACATCCACATCCATTTACTTCCCATCTCACCCTTTCACATATCCTCTCATCTCATCATTCACATCCACATCCACATCCATTTACTTCACATCTCATCCACATTCATTTTCATCACACCACATCCCATTCACATCTTATCACATCCTATCGCATCCCATTTACATCCTATCACATCCCATTCACATCTTATCACATCCTATCGCATCCCATTTACATCTATTCACATCCTATCACATCTCATTCACATCTTATCACATCCCATTTACATCTATTCACATCTTATCACATCCCATTCACATCTTATCGCATCCCATTTACATCTTATCACATCTATGCACATCCCATTCACATCTTACAATAGTGGCCACCAATTCACTTTGGAAGGATTGGCCAAAAATAATTGAATTATTAAAAAATTCAATGTAGATGGCTCCAAGACAGGAGTACAGTAACAGTGCATAAACACCATTAAGCTTTTACAAAAGGGGGAGGCTTCTATTTATAGGGAAAAGTGAGCCTCTAACCAAGCAAACTCATTCTAAAATTTTCCAAATCAGTTTGGTCAATTTTTGACCATTTTTGGGTCAGTTCAGCTTACTTTTTGGATCTAGATTTGAAATAGGAGAGATGAAAATATCTCATTTTATTGATTAAAAATTAGGGATAATGATGAGAAAAAGGCGCCTACTTCATGAGGGGAGATCCCCACACTGAGGTGTCAAAATTCAATTTTTTAATTCTTTTCTTTGGTCCTTAGTCCACTCTTCATCTTATGTGAGTATTTACTCATTTTTGGGAGGTTTTTCTTTTATTCTTCAATTTATCTCCTCCCTAGTAGATTTGGATTAATGTCACTGGCATGTCAAACCTTTGTTTGGACCTTAATCCAAAATTTTCTGAAAACAGGGATCCTTAGGCTAAGGTCTTTTGTGTACATTATAATTTATTTCTAATGCACCTTAGGATTTTCTTTTTAAACTTCTGTTTTGGGAGAATTTATTTTAATAATAAGGGATATTTTTCCATCTAAAGATATCTAAAAACTAAATTATCTCTCTCTAGAATATTTTCTTTTTCTAGGCTAAAACAAGTAGAAACAAGATCTTTTATTATTCTAAAAAGGGGATTGATTACAAGGGAAGAAATTGGACATCTTGAGGGGTTGGGGAGGAATATTATATCCTCTCCCACTTGAAAAATGCGAGATGTCCTCATCTCGTAAAATTGGGGATTGGGGGTAATCGCACATCAGTTCGGCTTCTTTCTCCCAGGTGTGGCGTCTTCAAAAGGATAGAACTTCCATTTGACTAATAATTCTCTGAGAATTCTGTTCCTAAGAACCTTCTCTCGAACATCAAGGATTTCTTCAGGTTGGAGTTCCATCAGCCCTTGGGTTGAAGAAGTTAAGAGTTCATCATCACTTTAAGCACATGATTCGGGCTCGGTACATACTTCTTAAGTAGGCTGACATGAAATACATTATGTACTTTGAGATGAGGAGGCAAAAGAAGTTCATAGGCTAAGTCACCTACTTTCTTTGTAATCAGATATGGCCCACAGTATCTGGGGGATAACTTCTTATACTTCCTAGGAGATAGAGAACTTCTTTTGGGGCATACTCGAATGAAGACCATATCTATTTCTTCGAATTTTTTGCCTGACCTCTTCTTATCTACATACTTCTTCTGTCTATCTTGGTGGGCAGCTTTTATATCCTTGCGGATTGACTGCATCTGTTGCTCCATGTCGTCAAGCATCTGTCTGGACATCTCGACCCTAATCAATGGGTCGGACTTGTTGAGATATCGAGCTCATCTAGTGAGGCGGTGGACACTGACGACTTGCCTGAGGGGGATAGGCCCCAAACTTACACCACTGGCATGGTTGGTGAGATCATGGGTGATATGCGGCCAGTGGGATGACAGGCCGTGTGACAGCCATTCTGGAGACTGGTATAGTTATAGCACCAGCTCATTTTAGTTGGGTTCACACTATAGAGAACCCTAGTATGTATTTGGTTGAGTATAGTTATAGCACCAGCTCATTTTAGTTGGGTTCACACTATAGAGAACCCTAGTATGTATTTAGTTGAGTACCTTTTCATATGTGTGTACTCTTATCTTTGTATATGGTGTGTTGAGTGAAGAAGAAGAAGATTTTCAGCCTCTCACCTTGTGTGTTCTCTATTAGGGTTTTGTGAGTGTGTGTGTGCTTGCAAGAGCTCAAGCTCTCTTCTCCCCTGTATCTTTTCATGGTATCAGAGCCTGGTTCATACTAACGGCTGAGCTGCTGCAAGCAAAAGAAGCACAAGAAGCGGTACGAGGGTAAGAGCTTCAACTACTCTTCCCTATTTGTATTGGTGACTACACCCTTGTCGGGAGCTCTATGGGAGGCACCGGCAAACGATCTCTGATTGAGGAGCTTTCTTCGCGGGAGTAAAGCTATAGGGCAACTATATTTTCCTATCGCAAAACATCATTTTTGGAGGCGAAAAAGCGTTTCGGGCGTGTCAGGACCTCCGTTTTTTAGAAAGCAAGCGATTTCGAGCACTACGGGTAAGTCATCGATTCTTTGCAGAACTCTGTTTTAAGAACTGTAGAAAGACAGATTGGCTGTGCAAACACTGTGTGTGCTACAAGGAGGTCAACAGTTGCCATTGGGTGTATGTATGCACATTGAGGTCACTCGTTGTGACATTTGAGTGTACTATAGTACCGCTACAGAAAATACAACAGTTTGTGCACGACAAACCAGAGTGCTGTTTCTGGTAAATTTGTGTGTTTGGCTATTGGAATTAGGGTTACAGGAAAGCACACAAAGCTTGGAGAAGAAGAAGCAAGAATGCACACAACACACAACACACAGTGTATTAGATTGTGTCAATGTACAAAGATAAGTTAGCCCTAGAATAATGGGTGTATATACAAGCCGGGGGGAAAAAACCTCCTAAAGAGGGAAAAAGTGTCTCGACGGTCCTAAGTGTGTTCACGCACATCACTGCCTATATATATGGCAACAAATCCCCCCTGGGAGTGATGGTGTGAATGAGAGCTGGCACTCATGTATAGGGAAGTGCCATGGCCGAAGTAGATCAGTTCACAAAGGGGAGCAAGCCCAAAGCTTTGTGGAAAGCTTCAAACTTCTCACGAGAAAGTGCCTTTGTGAAAAGATCGGCGAGGTTGTCCTGTGTTGGCACATATGCCAAGCTGATCTCTCCTGCTGAGAGTCTCTCCCTGACATAGTGATAATGCGTGACCTCAATGTGCTTTGTGCGAGCATGAAAAACTGGGTTTCTCGCAACTGCCAATGCGCTGTGACTGTCAGTGTAGATAGAGGTGGCAAACACCCAAGTTAGTCACCATAAGCCGTCTGAGCCACACACACTCAACCGTAGCTATGAAAGCTGCCCTGTACTCAGCTTCACAACTAGAAGTGGCCATAGTAGGTTGCTTCTTGCTCAACCAAGATATGCATGAGCTACCGAGCATGAAACAAAAACCACTTGTGGACACTCTTGTGTCATAGTAACCAGCCCAATCTGAGTCCGAAAAAGCATGTAAATTTGGCGGCAACGATCCCCCCTTGGGATAAAACAACCCAAGATGTATGGTGCCACTCAAGTAGCGAAAGATGCATCTAACTGCCTTCCAATGCTGAGACCCTAGGCCTTGGGATAAAACAACCCAAGATGTATGGTGCCACTCAAGTAGCGAAAGATGCGTCTAACTGCCTTCCAATGCTGAGACCCTAGGCTATGCATAAACCTGCTCACCTGTGAAACCTGCTCACCTGTGAGACTGCAAACTGAATGTTCGGCCTCGTAATGCATACATAAATGAGGCAACCAACAGCTGTCTGATAGAGTGTAACATCAAAGTGATCTCCAGTATCATGAAGACTCAACTTCAAACCTATCTCCATTGGAGTAGCAATAGGCTTGCAGTCTTCAAGGCCAAATCTCCGCAACAATGTCTCAATATACTTTGTTTGACACAAAGCAATACCTCCATCACACTGCTTAAATTGTATCCCCAAATAATGATGCAAATGCCCCAAATCTGATATCTCAAAAGAGGCATTCAAACCAGCCTTAAAATCAGCAATATGACTCTCATTTGGTCTTGTGAGTAGCATGTCATCGACATAGAGAGCAATGATTAGATGTACATCATCCACACGTTTAATATACAAAGTGCTTTCTGTTGGACTATTCTGAAAACCATGTGCAGTCAAATATGCATGTATCTTTTCATACCAAGCTCGTGGAGCTTGCTTTAAACCATATAAAGCCTTTTTCAACCTGCACACTTTGTTTTCCTGCCCTCTTTGAACAAAACCACGAGGCTGCGATGCATACACCTCCTCATGCAAATCTCCATTCAAGAACGTAGTCTTTATGTCCAACTGATGTACATTCCAACCATTATGAGCTGCCAATGCACAAATACTACGAATGGTAGTCATACGACAAGTGGGAGCAAAGGTCTCATCAAAATCAATGCCCTTTTCTTGAGCATGACCCTTTGCAACAAGTCTAGCCTTATAGCGATCAACATTGCCATCTGGCTTTCGTTTCAACTTAAAAACCCACTTACATCCAATGACCTTTTTACTAATAGGCAAATCACACAAAGACCATGTACCATTCTTCATTATAGCATCATATTCACTTTGCATTGCAGCCAACCCATTTTCTGATTTTTGTGCCTCATCAAATGAAAGAGGTTCTTCCTCTTCACACATACTAGACACAGCCAAAGCATAACAATCTGATGCATAAGAGGCATGCTGAAAACCTGAACGAGTACGACTAGAAATAGGTGCATCAATTTTACTATCACGCAAGGTTTGCACCAGCCATTTAGGCATACCTCTAGCCTGTTCATTTTCAGCCCTATCCTCATAAATTACATCCTGTAAATTTGCATCAAAAATAGGCTGATCTATGATGTCGTTTGAAATCTGCATAGGCTGAATATTTACCTCATTAGGACTTACATTTGAATTCCCACCTCTAAACAGAGGCAATAACGTATCAAATACATCCCGTGAGCTCACACCTGTCCGGTACATGATAACAAAGGCTGCACAACATCTTCCACAAAAACAACATCTCGACTAATCAAGATACGCTTTGACTGCGGATGATACAATCTGTAACCCTTGCTCTCAGCACACTGCAACCAACAAAAATGCATTTGACAGCCTTAGCCTTATCATCCAATTTTCTACGTTGTTGCACAGGCACTAAAGCATAGGCCAAGCAACCAAAGACACGCAAGTGACCAATAGAAGGCTTCCTGGCATGCCAAGCTTCGTATGGAGTAACAGACTACAAGGCCTTAGTGGGACACATGTTGAGTACATATGCAGTACACATGACAGGCTCAAGCCAAAACGCATGTGGCAAAGCTTGGCTCTTGACCATACATCGTGCCATCTCCATAAGTGACCTATTTTTCCTCTCAGCAATACCATTTTGCTGAGGGGTATACGGCACTGTACATTGGTGTTTTATCCCACGACTAGCCAGAAATACATCAAACTCTTTAGACATGTACTCCCCCCCTCGATCAGAACAACGGAGGGTGCCCACAGTACAATTGGATACATTTTCAGCCACCATAAGCAAAAATTGTTTGAAGCACAAAAACACTTCGGACTTTGCCTTCAGTGGATATACCCATGCATGCCTTGAGTAATCATCAATGAAAGTCACGAAGTACAAGTGATTACCAAATGACGGAGTTTGCATAGGCCCACATACATCACTATGTACAAGTTGCAATTTGCGAGTGGCCCGCACGTACATCACTATGTACAAGTTGCAATTTGCGAGTGGCTTGCACAGAACCATCCTTTGGAAACGCAGAATGCTGCATTTTGCCCAAAATACAGCCTTCACAAACATGTTTCAATGGTGCCTCAAGAGGGGGCAATGAAGCAACCATATCAAATTTTTGTAAACGCAGCAAACTAGCAAAGTTCAGATGACCAAAACGAGCATGCCATAGTTTTGCATCTGAAACTGCCTTTTCATCAGAAACTGCGTTTGCTGAATCTTCCACACACTTGTCATAAGAATTGAGCCTATATAGCCCACGAAACAAGGTGCCAGATGCAATAATCGTATCACCAGAAGTCAAATCATGAACAGTACATCTATCATCCACAAATTTGACTACAAGTCCAAGTCTAGCAAGCGCAGAGACGACAGACAATAGATTCTTCTTTATCCTTGGCACATACAAAGCATCTGAAAGTGTGAAAGCGCTGCCATTTGCAGCAGTAAGCATAATTTTACCAATGCCCTTCACTGGGTAAGAAGCATTATTGGCACATGTGATAGTATTCCCATTAGAGACAGCCTCAAAACAAGTGAACATATCACGATGCGAGGTAATGTGCTTTGTAGCACCACTATCAAAATACCATACATTAGAGTCAACGAAAACTGCCAAACATGCATCATGTACAGATGGGTCATACTGGCAATACACGCTAAATGCCCATTCTGTATCCTGCACAACATTTACAGAATCTGCATTTGTAGAAGCATCCGCTATTGTGGCTGCATTTGACTCTTTCTTCTTTGCCTCTTTAGCCTTTAGCTTAGGGCAATTCTTAATGACATGATCAGTTGCCTTACAATAGTTACACCTGATCTTTTTCTTGCCTTTATTAAGAGCCTTCTCAGACCTATTGTTGCTACCTGTGGAAGGAGAAGAAGTTGCAGACCTACTAATAGGAGAAGAAACAGTGGAAGGGGCAGCCTTACCACTTCTTCTCTGTTGGGCAACAACAAATGCCTGATCAACTGCACGCTGCCTAGCCCTATTTTGCCTGGACTGCGCTTCTTGCAAGAGCTTGTTGACTAAAGTATCATACTTGACAACATCAGGTCTATCCTCACTAACAAGTCTCCACGTGGAAGCAAAAGTCTGATATGACTCAGGTAAAGCATCAAGAATAGTCTGCACAAGAGAATGATCAGGAATAATCTCACCTGCAGAAATCAACTGTTCCTTGAGATCTTTAATCTCAGCAAGAAAAACACTCGTTACGACCTGCATACAAACCAGCTAGAATATCCCAAGCCTGTTTTGTTGTTTTAGCTGAACGAATATGTGGAGTGATGTTACTTTGACAGAAAGTGCAATCAAGGCATGAGCCTGCGCATCTTTACCATCCCAAAACGAGCTTGCAGCAGTGGGTAAAATAGCAGCAATAGTAGAACTGCTAGAACCTACAACATCCTCAATAGATCCTACATCCACAGAACTTGGACGTACATACATACCCTGCACAATGTTCCACACTCCTTTTGCAACCAAAACATGCTGCATCATGTATGCCCAAAGTGGGTAGTTGATGTCTCCATCCAATTTGTCATCAGCAGACAACATGCGAAATACATCATTGCTGTTATCAGCCATGGCCACCCACCACTGACTGAAACTGATGCAAAAGCTACTTGTAATGGAGCAAATACTGAACAAAAAACAACTCGTGCTATGTAGCACGGTCCACAATAGAATACGTATGCCTGTTTTGCAGGAAACTGCACTCTCAAAATTTCTGTACAAAATGACGAAAACACCTGTATAAAACTTGTAATGCAAAAACGGAGCCCGAAACGACCTTAGATGCAATTTTTGAGAATGCTAAGCCCTACAAGCTTAATTGCAGAGTATAGGGACCTGCAAGCGCTCGTGAAAGCTCACCTCAATCGAAGAACGTGAGTCGCAGGGTGCTAGCGGCATAGCCCTGGGAGCCGATGCCTGCTCTGATACCAATTGTTGGAATTAAGGTTACAGGAAAGCACACAACACACAGTGTATTAGATTGTGTCAATGTACAAAGATACATTAGCCCTAGAATAATGGGTGTATATACAAGCTGGGGAAAAAACCTCCTAAAGAGGGAAAAAGTGCCCCGGCGGTCCTAAGTGTGTTCACACACATCACTGCCTATATATATGGCAACACTGGCAAGATGTCAAATGATGGCATAAACCAGATTGTTGCTGAGAAGCTTGATAAGAATAACTTCCATGCTTGGAGGTTCAGGCTGACAAATTTCTTGATGGGAAAGGGCTACTGGGACTATATAGAAGGCGAGCATGAAGAGGCACCGGAGATACCGGACATCAATCCGACTGCTGCAGATGTGAAAGAGTTCAAGGATTAGAACTAAGAAGCCAGAAAAGTTATGTATTGGCTCTCTATTAGTATACAAGACACCATGATTGGGCACATACAGGATGCCAAGTCCCCTAAGGAGGCGTGGGACACCTTGGTAAAACTCTATGAAACAAATACCAAGGCACAAAAGATACAGTTGAAGAATGAACTTCATACTATGGAGAAAAAGAGTATGTCTTTGAATGACTATGCATTGAAGATAAAGGGTATTGTGGAATCCCTTGCATCTATTAGTGTTTTAGTAGATGATGATGATAAGGTGGAAGTCTGTCTACATGGTCTCGGGCCACAATACAAGGCGTTCAAGACATCTATTCAGACTCGGGTAAACATTCCCAATTTTACAGACTTGGTGTCTGTTGATTATAGAAGAGAAGAGCTTGGGTGAAGACCAACAGTCTTCATCACAAAACAAAAACAGTTCAGAGCAACAGGCCTTCTACCCAAGTTCCGAAAGAGGACGAGGTAGAGGAGGGCGTGGACGCGGTCAAGGAGGTGGCCGAATAGGTAATCAAAATTATGGCCAGCAGCAACAACAACAACAGTCCCAGAATTCACAACAACAACAACAACAACAACAACAACACACAGGTGGAAGAGGCCAATTCAGAGGCAGGGGGAGTCAAAGAGGTCGTGAAAATTGGCAAAGGTAATATAATGATACACGTGGATTCTTTTATTGTGGTAAGCCTAGACATGTGCAGGCAGATTGTTATAAGAAGTAGGCTGACATGCAAAATGGGAAATTGCAGCAAAACAACTATGCATCCTCAAGCAGAAACAATGAGGATAATGAAAGGTTGTTTGTTATGCACAGCATGTCGTTAATGCCATGTCTGAAAATGTTGAAGCAGCACATAAAGATGATGTATGGTACATTGATTCAGGTGCTTTGAACCACATGACAATTCATGGGGAGTGGTTCAAGGAGATGAAGAACCTTGAAAGGTTGTTTGTTATGCACAGCATGTCGTTAATGCCATGTCTGAAAATGTTGAAGCAGCACATAAAGATGATGTATGGTACGTTGATTCAGGTGCTTTGAACCACATGACAATTCATGGGGAGTGGTTTAAGGAGATGAAGAACCTTGAAAGACCAGGTTTTGTGGAAACAGGGGATGACACTGCTCATCCAATTGCCCATGTTGGAGATGTGCCATTGTCTATGCAGGGGATGGCAAAGTGAAGTACCTTGCAGATGTACTTCATGTTCCGAACATAACAAAGAATCTAGTTTCAGCTGGCCAGATGATTGAGCAGGGTTTGCAGGTTTGGTTTAATCCTGATGGTTGTTATGTTGAAGACTTTAAAGACAAGTGCAGGTTGGTTGCAAAAGGCAACAGAGTGCCTGAAGTGAGTGCTATGATGTTTGCAAATGGTTCAAGAATTGTTGCAGACACAGACATTTGGCGTAAAAGAATTGGACATGTGAATGTGCAGAGAATGAAGTCTATGCAGACTAAAGGAATTGTGACAGGGCTGCCAAAATTTAAAGTTGAAGGTATGCAGAGAATATGTGAAGCATGCCAATTTGGAAAGCAAACAAAGCATGTATTTCCACGTAACAGAAATGTGAGCAGAAATGCACTAGATGTTGTGCATTCAGATGTATGGGGTCCTACGAAGACCATGTCTATGGGAGGCTGCAGGTATTATGTGACATTTATTGATGACCACACAAGGAAAGTGTGGGTATACTTCATGAAGGAGAAGGGTGAGGTGTTCACTCACTTTCAGAATTTCAGAATTATGGTTGAAAAGCAAACAGGGAAATATGTAAAGTGCCTAAGGTCAGATGGAGGGAGAGAGTACTTCTCCAATGAGTTCTCTGAATTTTTGAAGAAAAATGGTATTCGGAGACAATTTACATGCAGATACACTCCATAGCAAAATGGAGTTGCTGAGCAAAAAAACAAGCACATTGCTGAGATTGCGCAAGCATGGATGGAAGAGAAGAATATGCCGCATAGCTATTGGGCTGAGGATGTTTCTACAGCAGTTTACATCATGAAGAGGACTCCAACTACAGCCATACATGATGTAACTCCAGAGGAGAGGTTTAATGGCAAAAAACCTAATTTGTCTCATCTAAAAGTTTTTGGATGCATCGCATATGTGCATGTGCCAGATGAGCTAAGAACTAAGCTGGATCCAAAAGCTGAAAAATGTGTGTTTATTGGATATTCCCTTGAGCAAAAGGGATACAAGTGTTATAACCCTGTTACACGTGAGTTGAGGGTAAGCAGGGATGTTTTTGATGAGATGAGCAGCTGGTATGCTGCTGAAAAAGAAGCTATTGAGGCTGATGTGAGTGGAAATGTGGTTGCACAGAATGCAAGTCAGCAATCACCGTCTTTGAGTAGACCAGGAGAGTCCTCATCGAGTGGTTCAGTTTCTTTGATAGACCATGGAGTGGCAGGCTGCGTAATAATACCAGTCCTGCAAATGTGATTAGTACATCACATAAAGGCAAAGAGAAAGTGGTTGAGCCCCTTAGTATGCCTAACATTTTTGCAGGGCATTCTCATGTTGATGGAGAGTCTAGTGGCTCAGAGATGAGCCTTGATGAGGAGCTTGGGATACCAGCTATGAGAACACCTGGTGTAAAGAAGGCTATGGAAGCCATGAATGCAAAGCTGCGAAGATATGAGAGAGTGAAGAACATTGTGCAGAGGTTTACCTATGATGGTTATGTGGCACATCACTATGCATACATGGCAAATGTTGTGCAGGTTGTAGAGCCCACATGCATTGATGAGGCTATTGGAAATGTGTGTTGGGAGAAAGCTATGGATGAGGAGATGGATGCACTATATGGAAATGAGACTTGGGATTTAGTGCAATTGCCTAAAGGAAAGAAAGCCATTGGATGCAAGTGGGTGTACAAAGTAAAACATAACAGTGATGGAAGCATAAACAGGTATAAGGCTAGATTGGTAGCCAAAGGATATGCGCAGACATATGGCATTGATTATGAGAAAACTTTCAGCCCAGTTGCCAAGATGGCAACAGTGAGAGTTGTGATAGCAGTGGGCTACGTCAAAGCAATGGTCTTTACATCAAATGGATGTAAAGAATGCATTCTTGCATGGGGATTTGCAGGAAGAGGTGTATATGTTGCAGCCACCTGGTTATGAGGATGTGAGTCACCCCCCCGAGCATGTGTGCAGGTTGAAGAAAGCCTTGTATGGCTTAAAACAAGCACCAAGAGCATGGTCTGACAAGATTTTTGAATATCTTATCACTATTGGCTTTCATGAAGCCAATGCAGATTTCTTGCTGTATGTGAGACACACTGATAGAGGAGTTGTGCTTGTTGTCATCTATGTAGATGACTTGATCATTACGGGGGACCATGATACAGAGATCTTTGATGTAAAGATCTTGTTTAGACAGAAGTTTGAGATGAAGGATCTGGGGGAGCTCAGATATTTCTTGGGCATTGAGGTGATTAGGTCACCACATGGTATTAGATTACTGCAGAGACAGTATGGATTGGACATGTTGTCCAAGTATGGTATGACAGGATGTAAGCCTATCTCAGTGCCATTGGATCAGAATGGCAAGTTGAGTGCAGATTCAGGAGAGATTTTGGAGGATCCTACTATGTATAGGTGCATAGTAGGAAGCTTGATCTACATGATGATCACCAGGCCAGATTTGAGCTATGCTATTGGGTTGGTGAGTCAGTTTATGCAAGTTCCTTGGAAGCCGCATTTGGATGCATTGAGACGCATACTGAGGTATGTGAGGTCTACTCTACATTGTAGACTATTTTATGGAACTAGGACAGAGATATGTGTACATGGATACATAGATGCTGATTGGGCTGGTAGTATCTCAGATAGAAGATCTACTAGTGGCTTCATGTTGTCTTTGGAGAGTGCTGCTGTGACTTGGAGCAGCAAGAAGCAGCCTACGGTTGCTCTATCGACGAGTACAGAGGAGTTGCCATGGCAGCATGTGAGGTAGCTTAGTTGAGAACGCTACTTGGTAGATTTGGGTCTGTCAGTGGATAGACAAGTTTCCATGGCAGCATGTGAGGTAGCTTGGTTGAGAACGCTACTTGGCAGATTTGGGTCTGTCAGTGGATAGACAAGTTGTCATTTTTTGTGACAACATTAGTAGTATACAGTTGGCCAGGAACCCAGTTTTTCATGCTCGCACGAAGCATATAGAGGTCCACTACCATTTTGTCAGAGAGAAGTTCTTGGCAAGAGATGTTGACCTTGTTTATGTCAGCACACAGGATCAGGTAGCTGACGTCTTCACCAAAGCATTGGGTACACAGAAGCTCTGCAGATTCAGGGCTTTGCTTGGTGTACATGAGATGGATTTGAGCTCGAGGGGGAGTGTTGAGATATCGAGCTCATCTTAGTGAGGCGGTGGACACTGACGACCCGCGCCTGGGGAATAGGCCCCACACTTACACCACTGGCATGGTTGGTGAGATCATGGGTGATATGTGGCCAGTGGGATAACAGGCTGTGTGACAGCCATTCTGGAGACTGGTATAGTTATAGCACCAGCTCATTTTAGTTGGGTTCACACTATAGAGAACCCTAGTATGTATTTGGTTGAGTACCTTTTCATATGTGTGTACTCTTATCTTTGTATATGGTGTGTTGAGTGTTGAGTGAAGAAGAAGAAGATTTTCAGCCTCTCACCTTGTGTGTTCTCTATTAGGGTTTTGTGATTGTGTGTGTGCTTGCAAGAGCTCAAGCTCTCTTCTCCCCTGCATCTTTTTAGGACCAAGTTAATGGTGTTAGGCAGTCATGTCCATACAGAGCTTTGAAAGGGCTCATCCTGATACTTCGATGATAAGAAGCATTGTAGGCAAATTCGACTAGGTGCAGATAGCTTAGCCACTTCTTGGGTTCCCTGCCACCACAGCATGACCGAAGTATATCTTTGATTACTTGGTTCACCCTTTTTGTTTGACCATCGGGCTCGGGGTGGTAAGCCGTGCTGAGATCCAAGAAAGTTCCTACTGCTTTGAAGAATGCAGTCCAGAATCTTGACGTGAATTTGGGATCTCGATCACTTACTGCTCTCCTGGGTAGGCCATGCAATCTGAAGATTTCATTGAGGAATACTCTGGCCACATCCACTGCAGTGTAGGTTTCTTTTACTGGAATCAGATGGGCAACTTTGATTAGTATGTCAACTACCACGAAGATGGAGTTGTAACCTGATTGCACTGAAGGTAGTCCAGTAATAAAATCCATACTAATACATCCCCACTTCATCTGGGGGATGTCTAATGGATGTAACTTTCCAGGCATTTTTACTCTCTCGGCTTTGACTTTCTAATATATCAGGCATTGACGTACATGATTAAGTACATCCTTTTTTAGTCCAAGCCAAAAGAGCTTTTCTTTACAGACATGTAGGTCTTGATGAAACCTGGATGTCTTGTTATAAGGCTATCATGGGCTTCATTCAGAATTTGACCCTTAGTTCCCTGATCATTGGGAATGCATAGCCTGCTATTATAATACATAATTTCTTCATCCAGGCTGTACCCTTGAACTCGGTTCAACTCCTAAAGAGTTTTGCTTTCCTGTATAAGTAGGGTAGCAATAGAGCCAAAGAATCTATCCTGCATGATCTTCTCTCTTGCTTCATTAATCAATGGATTTGACACCACTGTGATTGCAAGCAAGGAGGCTTTTTTTGCTAAGGGCATCTGCTACCACATTTTCTTTGCCTGGGCAGTACTTGATTTCAAAATCAAATTCCTACAGGGTCTTCATCCACCTTCTTTGGCATATGTTGAGATCCTTCTGAGTGAAGATCTACTTTAAGCTTTGATGATCTGTCATCAAAGTGAATCTTTGACCTAGTAGGTAATGTCTCCACAACTTCAGGGCACAGACTACTGAAAGTAGCTCCAGGTCATGGACATCGTAATTTCTCTCATGCATTCTGATTTTTTGGGATTCATAGGCCACTGCATGACCTTCCTGCATGAGCTCACCTCCCAGGGCAAAACTACTGGCATCAGTTTTACTACCTCAAAGGTTAGAGAGAAATTTGGCAACTTTGGAACATGATTGGTTACCAAGGTGGTCTTTAGCTTATCAAAAGCGCTCTAACACCTAGCAGACCATTGAAATGGGGTATTCTTCTTGAGAAGATTAGTTAGGGGGGAAGCTATGAGAGCATACTTAGGTATAAAAATTCTATACCAACTAGTTAATCCCAAGAATCCCCTGACTTCTTTCACTGTCTTTGGTTCAGGCCAATCTATGACTGCTTGGACTTTTGCGAAATTTGGAGAAATTACGTCTTTAGATACCAGAAAGCCCAAGTATTCAACATGGTCGATAGAGAAAGTGCATTTGCTCTTTTTTGCAACAGAGTTGGTGCTTCCTTAAAATCTCAAGAAATTTACGGACGTGAGCTTCATGGTCAGCTGCATTCTTTGAGTAAATCAAAATATCATCAAAGAAAACAAGAACAAAATCATTCTCTGAGAATGTTGTGCATTAGGCAATTGAATGTAGCTGGGGCATTTGTCAATCCAAATGGCATGACAGTAAATTCATAGTGCCCATAGCAAGTATTGATGGTGGCTGTCTTTCGGATATCTTGATCATTAATCCTGATATGGTAATACCCTGATTTGAGATCTATCTTTGTGAAGATCTGGGCTCCATTTAGCCTGTCCAAAAGCTCATCAATTCTCGGGATAGGATACTTATTCTTAACTATCAGCTAATTGAGACCTCTGTAATCCACACAGAGTCTTAGCGTTCCATCCTTCTTTTTCTGAAAGAGAATTGGCGCTCCCCAAGGTGAAACACTGGGTCTTACAAACCCTTGTAATAACAGCTGCCTCAGCTGTTCCTTGAGCTCAATGGCTTCAAGGACTGGCATTTTGTACGTGCGCTGGGCTACTGGCTGAGCTTTGGGGGGGGGGGTCAATTCTATCTCATGATCTACTTCTCGAATCGGAGGCATCTCAATTAGCTCAGCTCTGGGAATAAATCATCGTACTCACTTAACCATTTTGGTCCTTTAGCCTTTAACTTTGTGTCTATTGGATTTATTTTGACAACATAAATGAGCGGCTTCTTTCTAAGTCCTTTAGTAACCTAGAAGCTTTTACTAATTGCAGATCTGGGAATCTGAAAATTCCAGTTCCTTGAACTTTGTTCCTGTGAAGGTCACGGAAGGAAATGGTTCCATTGTGACAATGAATGTCAGCTTGATTTTTGTGGAGCCAATCCATTCCAAGGATTCCGTCAAAAATTCCCAAAGGTAAGACTCTGAACTGGTAGTCAGTTACATTCCCATCTAGATTAAATTGAATACAATTTGTCTCATGGTGAGTGAAAAGAATCTTCCCACTGGCCAATTCAACTTGCATAGGTTTCCCTGATTTCTGTTCTAAGACTAGCTTACGCAAGCATCCTGGGGAAATAAATGAATGAGTACTGCCGCGAATCAATCAAAAGCTTAAATGGCTTACCCTTATACTCAGCTGGAGCATGGATGACAGAGAATTGACGATTTGGCCCTTGGTTTTCAATCGCGGCGTAAATCTGACCTTTTTCCTCTTCAACTACTTCTGCTATCGTAACTGCTCTGGTTGCTCAGATTGGGGCAGAACTCTTTCACTTTGGTTACCCTAGTTCTGGCAGGGAGTTCTGAGATTACTCTGAATAGAGGCAGATGGTTGAGTTAGAGTCCTCTTGGGCTTGCCCCGATTTTGACTGATACGAAGGGGCTGGTCTCTACACTCTGGGTCCTTGACTTCCTTGTCCTCTTGACATGGCAGGAGTCGGGAAATCTTTAAGTTGGTGATCAAAACCTTTACACCCAAAACACCTGTTCTCACTTCTAAGCTCATCCCTCTGAATCCTTGAAAGAGATGAGGCTCTTGAGAAAGTGTTCTGAGGGAAGGGTCTTCCTTCACTTTTAAATTTCCTAGCATCTTGATTCTGATTAGAGCCTTGCTACCTCTTTGGGGGTGGAAAGTTTGAAGCACTTCCCGGGGTTTGGAACCTTTTAAAGTTTGAGGGTGCAAGCTTTGGCGAGATCTTAACAACAAATGCCTTGGTAAAGTCCTTTTCCATTCTGACAGCTTCTGCCATTGAGACTGGTTTGGCATTTTTCACTAAAGTGTCCGATGGCTCGTTCATCCCTCGAATGAATCTGGCCATCAGGTGCTCTTCATCCAAAAGTGGAGAATATTTGAGGAGAAGGGAAAATGCCTGATGGTATTCTTCAATCGTCCGGCTATCCTGCTTCAGTTTCAAGAACTTATTCATTTTGGTTTCCAGGAAGCCCGGAGGACAGAACCTCTTCCTGAGGCTTTAAGATTTGACCAGGTCTGGGTATTTTGGTCGAGACGGTTTGTCTCACAATGGTTCCTCCATGCGACCCTGGCCATTTCCATAATTTTCAATCTGGTGAGAGCCATCTTGCTCTTCTCGTTTATAACTGGTTACATCAAAATACTCTTCCATTGCCTCGATCCATTTTTCCACTACTTCTCCTAACTATTCCCCTTCACCCTTGAAGGGACCAGGTTGGGATCAGTGTAGGGCTTTACGAACGTCCGGATCTAACTCTTCATCAACATCGATAAGAGGATCTGGCTGCCTACCACAGCCCGCGCGCCTCATGAGTCTGACAAAACGATATTTTTGTCAACTTAACTCATCAGATTTATGACTATTTAATTTTTGAGATTTATTTCTTAAACAAATAAATATTCCATCATAATTCTTGAAAACAAGATTCACTCTGATAATTTTATTAACCAATATTCACAACCATGAAAATAATTTGGAATCTTTTGCAAAAAATCTTTTATTATCAAAAGTTTTTGATATATACATAGAGCGTCTCGACTCCTAAAGTCATCGCCTCAATCGCGTACGCATAAAAAGGCGATACTGCGATGGAGACATGCTATGATATACACGATTCATCACTGATAATGGTGCTGTAATTCTTCTCCTAGGAATAAAGTGGCTAAGAAGTCTAAAAATACAATAAGAAATTCTAAAATTCTGGGGTAAGTGATTATAGAGTTGTATATAATGAATAACTCCTAGCCTTAACAAGATCATGGCTAGCGAGACATTCTGTCTGGGTCTCTGTCGTTGATTGGTATTGATGCAAATACTTTGCCCTCCAGAGAACCACATATGCTGATGTCGCTCTACTGGATCATCAAGAAAGTATAGATTCTCAAAGTGACGAGCGAGTATCACTCTGCTTCCTCATGTTGTAGCGGAGTTGATGAGATTTTCAAAGGCAAAGGCGATCATATCCTGACTCTGGAAGAGTCCAAGAATGCTAGATAGATTTGGGGTATCCATCTAAAAATCCAGTTCAATTTATGAGTTTTCAATTTATGAAGTTCATTTCAAACATAATCTTAACAAGTGAAAACATTATTTCCTAGATTTACTTTGAAATTCTAGGCAATTTTTGCTGCTGTTTCGACAGCGCTTTGAAACCAGCTGTGAGACCCCTCTGCCCCCTCCGTGCACCGGATTCCCAGTTGCTAGCAGCAAAAGTAGCTTCCTCTCGTGCGGGGCACGGTTTCCCACTCAGGGCCTCACCCTCGAATGTCCGGACACGAGACTAATCTGGTGGTCATTCCAAAACCAAAACCGGGAAAATTTCCCTTGCCTGAAAAATGGGGATGATTCCACCTTTTTTATTTTCTTATAATGAGTTTTCTAACGGGCTCAAGAGACTGAACTATCCTTCACTTGATTAAACCAGATAGAAGGAAAACTATCACTGACTTAGTTTGAAGAAATCAACACTTTTTTTCCTAACCGTTGATCTAATCATTTGAGGAAATCAATGCCTTTTTCCTAACCGAAGTCAGGCACAGCCTTTGATCTACTCATTTGAGAAATTATTCAGGTTTTTATTTAACTAATCAAATTCTAAGCGTATTCCTATTATTTCAATTTAATTATTTATTAAAACTCCATTGATTCCAGCCTAACCCCTGTTGAGAAAACGTGGTGCTCATGCTAGATCAAGTGTGTGGAGGAAAAGAGCTCACAAAATACAAGAACAATATCTTGCTTATTAAGTTGTTTATGAATACAACTAGGCCTTGCTCAATACAAAATGCCTCATAGCTCCACCTTTAAATAGGTGAGCTAGTGGACCTTAAGTCCATTCACACTCACACCCTTATCTTCCCCTTCTACATAACCTTAGTCTCTTAATACCCCCCCTCAATACCAACTATGAAAGGATGGAATAGGTGGTATTGGACATAGGATGCCTTTATAACATTAGGCGTACAAGGTTTGGAATATAGGTGTGATTACATTGAGAATTAAAACAATTTCTCAGCAGAGGTAGAGGCTGATACAAAGTTTGCCTCTGACTTTTTGTTAGGACATTTAGAAGTGATATGTCCCGTTTGTTTACACTTGTTACATTTCATTTTGTTGGGATATTTGATCCAAAAATTATTTGCCAAATGACCCACCTTTTTACAATGGGCACATCTTACTTTGACCACTTGATGTGACAAAGCTTGTTCGATAGTCAATGAAGTGGTTGCATTTGAAGATTCAGTTGCTTCCTTTGGCCTCTTTTCTCATCAAGACAAGATTGCCTTTGAGGGTGGGATTAGGTATGTTCTTCAGGGTGGTGACTAAGGTGGGGTACACCTTCTTGACTGCTTTGAGCAAAACAGCCACTGCATCATCTTCATCCATTCTCGCATTCACTGATGCAAGTTGAGCCATAAGGCCCTTCAAGTGAGAGATGAAGTCTCCAATGCCATCTCCCTCTTTGAGTTCCAAGCTAAAAAATTCGATTTTGAGTGAGATCTTGGAATTCTTACCACGAGCTCCATAGAGCTTATCAAGCTCATCCCATTTCTCCTTTGTAGTCAGAAGCTGGTCCACATGGTGGATGAGTGCCTCATCAAGATGAAGCATGATGATGGCTTGTGCCCTCTCATCATCTTCAACATCTTCAGCCTTTGTTCGATCAATAACCTTGGTGCCGAAGATGAATGGCCAAAAGCCTTTGGACATCATCTTGTACTTGACAAGGACTTGCCAAGTGTGGAAGCCCTCTCCCGAGAACTTCTTGATTTGAGTGTTGTCCTTTGACATTGGGTATTGAAAGAGATTATGAGAGAGTAATGGGCTGATTATGAAGAAGAAGAAACCAAAAATTTATGATATTTAGGCTTAATTAGAAAGAGAGAGGCTTATGAGAGTGCAACAACCCTAATCAAGTTAAGAATGTTGCATAAATAGGAGATTAAAATAGTAATTTTTATGGTTTAGCACTTAGGGTTTGTGTTTAATTACTAATTTTGATGGGGATTAGCTGCATTAGTGTTAAAGAACACTTTGGTTGGTGATTAAGATCACCATTAGTGTGTAGAAAACACAATTAGTGCTTAAAAGCACATTTTTAGTGTCTAATGACACTTATTTTGGTGATTAGTTTACCATTAGTGTTTAATAACACTCTTAGTGTTTAAAAACACTTTATAATAACTTTCCTTTGCTGGATTAATAGCTTAATTAGTGTTAAACAACACTATTAGTGCTCATAAGCACATTTTGAAAACTTTGAAAGCTTGAAAGTTGATGTTGATGATGGAGCTTGATGAGAATGAGGTTTATGGATACCTCACGTGGTTGGCACCACTTCAAACTCAAGAGAAAGATCAGCAACAATCATTCACATCATCACTTGGATGATTAGAGTAAGGGAGAAGGTGATTAGAGCAAGGGAGAAGGTGATTAGAGCAAGAAAAAATCACTTATGAAGCTTTAATGAAAAGCTTCATGGAGAAGATGAAGGACGGCTGGTTTTTTGTCTGCAACAGTCGCGTCAGGCCGCCATTCGGAGTGACAGTCGAGCTGGATGCTCCTGAGGCTATGGGCTTCAAAAGCCCTAAGCCAATGTTGCTAATGATGGGCTGTACGAGGCATACAACTGTACGACATCCGGTTGTGCAGAAACCAGGCACCGACGCACTCAGAAGACAATGCCGCAGCAGCGCAGCGACGATTTCGTCAATTGGCCATACGTCCGTGAATGCCCACACCTCCTCTACAAGTTCCTTGAAGAAATCTTGGCGAGTTATGGCTTCTACAAGTTGCTGGAAGGCCTCCACCAGCAGAGGGTTGAGCTCCACACAAGAGAAGATAAGAAAATGAAGCAAAAAGTAACCTAATCTACACCACAAGGGGCCTAATCAACCTAGGCTCTGATACCATGTTGTTGAGAAAACGTGGTGCTCATGCTAGATCAATCTTTCTATACATAGAAATCAATTTTAATAAGAATAACACTTTTATAATAAAAATTTTCTTTATGCATCTTTCTATAGAAATCAAATTTAATAATTAATATCAGTGATATCCATGCATATTCATAGGTGAATATGTACATGGAGTAATTAGAATATTTCTTTAAGATGCAAAAATGGTGGGAATTACTCTTTTGGAATAACATAAAAACAAACTTTCTTTTTCACAAAATTCTAAAATTTTTTACCATAACCTCCTTTGTATGGTTGACCATTTCTCATTTTTTATCTTTCTTCACTTAACTTAATTAACACAATTTAGAATTATAGAACTCTAATCTACACAATTTTCTAAATTCAAGAGAGTAAACAATAAGAAGAGTTTAATTAATCACTTAGTTAATCTTTCTAGGATTAAGAAAGGTTGGAATGTAAAGAAGAGAAGGGGGTGGCCTTTTCATCAAAGGCATAGCATTTGAATTTAATTCAATCATTTGCAAAACATAAAAATCAAGAAAACCATAGATTTTTCATTAAAATTTGTAAACAAAGTAAGAAAATTAGCTTACATGGAGCTTGTAAGCTCTCCTTTGGCTTGAGGGATTGAGGGTTCTACTCTTGTTTGAAGCAATAGTGGCCACCAATTCACTTTGGAGAGGATTAGGCCAAAAATGATTGAATTATTAAAAAATTCAATGTAGATGGCTCAGGACAGGAGTAGAGTAACAGTACATAAACACCATTAAGCTTTTACAAAAGGGGGAGGCTTCTATTTATAGGAAAAAGTGAGCCTCTAACCAAGCAAACTCATTCTAGAATTTTCCAGATCAGCTTGGTCAATTTTTGACCATTTTTGGGACAGTTCAGCTTACTTTTTGGATCTAGATTTGAAAGAGGAGAGATAAAAATATTTTCCAAATCAGCTTGGTCAATTTTTGACCATTTTTGGGACAGTTCAGCTTACTTTTTGGTTCTAGATTTGAAAGAGGAGAGAGGAGAGATAAAAATATCTCATTTAGATGCTCTTACCTCTAGTTGATGATAATGAGTTAGTATTAGTCACACACTGAATGGGCTTTAGATAAGATTAGGACCAGTTTCTGACATCTATCAAAACTTAAGAAAAATTTCTTAATTTTCATGACCTTATAGCCCCTTTTCTTAGTGAGGAGATGAATGTCACGAGTAAATCATGCTCTGAAAATATGTAAGACAATGGGCTTTGAAAAAGATTAGGACCAGTTTCAGACATCTATCAAAGCTGAATAAAAATTTCTTAATTTTCCTGACTTTATAGCCATTTTTCTTAGTTTGGAGATGAATGTTGGGAGTAAATCATCCTATAACAATACGTAAGACAAGGCCTATACTCTGACACATGTATAGGAAAAAGGACATCTGCATCTACATGCCAAGATGAAAGTCGATATGGAAAGGACAACAACATGATTTTAATTCTTAAATTGGATTTAATTCATATACAACAAGATTCCAATTCATAAATAGGCAAACAATCCACTCTAGAGGCAGGAAAGCCAAAGAGACAAAAGAAGCCACTCTAGAGGTAGGGGAACCTTGAGTGGCCAAGCTGCATGGCAAAGAAAGCAGAGTGAAAATAGCATAGAGTGCTATTATTATGGCAAACCATGTGTTCACCTAAATGAACATTCAACTTACATGGGAGGATAATAAAAAGAGAGAAGACGCAAGGGTTGATTCGGGGGCATTCACTTAGCCAACCCTATGAGAGTTAACTCCTCGATGTGAAGTTGCTAGGATCTCACTCCACCACCACTTGTGTCACTAAAGTAGAGTTTCCATGTGCTAGGTAGAGAGAAAATAGGGAAGGAGCTATGGAAAGCTCAACCTCTACCTCAATACCTTCATGTGTGCAAGGAGAGAGAGAGAGAGAGAGAGAGAGAGAGGGAGAGAGAGAAGGGAATAGAGGGGGAATGGAGAGCATCACCTACAAGAACACATACACACACAATCAAGCAAGCAAGCATGCACAAGCAAACAAACTCACCACAATCACCACACAAGAGATTAAGAGAGAAGACAAAGACTCAAATGTGATAATGGGATTGTATCCTTTTCATATTTCTTCAAGTCACTTATATATAAAAGCTCACTTTTTACAATGGCTAGTTGCCCATGTAACACTTGGGGGCCCAAAACTAGTTATCTAGCTCTATGCACACTTAGTCTTTCTAGCTCATGAGACTGGCATTACACATGTCATAAGCATGGTCATCCCATATCTTTTTACATGAAGCGCTTAGCACGGTTTGACATAAAAACATGTTACATGAAGTGCAACCGCACTTTTAATCAAAAAACAATAGGAATAACGTTAACCATTGTTGTTAACATACCCCCCTCTCTAATCCGGATTCCGTCCTCGGAACTGACAATGAAACTTAGTGGTGGTAGTAGAGGGAGTAGGTGTGGACAAAATCGTACTGTGATTTGCTGGGATATTGAGAGGAATGGTGGAAAGCTTTGTAGCTTGTCCACCAGAACACTGCCTCCATCATGTCTTCAAAGGTTTGGAGTCACCAAGTTGGCATCCAATCAATGCGCTCATAATACCTGAAAGGTTACTTGAGGGTGGGGCCCTTGTTGATGTTGAATATGAGGCCTTTGTTTCCTTCATCATAGTGATGCCATGTTTGAAACTTGGCCAATAGGGTGATGATGATGAGGCTATCATCTGGGCGATAGGGTGATGATGATGAGGCCAATAGGGCGATCATTTCTTCTGTGTAAGAGCCACCAGAAGGGGGGGTGAGAACCTTGGGAAGTTGAATTGGATCTTCGGGTTCTGTTCTACTGTTCTTGGCGGAATAGGTCCCATGCCCATCGTCAGTGGGAGGTATGCAGGGTTGGTGCAGATATGCCACATGGCTTTGCAATACTCCCACCAGAGATATGTTGTTTTCCTATAATGTCAAGAGTTATTGGCCTTGTGTTTGGGTTGGGTCGCATGTATTCCCCTCTCGTTGCCTAGATGGGTGCTACTTCTTTGAGGCATCCTGCTTGTGGTGGCAGCGTCAATGTAGATATTGAGAATGCAAGCTCATTGGGAACTGGTGGATAGTGGTAGCATATAGACACCAATTTACCAGTGTGTGTGTGTGGATAATAATGGCCGTGCCCAAGTGGCTAAGTGGCTGGACATTAGTATTAGGTTATTTCAGTGTGAACTTATCATTAGAAAATGTGCTGTGTTTTGTGGAGGGAAATGAAGGAAAGCTATAGAGCTTCTCTACTTGGTGTGTTTTGATGAAATGAGAGCAAGTATGGTTTAGGTGTGTCTCATGTGTTTTTCTCTACTCTCTTTTCATAGTATCAAAGCTTGGGTAGCTCTCATTAGGGTATCTTGAGTGAATTAAAGAGGAAAAATTTTGGTTGTTGGAGCTCTCCATTAGAGCTGTGGAGCATGCTCAAATGAAGCAGATTTGAAGCTTGGCCTAACTGGTTGAGTAACCCTAGAAAGTCTACTAAGGATTGCAAGTATTTTGAGAGAGATTGAACTCAACAAGTGGCTGCCCCAAGTAATAGAAATTTCTAGTTTTCAAGATCTCCATGGCTTGTGTGTGAATGTATGGCATTGTGGAGCCTTGTGTGGTTGATGTAATTGATGTATATTCGATTAAACAAGAGAAGGATTGCATTGGCAAGCGATTGAGACAGTTTTAAAGAAGTGAGATAGGTTTGTAGGCAACCGATACATTGCATTGAAGATATGGAAGCTCATATGTATGGAACATGCAATTGTTGACTCTTTGCACCGTTGAGGTGTATGGTGTGTGGCCAAGACACTTATATAACACTCTAATCAATTACCTAGCTCAACCCAACCTTCATGAAGGTATTGCAATAGGAGGCGTCAGCCTGAATTCTATGCTAACTCTTTGTGAAGAGCTCCAGTCTGAGAATAGTAGTTGCTGAGCTGTAAGTTGGTGTTAATCATCATCATCAAAGGATAGTATTAAGCATGTGTATGAGGTTTTACAAGGGCTGTGAGTTTGGTACTCTCAGCAACGACATGAACATAAGGAACAAAGAGTGACCTACAAAATTGCAAATTCATCACACAGTGACAAGATGTTTGGACTGGTTCTCTAGTACTATATGTGATGGTGATGTTGTACATGTGCATGGCATACAATAGTGTGTTATGTGATATATGTGGAGCTTATACCTCATGATTGGAAGCTAGAAGGTATTGTAAAGAGAATGTTACTTGTGGACGGGTTTGAAATGGAGATGTATGTGATGCAAGCATATGGTATGCTCATGTGACGTATGTATGTACCATATGTGATTGAGCTTATTCTGGAAAGTGGAGGATTGTTTTGAGTTTAGGCATTTGAAACCTCTATCCGGGTTAGAGGTAGAGATCTCCCATATTTTGATGATTTGGTCTTTTTGCTTATTGTGTAGGAGATGAAACTTGGCTTAGGTACTTCATTAGGTACCCATGGGCATGTAAGGGACTAGGCATTCTACACTCATAGAGGTGCTAGAGGCAAGGGAAGATGTAGTTTAAGAGGATGTACAGGTGGATGTGGTTGGCATAATAGGCCACCACAATAACAACAAGATTCATAGCCATTTGGTGCACGTGGTGGTAGAGGTTTTTACCCTCATGCTAGAGGGAGATATGGATCTCATGGTAGAGGTCGTTGATAACCATAACATTAGAATATGCATGGCATTGAGTGTCATTGTGGTAAACTTGGACATATGGCTAGAGATTGCTACAAAAAGCAACACGATATTCGTGGTGGTAGAGTGCAACATGGTAATTATGCATCATCTAGGAATGAAGGACATACAGATCATTTATTTACTATGAAGCATGTGATGGGTATTATGATGTCACACAAAGAGAGTGATGAAACATGGTATATGGATTCAGGTGCATCAAACCACATGACATGCCATGGAGAGTGGTTTGATAACATGGTGCCTACACAAACTCAGGGTTATGTTGCTACATGTGATGATACTCAACATCCTATTACACATGTTGGCAGTGTACCATTGAGGATGCATGATGGCAAACTAAAAAATATGTCTGAGGTTTTGTATGTGCCATCTATTATTTTACAGTTTGGCATTTGTTGGTGAACAAGGATTACATGTGAGATTACAAATGGTGAACAAGGATTACATGTGAGATTCAATGAGCATGGATGCTTTGTTGAGAACTTTACGCATGGCTCCAAATTGATTGCCAAAGGTAAAAAAGAAGGGAGATTATTCAAGCTAGATGCAAGCATACCAGAATTGAAGTCAGCCATGTTTTCTCATAGTCGTGGGATAGTCATACATTGATATTTGGCACAAAAGGATTGGACATGTGAACATACAAAAGGTGAAATCTATGTAAACAAAGGGAATTGTTGGTGGTCTACCAAGATTCAAATATGATGGGAGGACACATGTTTGTGATGCATGTCAATTTGAGAAACAAGCAAGGTTGCATTTCCCAAGGATAGTTAAATGAGAAGAAGACCACTTGAGGTGTATAGTGGCATTTGGGGTCCCACTCAAACCCAATCAATAAATGGGAGTAGGTACTACATTACATTTATTGATGATTTTAGTAGGATGACATGGATTTACTTTTTGAAAGCGAAGAGTGAAGCATTGGGCAAGTTCAATGAATTCAAAGCACTTGTGGAAAAGCAATATGGTCATTGGATTAAATGCTTGAGGATAGATGGTGGTGGTGAGTATACCTCACATGTATTTGATGGATTCTTGAGAGGGCATGATATTAGATGGTAGCTCACATGCGGGTATACTCCTCAGAAAAATGGGTAGCTCATATGTAGGTATACTCCTCAACAAAATGGATTCTTGAGAGAGCATGAAATTAGATGTAGCTCACATGTTGAGAGCAAGAATCGAGTGATAGGTGAAGTGGCAAGAGCATTGATGATGAATAACAAGAGTATGCATTTGTATTATTGGGTAGAAGTATGTGCTATAGTGGTGTATATCTTGAATAAGACACCTACAGCCACGTCATACATGAGAGTACTCCTAAGATTAGGATGATAGGTTTTAGGCTTGATATTGGACATTTGTAAGTTTTTAGATACATTGTTCATGTGCATGTGCCAGATGAGAAGAGGGGCAAGTTAGATCTAAAAGCTAAAAAATGTGTGTTCATTGGGTATGCACATGATAGAAAAGCATACAAATGCTACACACGGTCAAGATCACTTGAGCCTTGCACGAGGGAGAGAAGAAGATGAAGAATGTAAGGGTGTAAAAAGAAAGTTGAAGGCATTGGAATTGGGAATGTAGGTTATGACTCATCAAGTTCAAAAAGTCTTGATGAAAGTCTTGATGAGTTAGGAATACTCCAGGTGTGAGGAATGATAGGTATGTACCAGCACATGCTAGAGCTTAGGGAGCTTGAAGTGACCCACAACCATTAAGAAGGTCACAAAGAATGAGATATCTAGTACAGAGAGTGATATAGGTGGTTGTTTAGACACATTATTTAAGTCTTGCCCTTGCAGTGTTGCTACTACTGCTGCTAGGTATACAAGGTACATGTGCCAATTTCTATATTGTTAGAACCACCTTCCCCTCCTCGCCTTCTTTGAAAATTTCTATCAAGGGCCAATTGGTGAATTGGGGTCACTCACGATAGAGGAGGTTGTGATGGAAGCTAGTGGTGGCAAAGGTACATCAGGTACCCTGAGAATACCTTGCTGGGCCACTTCATGGCTAGGTTGAGGTACATTGTTCTGATGTTGTGCAGGCAGCACTGGTAAGGCCAACGGTTGCCTAGGATTAGGTAGTAAGGCTTGTGGTAAAGGCCTAGCTTCAAAAGCTCTTTGGTGGTAGCAGTTTTATGTTTTGTGGTTTCCCCAATAAGCACAGTAGAGAGTTGGCCTAGGTCTCAGATGTGGACATTCCATATTGGTGTGGTTTGCTCGACAAATACCAATTCTCTCTTTGGGTAAAGATGAGGTTGGCCAGATTGGTCGTGGCCTTGATCTAATCTCCATTGTTAGGTTGTTTATTGCATCGATGAAGCTACCAATTGCTCTACCTATTGCTGTGAAGAGGGTTCCTTTCCCTTTCCTTCAAGTTTTGTGCCTATGGTTTTAAAGGAAGCTTCAAAAGTACCTTTATGCAATTCTCAGGAATGAGTTCCCTTGAAATTGTCTTCAAAGTCGATGGCACTTCTACAACACTACTCAAAGGAGGTGTGCCCCAGAGCATATAGGGAGTTATGTAAAGCCACATTGTGAAGCCCTCTAGGAATCGACCAATCAAGAACTTATCCCTATCATTAGAGCGAGAATAAAGATATCTTACCCGATTGATGTAGTCCTAGATAGATTCTCTTTCCTTTTGCCTAACGTTATGTAACTATTTAATAGGACTCCATCGAGTTCCTTGTGTTGAATACCCTACTTTGAAGGCCTCTTTCAAGACATCAAAGGTAGCATTGTCTTCTATTTTCAATAATCAAAACCACTGACCGCTTTACCATTAAGCATGAAGCCAAGCCACTCACCACCGTGTCTTGATCTTCTACATGGCCAAACACTTCATAGATCTGATTAAATAACTCAAAATGAGGAATGGGATCCCCCGATTCATCAAATTTGGTAATAAGTTTGGAGGTATGAGCTGGTTTGTTCCCTTTGTCTCAGGATTGGCATTGGCTACATGGGTACTGGTGGTATAATCTCCAAACCTACCCCCTCCCTATTTCCATTGCTAATCTCAACATTTTAGGGGTCAGTCCTACCACAGTAGTCGAAGTCGGTGCAGGTGGAGGTATGGTAGGCATGAAAGCATAAACTGAGAGGATAATATCACATCTATGGATCATGCCGGTGTGCACTCCGTAGGGATCCATATAGTATCCAAGGTACACCCCTTGAGGTGGGTAATTATTATACATGGGAGCTCCATGTTGGATGTGTTGAAATATACAAGTGAATAGGGTGTGTGCGGGAACAAGACCTTGGTTAGAGGCTATAAAAGAGAATGTGTAAATGTGAAAGAACCTGTGAAAAGGTGAGAAGAATCTACTGGGAGAGAATAAAGGGTAGCATGAGAAGATTTAGGAAGTGTGGAGATATTCTGGGAGATATTCTGGGAAAAGTGAAGAGGTGGAGAGAATCAAGCAAAAGAGGTGGAGATATTCTGGGAGAGGTGGAGTGAATCAAGGAGAAATCAGTGGGATTTGATGCTTGGATGTAAACTCTATAAATTGAGGCATTGGCCTAATGAGAATTTGCTGGTTTTTGATTATCCATGCCTACATTAAGCTATTTGCTAATTACTCACTAATTACATCTTAATTATTTGCTAATTACTCACTAATTACGTCTTAATTATTTGCTAATTACTCACTAATTATGTCTTAATTATTTGCTAATCACTTTGTTAATTATGTTGATTCTAGTATTTGATCTACCATAGCTCATCACATTGCTCTAATTTCAACATGGTATCAAAGCCATGCCTAGAATCCATTAGGTTTATGAGCCCATTATCTAATTAATTAGGAATAGTAGATAATTAGAAATTAATCAAATTTTTAGTTATTTTTCAACTCACCTCTTTACCCCCAGCCAGTGGAGGAGCTCTAGCTCCTTGCACACTCAAAATTAGGCCTATTGCTTCTAACCCTAGCTAGCCAACTCATTGCTACTCCAGCCAGTGCAGCAAACCGCCGTCGGACGAGGGAGAATTCGCGAATTTAGCAGGCACCTATTTCTGGGAGAAATTTGCAGATCTCTTCTTCCTCAATTCAAATGGGTCTAATTCCTCTTAGCCCTAAGTGTTTTCAAGCATGCTCTACAAGCTGGTGAAGTCAAAATTCAATTTGATCAAGTCTACAGTGAGATCCAAGCTCTTCATCAAATCTGCACAGGTGACTTTGGTAAGGTGACTTTGGTAAAACAGAGATTAAGCATTCAATATTTGGTCAAATCTTGTGTTTCTTGGCTTAATCCTCTGCTAGACTCATTGTTGCTATTGATGTCTTTTAAAGCATTTGAGCTCATTTGAAGTCTAAGACACCAGATCTGGACTCCCTGCATACTCTATTTTTTGCACACAAAACAGTGGATTAATTTGCTAATCAATGCTAATCACTGTATTTTGGTATAATTGAGGGTTCAAATTAACCATTAGTTATCTGATACAGATCCCTATAACTTCAGATTGCAATTCGGAGTTGGTTTGATACTCCAACCATTCCATACAAATTGGTTACCCTGGATTTAATGTAATTTTTGGTGATTTTATGCTGATTGTTGTAATCATCTCTTAAACACTAGATTGAGTTGTAAACGGGTAGACACTGCCCTTGAATCTTGAAATTGGATCAAGAGGTAAGACCCCCTTCACATCACCATGAATACAGCACAAGAAATAGTCAAATTTAATGGGGAGCAGTTTTACACATGGTAGACAAAAACCATGTATTTGCTCATGAGGAAAAATCTGTGGGGGCTAGTTGAGGGAAGAGATGAATGCCCAGAGACAAGAGGGGAAAATGAGTGGAAGAGCAGGAATGAAAAAGCATTGGGTCTTATTGCACTCAGTTTAAATGATGAAATCATTCATCACATCATAGGGATACAATGGGCAAAAGATGCATGGGATGAACTCAATAAATTATTTGGCACACAAGCTAAAAATTCAAAGATAAATCTGTTAATGCAATTCTACAAATTGGACATGAAGGAAAGTGAACCTTTAATCACACACTTGAACAAATATAAAAGCATTAAGCAACAGCTGGCAGCTATTGGCAAAAAGGTAGAAGATGATGAGGCACTAGCAGTGCTTCTGAAGAGTGTGGACAAAGGTGAATATGAAAATATTGTAGCAACACTAAAGAATGTACCTGAATTGAAGCTACACGAGATAGAAGCAGCTCTTCTAGAGCAAGAGAGCAGAGACAAAGAGAAGAAATGGCTCGACTCAACAGCAGGAGAAGAAAAAACATTCTTCACCCGAGGAGGATTCTCTCGAGGACGAGGATGAGGAAGAGGCAGAGTAGGAGGAAGGACCTTCACTTGCCACAACTGTGGAAAGCTAGGGCACATGGCAAGAGACTACTACAGCAAACCCAGTGGAGAAGGAACGACATCGGCAAACTTCATGGAGGCTCCAAAGGAAGTGGAGTTGGATCATCTTTTCTAAGAGAGAGAGACCCACAACCCAATGTAACCTGCCCCAACAAAGTAAAACCACCTCTGAGCCACGGATGATGTAGGCCACGTGGTAGATGTATGTGTGAGCACTTTAGTCAAGGTCGCGGGCACTTGTAGTAGCCTTGGACACATAGAGAGAGAGAGTATCAAGGACTATGAGTTTAGGAACTTGAGGCACTGGTCGCGGGCTATCAAGTAAGAGGGAAACTTGGTATAGGGTCCAGGTGTGATAGAGAGTATTCACTTGAGGGGAGGTGTTGAAATATACAAGTGAATAGGGTGTGTGCGGGAACAAGCCCTTGGTTAGAGGCTATAAAAGAGAATGTGTAAATGTGAAAGAACCTGTGAAAAGGTGAGAAGAATCTATTGGGAGAGAATAAAGGGTAGCATGAGGAATATACAAGTGAATAGGGTGTGTGCGGGAATAAGCCCTTGGTTAGAGGCTATAAAAGAGAATGTGTAAATGTGAAAGAACCTGTGAAAAGGTGAGAAGAATCTATTGGGAGAGAATAAAGGGTAGCATGAGAAGATTTAGGAAGTGTGGAGATATTCTGGGAGATATTCTGGGAAAAGTGAAGAGGTGGAGAGAATCAAGCAAAAGAGGTGGATGTATTCTGGGAGAGTTGGAGTGAATCAAGGAGAAATCAATGGGATTTGATGCTTGGACGTAAACTCTATTAATTGAGACATTGTGTTAATGAGAATTTGCTGGTTTTTGATTATCCATGTCTACATTAAGCTATTTGATAATTACTCATTTACTAATCACTTTGTTAATTATGTTGATTCTAGTATTTGATCGACCATAGCTCATCACATTGCTCTAATTTCAACAGGATGGGGTGCTCTGGGTGGAGTCTCTCCCCTTAGAATGAAGTTTCTGAGCCTAGCTCAGCTAGTTCTCTACCTAGGCCTAGTACTGGTTTGGGTTCTTCAAACAAATACATTGGCACAAAAGTTGGTATAGCTCTCCAAACTATTAGATCAGGTTGGGCGAGGTTATTTGGACCTAGTCTCACCGTCAGCAATCTTGGATCTATCGGGGGTGTAACAGTTCTCTCTGGTTGATGGTTGATGCTTGTTTCCTAGGGATGAGGTTCTTCAGATTGCATATTTCCCAAGATAAAGTTATTAGTTTTAAGGAAAGACTCCTTTGTGAATGTGTAGGGGATCCTGGTTAATGGTCCATGCTTATTTTCTAGGGATGAGGTTCTTTTGATTGTGCATTTCCTCGGATAAAGTTCTTAAGTCTTGAGGCATGACTCCATTGTGAATGCCTAGGGGATCTTGGTGTTTGCTCTTGAGACAATGGTCTATCCATGCATTGGGTGCTTGACCTACCAGCCTCTAAATCAAAGGTGGTCCATCCTGTTCTCAAGTGCTCTTTATGCCCACTGGTGCTATCAAAGACCAATACTGTCTGGCTCCACACGACGGTGTTGACCGATGGGTCGGATCTAGACAAATATTGCACGTAGGAGGGTTTTGTATCATTAAATAATGGATTATTTTGCACTAATCTCCATGACCCATCGGTGTTGACCGATGGGTCGGATCTAGAAAAATATTGCACGTAGGAGGGTTTTGTATCATTAAATAATGGATTATTTTGCACTAATCCCCATGAGCATACATCTACATGAATGTGATCTAGAATAGGAACATTTCTGCTCTCTGGAAGCTAGAGTACATTTGTTTGTTCACAAAGGAACAACCATTCTCTATGGAGGTACGAATGTGGCTTAGTAGCGATTGTTTAACTTCATAAGAGCTCTCTTGGGGAGGAATAGGCTCTCGTAAAAAGTGAGATGGGAGAAGCCATAGATAGGTTGAGGAATGGGCATTCTCTCATAGAGGAACGGATGTTCCATTTTGGAAAGAGTGTGGTCATTGGGTAGTAGGGGATGGGTGGTAGAGGAAATGGAGATTTGCTCATAGAGGAACGATCGTGGGCTTGGTTCAGGAACATGCATTCTCTTGGGGAGGAACAAGAATTTATTTGTTAAGGTACGGATGTTCACTCACAAGCTGACAGTCAGGTGTCTTAATAGCATCGACACGATGTATCTCTGATAGTCGCCACCACCAAACATTCCCATGATAGAATTAGCTATACAATTGTTATGCTCCTAATGCCCATTACACCCATTTATGGAGTAGATTTGGAAAGATTCTCAATCTAAAAGTGAATGGGTATAGCTTAGAAGAGTATAGCCATACCTTTATGAAGGAACGGACGTTCACTTCTTAGAAAAGCAACCCGAGAGTGAGTTACACAATTTTTTTCTTGGTTTTTCCTAGATTTTTCCCCTTACTGATGATTTTTTTGTGGTTTTCTTTTTATGCCTAGATTAAGCTAGTCCTAAACTACTTAATGATGTAAGGAATGCGTACGCAAAATTCGAGCACCTACTTGTTGCTCCTACATTCGATGTAGCCTTCGAAGCTCCTATTGCTCCTCAAGCTCCATTGAAAACTCCATTGATAAAAAAGAAACAAAAAAGAAACAAAGAACAAATGTCAAATAAACAACTCATGCAAACCTCATACAATCGGTGGATTTGACATAAAAAAATGTTCCATGAAGTGCAACCACACTTTTGATCAAAAATATTAGGAGTAACCATTATGGTTAACTTTAGGGCATATAACAAAGGCCTTTTATAAAAAGTATGGTGACATAAAAAGTGGGAAGTTACAGCAAGGAAACTATGCATCGTAAAGTAAGCATGCTGAAGGAGTGAGCAACTTTTGCAATACAGTATATGCTTAGTTCCATGATTGAAGAAGTGACAACTTTTGCGATATAGTATGTGCTTAGTTTCATGACTGTAAATGAACCAAATTTAGGAGATTTATGGTATATTGATTTAGGTTTCTCTATCCACATGAACAACCATGGTGAGTGGTTCTTCAGAGAATTAAGGGATTTAGAAAAACCAGGTTGGGTGTGATGATGATACCAGGTGATAATAAAATGCACCCTATTGCACATGTTGGTAAAGTCCCTTTGTCTCTTAGGTGTAGGGCATTTTTATGTTTATGCATTTTGATGTTTGGGACCAACAAAATCGACATCAATCAAAGGATTCTATTATTATGTATCTTTCATTGATGATGAAGACACTAGGAAAGTGTGGAAAAGTGAAGTGTGTACTCACTTTTGGAGCTTCAAAGCTATGGTAGATAAAGCAAAGGCATGCACATGAGATGCATATAAAATTCCTAATGTCAGATGGTGGGGGAGAATATTTCTCCAATAAAGTCAAAGACTATTTGAGAGAGCATGGGGGATAAAGAGGACATTTACAGGTATACTCCACAGGAAAATGGGATATTTCTCCAATAAACTCAAAGACTATTTGAGAGAGAATGGGGGATAAAGAGGCTATTTACATGTATACCCCACAACAAAATGGGGCATTAAGAGGCTATTTACAGGGTATACCCCCACAACAAAATGGGGTATTTCTCCAATAAATTCAAAGACTATTTGAGAGAGCATGGGGGATAAAGAGGCTATTTATAGGTACTAGTATTGCACCCGCGCGTTGCTACGGGGCCGACCAAGGTTCCAGAAAAGAACTATTCCCTCTCTACAACCATCTCTCTCTCTCTCTCTCTCTCTCTCTCTCTCACACACACACACACACACACACATGCCCTCTCCCTCTCTCTGTCACGTACACACACTCTCAAATGTTGAAACTCTCTCTCTCTCTCTCACACATGCACACACATATACACACCTGCTCTCTCTCTCTCTCTCTCTCTCTCTCTCACACACACACACACACACACACACATGCACACACTCCCTCTCTCTTCTTACACTCTCCCACACATAGAAGCGCTCTCTCTCTCTCTCTCTCTCTCTTTCAGCCTCTCTCTCTCTCTCACTTACACACACTCTCTCTCTCACTCTCTCTCTCTCTCACCTTACACTCTCTCTCTCTCTCTCTCTCTCTCTCTCTCTCTCTCTCTCTCTCTCTCTCTCTCTCTCTCACGCACACATACACATATGTAAATATATAGTATATACAATATTATGTTTTAGATACATAAACCTATACATAGACACATATACTTATACATATATACATGTATTTAAAAATATAAATACAAACATCGACATAATTTAATTAAATTTGATTAAATTTTAATGTGCGGAGATGGGTGATAAGTTGTGGTCACTTTTAAATATATAGATAGATATATCATGCACACATCTAAACACACACACACACACACACACAAATATATATATATATATATATATATATATATATATATATATATATATATGTATGTATGTATGTATGTATGTATGTATGTATGTATGTATGTATAAATGTAAATAAAAACACACACACACACACACATGTATACACACATATACATATATGTTTTCTATTTAATTTATATTTTATTAAAAGATACTTTTTATTCTCTATCTCTCACTCTCTTTCTCTCTCTTTTCACCGTCCCTCATTACATCTCTCTCTCTCTCTCTCTCTCTCTCTCTCTCTCTCTCTCTCTCTCTCTCGCACATTCTACACATAGATGTAGATGTACGCACATGCATGCATATACTCTCTCTCTCTCTCTCTCTCTCTCTCTCTCTCTCTCTCTCTCTCTCACACACACACACACACATGTACACACCACACATACACTAATCTAAATGCACACTCTCTCCTCCCACACAAACTATCTCCTACGTAGAAATTATCTATCGTCTCTCTCTCTCTCTCTCTCTCTCTCTCTCTCTCTCTCCTCCCACACAAACTATCTCCTACGTAGAAATTATCTGTCGTCTCTCTCTCTCTCTCTCTCTCTCTCTCTCTCTCTCTCACACACACACACACACACACACACACACACATGTACACACTGCACATACACTAATGAAAATACACACTATCTCCTCCCACACAAACTATCTCCTACATAGAAATTCTCAGCCTCTCTCTCTCTCTCTCTCTCTCTCTCTCTCATGCACACTCTCTCTCTCTCTCTCTCTCTCTCTCTCTCTCTCTCTCTTCACGCACACTCTCTCACATAGAAACTCTCTCTCTCTCTCTCTCTCTCTCACACACACACACACTTAAATAGATTTACATACATATATATAATTTTAATTAATTAAATTTTAGATTAAATTTTAATGGTAGGGATGAGTGGTGAGGTGTGCTCACTCTCAAATAAATGCATCTTACATGTAATCTCTCTCTCTCTCTCTCTCTCTCTCTCTCTCTCTCTCTCTCTCTCTCTCACACACACACACACACACACATGCACATGCACACTATTTATATATACATGCTTACATACCTATAGATATACATACATACATAATATATATAAGTGTGTGTATCTATAGGTATGTAAGCATGTATACAAAGATTTCATTGAAAGATGTGAGATGAGATCTTCTTAGATTCAAATTCAAAATTGCATTGGAAGATGTGAGATTTGGCTCCTCCTCACGCTTGCAGGAGGAGTGGTTATTTTGAAATAGTCCCACCTCCTTTGCCCATGTGGAGGGAGGTGGGGTTGTGGGTGGTTAATCCTGTATAGATACCCCACAACAAAATGGGGCATAAAGAGGATATTTACACATAAGTATACCCCACAACAAAATGGGGTATAAAGAAGGTATTTACATGCAAGTATACCCCATAAAAAATGGGGTTACATAAAGGAAAAATAGGGATATTGCAAAAGTTGCTTGTGCATTGATGAATGAGAAAGGAATGCCTCTTTTTTTGGGCTGAAGTAGTAGAGTAGTGCAGTTTATATCATGAATAGAAACCCACTACAACAACATCATTTCATGATGTAGAAGAACAAACATTTATTGGGAGAAAACCAGATTTGGCATGCTTGAATGTGTTTGGGTACTAGATGAGGTGAGAAGTGAATTGGATCCTAAGGTAGAAAAATATATATTCATTTGTTGTTATTCCCTTGAGAAGAAATGTTATAGATTTTATAACCCCACTACGCATGAGATGCAAGTGAGTAGGAATGTTGTGTTTGATAAGATAAGTAGCTTAGATATTCCAGTGACGGATTTTAGAGAGGTTAAAGCAAAGAATAATATGGGTGCCTTAAATGTTGAGTAACAATCACATACACTTAGTGCATCAAGATATTCCTCTAGTAAATAGGTCTATTGTGAGACCTTGTTTAGGAAGGTTGAGGTAGAATGTTAAGCATTTTGAGAGCATTTTGAAGTGTCATATGGTGGTATTAAAGGTGCTAAATATTTAGAAAGTTCATGTGGTGGTACTACACATGCTAAAAATTCAGCAGGTTCACATGTACTACAGAAGGGAAAAGAAAAGGTGAATTAATTTTTTATATTTTTTGATGTTTCAGTAGGTCAATCTTTTATTAATGGAGATAGTGGCTAAGAATAGAGGCTTGATGAAGATTTTGAGGTCTTGGCTATTATTACGCATGGTGTATAAAGATGCAAAGTAGTGTTGAGAACATCTAGCAATGATCCAAAGTAGTGTTAAGAACATTTGGCAATGATTGAGGTGTACACATGTCTACTTGAGTCACATATCTAGTGATAGGTTGAGATATGATGGGCATACAACCCATCAATTTGCATATATAATCAAAGCTATACAAGAGGTAGAGGCAGCATATTTTGAGAAAGCACTTAGACACAAGCATTAGGAAGATGCCATAGATGAAGATGTGGCTATTGGTTATTTGGAGCTTCACATCTATGTCTATCTTGTGTGTAACAATCCTATGTATGTATGAGTCCTTATTCATATGTATGTGTGTGTGACCTTGTTCATATGTATATGTATGTGAACACACCCTTATATTTGGATAAGATAAGTGTGTGTGCCATGTGACATTAGTCTATTGTAGTGTGTAAATTGATTGAGTCAAAAGATAACCTATAAAAGAATGTACTTGGTGTACTTCAATCATATCAAGAGAATCATCATTGAGTCATGCATATACTCTCTCTCATCAAGTGTTATCTTTCTCTCTCTACCTCTCTCTCTTTCCCTATCTATGCACATAAACACCATGGAATAATTTCATCTACCTTGACTCTAGCCTCTGTTTTGTGTAAAACTAATACCTATAAATGGTATTAAAGTTGTTTTAGCTCGCCCTATTATTGCCCTGGGTTATTCCTTCAACCTCTAATAGCTATGGAAATGGCTTCCCTTGCCTCCATCTTGGCATCTACATAGCTTGGTTACCTCAAATCAAACCTTGCCTCCCCCTAGTCCAATGGCCTCCATCCCTGTGGCCTCAATCAGTGTGTGTGCATCCCCTCTTCCTTGATCTTCCAATGCCTTCCTAAGCACTGTCAGACTAATAGCTGCCACCAACAAACATGCATCAACCAAGAGGGAGAGAAAGGCTTCAATAGCTGATAGAAACACCATCAATACCCAACCCAAAATTACATTTAGTTGTTGGCATCATGAGTACAACAGTAGCTCCAGTATTGACATCAGCATCCCTCAACCCAACATTGGCACAGTGATGGCCCATCAACGTTAGAGGAGAGGGAGGTGGCGCATGCTGCTGCTGCCTGTCGCACCCACAACAAAAAAAGATTTTAGATAAGGCTTTTAAAACCTTACTTCGTTAGGGTTTTTCTCTTAAGGTTTTGAAAGGGAATGTTCCACATGGAGGTTTGTATTCAGACCTGGGCATTGTGTGCTTTTGCACTAGCATGGGCTTCATCAAGCATTGGTTTGGGAGTGTGTTTTGGCATTCATTGATTAATACTTGCTTTGCTCTAATCAATATCATTTTTAAAGGGATTAGACAATACCTCTGGTTAAAAACTAGCTTGGTAAGACCTTCCCTCTCTCTTGCCATGGCTACCCCCACCAAAATTGGTAAATTTGAGGGTCATTCATTCCATACATGGTAAACCAAAGTAAAATTTACACTTATGAGAAAGAGGTGGGGAATATAGCATGCGAGAAGGAAAGGAAACCTCCAACCAGGGAAGTTAAAGTCACATGGGTGTCCAAAGATGAGAAAGCTCTTGCCATAATAGCTTTGGGTCTTAGTGATCAGTTCATTCATCACATCGATGGAATGGATACATCCTTTGAAGATTGGGAAGAGTTGGAAAAACTCTTTGGAGTACAAGCCAAGAGCTCCAAGATTAGCTTTAGAATTCAATTGTTTGAGCTCAACATAATGAAAGAAGACTCTTTTGCTGCACATCTTAACCAGATGAAGAGTCTCACAGCTCAACTTGCAAGTATTAAAATGAACATTGATGAAGATATTTGCATTACTTTGTTGCTTAAAAGTCTACCATAGGAAGATTATGGAAACATAATCACTAAACTCACGAATCTACCATCTCCAAAGTTGGTCAACATCATTGCATCCTTGATGGAGGAAGAGAAGAAGATAAAGCAAAAACATGGAAGAAGTCACTGGGAGCTGAGATGTGTAGAAGGTTAATGCTTTGGTACGGCAGATGTGGTAAGTGTGATCCCACCATTGAAGCATAGAGACCCCAGTGGCCTGAGACACATGGTGAAGAAATTGTACAATGAGTGCACCATGGAAGTTGGTCCCCAAAAATATGTGCCATGCTCCATAGACCTAGCTCCTTCAATTTATCTTGCACAAAAGGTTCCTTGGGCACCAAGAAACACTCTAGAGAGTAGTATTATAAATTGTACATAATGCTATCTTGTACTATTTTGTTGGAGACGACAACCATCAAGCTTGTTAGTCATCACCAAGATGGTCTTCTTGTGGAGATCCAAAGATTCCCCTAAGGATTCCTCCTACGCGGGTGCATGTGAAACTTGTAGCCATCTGCAAAAGTTTAGTAATTAGTGTGTTTTTTTTAATGGAATTGAAAATATATTTTAAACTTGAAGGATATTGCAATGTGAGCATAATTTTAACAAGTTGTAATGAAATCCTTACTAAAAAGGGTCCTTTGATGTTATTTGTAGTTATAGGTTGTAGACATATCTTTGTTTGGATTTGGCGATACTTATCAATTTTGTCAATTTTTGGATTTATTGATTTAGGAAAATGGAGGTTGAGGCCACCCCTATGTAGGGTTGTGGTGGTGGCTTAGATTCTGTTGTCAAAGGCCAGGATATTGGAATCCAGACAAGGTGATTACCCTGGTAGTATCCTTGGGCTCTTAAGAGGCTTTTTGGGACCCAAATTTGTCACAATTTCCTCTTTGTTTGGATTGTACTTATAGGTGATGTATACCTTTTTTGACGATCTGTGCATGGGTTTTGTGTTTTCTCTGTGTTGGTCGAAGCTGCGCGGACAACAAGGGCCAAGTGTTGTAGACTTGGATACCCAGATGTTTACAATTGGGGGACATTTTTGGACTTCCAAAAGCCATTTGGGTAGCAATCATTGAGAGGCTTGGGCTTGTGATTATTTGATTGGTTGTCTTTTTTTTGGTGGATTGTGTTTTTGTGGGCATTTATTGGAATTTACCTCTGTTGGTAAGAGGAACAAGTATGGGGGTTGACTCAGTTTGGACTTGTTTCCCCTTGTCATGAGGTGTGGACCAAGGTAATGCAAGGAGGGAGTTTTCGTCAGGCCAGGTTACGGTTTCTTCATCCTCTGTAAGAAGAGGGTGGATTTGCTGATTAGCAATCCTTAAAGCTACTGTCCATGCATCCTAGTGGATGGTGCATTGGTGATGTCCCATTTAATTTCTCCCTAACAACACTTCTTCGGATAGTGTTGAAGGAGGTGTAACAAAGAACTTTCCTTCAACATGTATGTCGGCTATAGAAAATACAATTTAACATGTGCCAACATAGTCCACTAAGCGATTGCCCATAGCCTGCACTTGAACAGTCGTAGGAGTTAGTTCAAGTTTGCCCAGAGATGTCCAGGATTCATAGGACATAAGATTATGACTTGCGCTACAATCTAAAAATCCTAACTTTGTGAGGGATGTGTGGCTCGTGCATGTGTAACCATAGTCTAGCATGCCTTACTTCCCACACTTCCTCATCTTCGGTTTCCACAACTCGTGCCATGTTGACTTGTAACACTTGGCGTCTACATTTGTTTTTTTCCTCGCATTCTTTAGCTTCCTTGTTGAAAGCTTGTCTTTGCATTTCTTTTTTTAGTTTCAATTGTTCTAGTGCAGCACGTATGCTTTTCAGTTGTTCCTCTTGTTAATGGCCCAAAATATTGAGACGGAGTAAAGAAGGATCACTACAAATAGTAGTGACTGTTGGCAAATGTTGTTACATATTTGAATAGAAATAGCAATATGCTTTCTTAGAATATAGGAAAGCATCTTCCTAGAAACAAACAAGGATAGAATAAAACTAATCTAAAACATGAGTCCACTCAAATAGACACCTCGAAGCCTTAACCACTTAACATTCCATCTAATGTTTCCAATCGAACTACACCACTTTTGGAGAATTTAAGAATTTTGTAAAGTCCTAAGTCTCAAAGCTTTAGTTTCTTCCTTCCTTTCTTAATGTTATACATCAACACACGAGGTCACCGATGTGGAACTTATGCCTTTTGATATTGGCATCAAACCAACATTTCCATCTCGACACGTCTCCATCCACATTCCAATAACCGCATATAACCATGCTTGATCCAACTATTCCAATTCAATTAATTGTTTAGAAAGATTGTGGGCTGCAAGACTTGCAAGGTGGGGTTCATCAATTCAACTCGAGTGATAGTATCAAGACCATGTACCAAGTAAAAAGGTGTCATGCTAGTAGCTATTTTGTAAGCCATTCGATAAGCCCAAATAGTAGTTGGAAGTTTAAGTTCCTAGTTGGAACATGATACCTCTATAGTCTTGGTCATGATTAAATAAAGGAATTTGTTGGTGCTTTTAGCTTTCCCATTTGCTTATGGATAATAAGATGATGATTTCCTTTGGATCACCATGAATTCGTTCAATAGGAACGTCACTGCCTCATTCAAGAAATGGGTCTATCACTTATAATTTCTAGGGGACAACCAAATCTTGTGATAACATGTTCGTTCAAAAACTTGGAGTTGAACTAGCATCAACCCATACTATTACTTTTGCTTCTACCCATTTTATATAATAGCAAGTGGCTACAATGATGTAGCAAGCTTACGTATAGCGAGCTATTGGACTTACCGGTCCTACAAAGTCAATGCCCCATTTGGCAAATGGTTGCAAGGACATGACAAAGGGTAGGGGCACACGGTCCTTGTTTTGAGTCACCAAAAATCTTTGACACACATTGTATCTCTTGAAAAATTCAGCTACGTCACTACTAAAAAGGGTAGGCCACTATATCCTGGCTTGTAAAATTTTGCATGAGATGATTTCTAACAAAGTGGGCTTCTTTCATAATTTCAATATAATGGTCCTCATGAATGCATAGCCTCAATATGTCATCCTTGCCTCACCGATACAAGTTGTCAGCTATAAGATGCTCCCTTGATTAACTTACGAGCTCGGTTAGGATGATGTCTTCATCCCATTGGTAATCCAATGGATAAGAAGTGAGCTATTTCATGGCTCCAATCTGGTATCATGCTTAAGTAAAATAGGTATGCATTAGGAAAATCATCCTCCACTCTTGTGGGAAGTTTTCCATTTGGAATTCTGGATAAATAATCAGCTTTAGAACATGCTGGGAGCCTTTTCTTAATATCTCTCTAAAATTAAATTCCATAAGAATTAGTATGTTTTTAACATCACTCTAAAATTAAATTCTATAAGAATTAGCAACCATCGAGTGATCTGCCCAATAGCATAAGGCTTGTTTCACCAAATACAAAAGTGGTTGATGGTCAACAAAATACACACTCTTATTGGTGATCTGCCCAATAGCATAAGGCTTGTTTCACCAAATACAAAAGTGGTTGATGGTCAACAAAATACACACTCTTATTGGTTGAGAAGGTAATGTCTAAACTTCCTTACTGTATATACCATGGCCAATCCTTCCCCTTTGGGTGGTTGTGTAGTTTTTCTTGGTGTCATTGAGTTGCCTGCTCATGTAGCACACATGAGCATCCATGTTGTTTTCCCCTGGTTGTGCTAATATATAGCCAATGGCAAAAGCAGACACATCAATGTGCACAAGAAAAACCACTTCCCATCTTGGTGGTTTGAGTATTGGAGCTGAAGACAATGCCATTTCAACTTGTGGAATGCCTCCTCACATTCTTCAATCCATTCAAAGATAATCTGTATAGTAGTCGTGCATGATCCGTGTACATGAAGATAAATCTCCGATAATATCTCCAATGTCCCATGAATCTTTGGACACCCTTGAAGTTAAGGAGTCATGGAAGTTCTATGATAACATTGATTTTACTCTCATAAGTAGATATACAATTCTTGGTAACAATGTTACTCCATGGCATATCATGAACTGACACTTCTTAAATTGGGTTTAGAGAGATGCGATACAACCTTCATAGTTCAAACACTTTTTATAGACTATCTAGGTGTTCTTTTTGAGAGGAATTCACACACAAATCATCCATGGACACTTCAAACATTTTCTAAGAAGTTCTTTGAAGGCTGTACTCATCAGTCTTTGGAATGTTGTAGAAACATTGGTAAGACCAAAGGGCATGAATTTATAAGTAAAAATGCCCCATTGAGTAGCAAAGGCTGATTTATATTGGTCCTTAGGATCAATCATGACTTGATTATATTGTGAGACTCCACCATCAAGAAAAATCTAAGCTTCCTTTCTTGCTACTCTCTCTAGGATGTGCTCCGTGAAAGGAAGTGGAAAGCTATCCTTTATTGTGGTAGCATGAACTTTTTTAAAATTAATGCAAACTCTAAGGCTACTATTTTTCTTCGTCATCACCATGATTGGAGACACCCACTCTTCATGTTCAATCCCATAGATGAACCCTACATCCAAAACTTTTTGAATTTCTTCTTTGATAAGCTGAGCATATTTTGGGTTCATTTCATGTGGCCTTTGCCTGACGAGCCTTGATTCTTCCACCATGGGGATCGTGCACATACATGTTAGTATAGGACCATGCAAACACGTCGCGAAACTCTTTGAGGAGATAGACTAAGTCTTTTTCCTCTTTAGGATCTAGGTCCTTTGAAATGCACATCGGCTTAGGTTGCTCTCCAGGTTTGGCTAGGTCCATCTCCTTAGTATCCATAGGTCTTTCAAAGACCTCTATTGGGTTGTCACCAGGGGACCATTTTGCCTTGTCACTTTGAATGAACCTATCATCTATGTTATAGTTTTGAAAATGCTTAGTGTAGTGTTCCCCTCGTCTTTTTCTTTCATTAAGGCTTTCATCTTAGCCTTGTCTTCTTAGTCCTTCATTGCTAATTCTTTGTTCCATTTTTGCGTAGCCAAATGACGACTGAGGTTGATCGCAGTTCTTGAGTTTGGGTGGATTAGGAAGGGATTTCAGTCTTACTCAAGAAGATAGGTGTTTGTACAGGTGTTGTTCCCCCTCCCTATGGGGTTCTTAAGTTTGTTTAAACATTTCATGGGTCTCAATGCTCTTATTTAATAGAGCCAATCATGGTCAATTTCAATCACTAGGGGTCCCTGCTCCAAAATTTTGATAGGTTTGGCCTTCTTCTTCCTAGAGTCTTTTGTGGTTCCTCTTTTGTTTAAAGTATGTGTGACTTTTCTAGTTGACCAATAGATGACTTTTCTAGTTGACCAATAGATGACTTTTCTAGTTGACCAATAGATGACTAGAGCTCGACTAAGCTATCTTATGCTCTTTTGAAGGAGGCTTTGAGCTCTTGATCGAAGAAGGCAATTCCCATTCTCTTGGAGGCTTGTCCCAGTGTGGGTGGAAATAACTGGGCTTCCTCCTTGGCTTACTACCTACAGTTCGGGATATTGCATGCACTTTGGGCCCAGTATTACATCTTCCAAGCAATGATGCTGAGGGTCGGTATGCTAACAGTGTATGTATCTCTTGGAATACTAAGGTTGAGACTCCTAAAACTATAGAGGTTGATTTAGGTGAATTAGGAAAATTGGAATTAGGTCTTAAATTTTATCATTTTTTAAAGGTGCGAGGGATTTAGGCATATAGCCAAAAATTGTTTAGGGCTATTGCATGCAAAATCCAATGGGGAAAAAAAGAAATAAGTGAAATAGGGGGGGGGGGGATAGTACTAAGGGGGTGGAACAGATATCAAGCCAGGTGAAAGAAGTGAAAGGGAAAGATAAAGTGCATGATGGGCAAGGGATGCAATCAGAAGGGGATCGGCCGGAAAGTTAATACTAGGCAAGCTAAAGATGAGGCAAGAAGAACTCATGCAAACCTGGGAGGGAAGGAAAGGAGAGTAAATATCAAGGTATTTTGAGCCCCTTGATATATTCAAACCCATATAGCCCCTTAGAAAAGGAGGATAGTGGGACTTTGTCTTTATAGAGATTCAACTGCCAGGTAGAAGAGGCTTGGAAGGTGATTCAGACAGAGGATAATGTACAAAGAGAGATTGAGGAAGTTGACATGGTACCTAAAACTAACTTGTCATAAAATCTTTAGATATCTATGGTTGTACATGGAATGTTAAAGGTATTAAGGATAAGAAAAAGAATGCTTCTTTTTGGGGATTAGTTAAAGATTGGGGTTTATCTATTATGGCTATTCAAGAATACAATCTTTTTGGGTCTAAAACTTCTAGGAGAGATAGGTTTAAGGACTAGTTGGTAATGTATGGAGGGGTGAAGACTGGGTATAGTGGTGTAATGACTATTATTAGAAGCGACTTGAACCCTAGTATTGTGGCCAATCACCCTAATAGTAGGATTTTGGTAGTGGAGATCCAAGTTAATGGGGAGAAAGTGTGGATAGTTAATATTTATGGAGCTCATAATCATAAGATTAGGAGTGGGATGTGGGATTGGATTGTTAACTTGATCATTCAAGGTCACTACATCATTTTGGGGGATTTTAATATGGTTGAGAGATAAATAGATAGATGTGGGGGGAGTACCACTTTGATGGGTCAAGAAAAGGGGAAGTGGGATGAGTTGAGAGGAAAAATGGGTTTGGGTGATGGATGGAGCTTGGGGGATCGGAGAGATGGTCCTATAGGCATACCTATTTTAGCCTGCAATATATTAGTTCTTATTCCATGATTGATAGAGTCTTTTTCAATCAGCAAGCCTCATGGGTCCCCCATACTTTGAGGGTTTCTATAGATTCTAGCACAACTATTTCTGATCCCATGCCTGACACTCATCTGATTGGGAGGAGACTGAACTGAACCAATTTCCTACTAGGAAGCTGAGAGTTAATAATTTGTTACTCAAAGATGATCTATTTGTTGGCTACACTGAAGAAGCCATTGGGAGACTAAAAAGGAGAGGAATGTCTGGTGGGTCATAAAGGTCCTTTGCTAATGAGATGCAAGGAATTATTAGAGATGTTGGGAAGTTGAGAGCTAAGGAGAGAAGATAGGAAAGAACTGTTGAACTATGCAACTAGAAGTGGATATTGAGGAATGTTGGGTGGCTCTTTTGAAGTCGGGGAGAGAGAAAGCTCTAGGTTGGGATGGTCTATTTGTGGAGTTTTTCATTGCCTTTTGGCCATCTTTGAAGGTTATAGTTTGGGAAGTTTGCAAAAAGGCTTTTAACTCTGGCATTTTGGATAAGGATTTCAAAGAAGGGCTAGTGAAGTTGATAACTAAACAAACTACCTATAAACAAATTTGGTCATTGGAGACCCATCACCCTATTAACTGTCATTTATAAGATCCTTGCCAAGGTTATTACCCTTAGGATCACTCCTATTTTGTAAGAGGTTATTTCTAGGAAGCAGTATGGGTTTATTAAGGGCAGATCAATATATGACAATATACTTGCAGCTATGCTGGGGAGAGATGTGGCCCTCAAAACTCAACATAAATGTGTCATGCTGCACCTGGATCTGGAAAATGCATATGATAGAGTCCACTGGTCTTTTTTGGCAAGAGTAATGGAAAAACTTGGGTTTGGGACTAAAAAGGCTACTTGTATCTACAGTCTTACCTAGGGAGGGTAGTCTAATGTTTTGCTAAATGGGAGAGTGGTTCAGGGGTTTGAAATTAATAGGTCTGTGAGGCAAGGTTGCCCTCTTGCCACCCTCTTGTTTGCTATTGCTTCTCATCCTCTGATAGTGACCTTAAGGGGAGAATAATTGGATTAAAGCTATGAAATAGTGAGTAGCTAGTCATCCAATGTTTTGTTGATGATTCAGTGCTGTTTTTGAAGGTTGATAACAGTAATATGAGACAAGCTTTGCCTATCATACATGAGTTTACAGAGGCTTTTGGATAATGATTTTGAATTGGAGAGGTGGGGGTGTGGGGTTGTAAGGAGAGGGAAGATTCTTAGGCACTTGGGAGTCCCATTTGGGATTGAGGTCACAAACAAGCAACTAATTGATTGGGCCTTAGACACATTCATTGGGAAACTAAAGAAGTGGGAGGGGATCAAGATCCCTTTTTATGACAGAATAGCAGCATGTAACACTGTGCTGAATGCTTACGTAATGTTTTTGTGTCCTCTGCTAGAGTTTGGAAAATGCCACTGGAAAAAAATAGTGGGTCTTATAAGAGACTTTTTGTGGAGGAATGGCAAAGCTACCAGGAGAGTTCCAGCTTGGCTTGCTTTTGGGATAAGCTGCATGTGCCTAAGAGTGAATGTAGAATTGGTATATTGCATCTACGAACTCAAACTTCAGCAAGGATTGCCATGCTTCTCCCTAAATGTCTGCAACAAGAAGAAACATGGACAGTGATAGTAAGAGAGTTAGTGGAGGTATCCTTGTTCAATTAAAAGGCAATTGGCAGGGGTTGGGATAGAAGGACAAATTATTCTCCTTTGAAAGTGATAGGCTCTCCTTTATGCAGGATGTTGAGCAACAAATGGAAGGAAGCTTTGAGTCTAATGACTTGGGATGGGGGATGTAGAGCTTCAGGAAATTCAATGCTAGTTTGGGGCTATGGTGGTCTCACAAATTCAACCCCCCTAGGCCTTCTGGATACTTGGCTCAGCAAGAAAATTGAACAATAAAGGGTTAAGGAGGTTGGCAGATTGCCGGGAGGACTGGGCATCTGTGGGGTGGAAAGAACTTGATCAACTAGAGCTAGAATTTGACTTGCCTGCAAGGGAAAGGGATGTAATGAGACAGGTGCTAGTGCATACTTAGCTGGGGTGGTTTTCTACTGCATTTGATGAGTCTTGCTGGATAACTAGGGCTAATAAATTGTTAAAAGGAAAAACTAGGGATTTTTATATAGAACTAAGAAAAGGGGAAATTAATGTGGAATATTGTAACAGAATTTGGAGGGTGAGTTGGAGCCTTGGCTGCTAGAAGAGGAGATGGAAAGACTTGTGGGAGTGTCATATCCCTGTGGTTTTCTTATGGAGAGTATGTATGTGAGCTTTGCCCATTGGGATTAAGCTAATGTAGAAAAACTTCAGTAGTGGGTGTTGCCCCATATGTAGAACTACCTCGGAGGATGGAAAACATGCATTTTGGGACTGTCCAACTATTAGAGGAACATGGGGCAAAATTGGCAAGTGGGTTGAACACTGTATAGGGATTCAGGGCCATTAGGGAGACTGGATTCTAGGGAAATGGATATCTAATGATGGGACTGCAGATGTATTGTTTAGTATTATTAGAGCTTGCTATTTGTGGGAAATTTGGGTTGCTAGGAACTGTATTGTGTTTCAGAAAATGAATCCTCTCTTAGATTGGATGTGACAGAATTGATGCATAAGAGTGTGCATATGTGTTGGTCTGTAGTTTGTGTGAACAAGCTAGATAAAGATGGGATGGGTCACCTGATTCAGAGGCTACAGAATGGCATCACTTGATTTCTTTATCTTTTTGGAGGATTGTTATGCATACTAGGGAAACCTAACATACTATTGGGCACACTGATGACGCTAGTGGGGATGTCGTAGTATCTAGTCCATATTATGCATAATGGAGTTGATAGTTATATAGTCTTGTGGGTTGACTACCATGAGTATATAACATGCACGTTCCTAAATGGTGAATTTGGGCATGTTCTTGGATTCATATAGGTATATATATATATATATATATATATATATATGATTGATATGATGTAGGTCTGTATTGGTCTGGATTTGAAGCCAAAACAAGTTAAATTTGGTCCTAAAACTAGAAGATGGTATCTCAAGGAGAAGCAAGTGGACTACACATTTGTGGCATTCATAGAGAATCCTGTTGGGACAAGGCCAACAATCAGAATCTCGTCAAAAAAGGGGGATGTGTTGGAGAAGCAAACCCCTAGAGGATGCACTACTGAAGCCATGATGGAAGCCTGCATTCAGTTGGGTTACCAAATCTCTTGGGAACAATACAATTATGTGATGGAGGAAAATAGATAGAATCTGTTATGTAAACTTTTGAATGGAGTAAAGGTTTGTGATGGAGGAAAATATGTAAACTTTTGAATGGAGACAAGTAAAGGTTTATGACTCGATGGTGTATTGAGTTAAGTTTTCTTGATTAAATGGGTCTGGATGTAAAAGTGATCCTATTGGTCCCCCCCCCCCCCCCCCCCCCAAAAAAAAGCACTGGTTTTCATTAATAAAAATCTTGCTAAATTTTGTGGTTTTCTAAAGGATGAAGTTAAATTCAATTTCCGTGAGCACCGATCGGGAGGAACAGTTTCTCTGTTGGATGGAAACCTATGCAGGCAATAATAATCGGAGAGATTGTGAGGTTTTCAAGAGGCAAACTAACCTTGGAAGAAGCTAGGGTCAGAGGTATGCCAAGATTTATCATCTTTTCTGCCTTAAAACTCTTTCACATGACAGTCCATTGGGCAAAGATTGTGGAAGAAGCTAGGGTTATGGTTTGTGGAAGAATTTAGGGTTAAGGCTGTAAAAGGATATGCCTTAGGGCTAGGGTTGTACTGGTTATGTATGAGTAGGGTTAGGTTTGCGGAGATCAGGAATTCCAGAAATCCATTTTGAATCAGTAGAACTGGAATGTGAAGCTCTGCTAAAGTACCCATAATGAAAGCTTTGATTGGATGGAGGGAGTTAGGTTTAGGGTTGGTGTTGACTGTGGAGAATAGGAGTATCAAGCCCTGCAAGTAGGCGTTTAAGCTAGCTCACACGCAGGCCTTTATTGATACTACCTAGGGAAGAGCACTTCACTTCAGCAGAAATCAGACTTTGGGTCGGGGTTAGGGTGAGGGTTGATATCAAGCTCTCCAAGGAGGCATTTTGAACTAGACTTCATGAAGGCGTTTATTGACGTCAGTAGAGTAGAGCATTCCAGCAGACAGTAGGGAAAAGGAACAGCAATATTAATTCCGAGCAGACAAGTGAAATCTCTGTATGCTGGATTTGGTTAATCTTATCTATCTACAAACCTTCACTTAAAAACATCCTGTAGTACTCCAAGCAAGCACTGCGCTTTCAAATATTCTGCTACATTAGACAGCAGACAAGCCACGGGACGAGCAGTTGAAATTTTTTACTCGGTCACATCTGCATGACATGTTCGAGGTGACATGGGGTTTGAGTCTGTATCCATCCAATGATTGCATGCCAAGCCTTACTTTAGAGATCCAGAGTCAGCAAAGCTTGAAGAATTACACAATGTTGTCATGCATCAACAGAGCGTTGGATTTGAGGTGGCAGATCGCACAGCAACATTCAAGTCTGCCCTCATGAAGCACGCATGGGACGTTGGCAATTTAAAGAAAATGTTGGCGCCACGAAGGGTGGAGATTTTAGAAGATTAATTAAGGAAGCCAAACTAGATGAAGCAGTTCAGGCTGCTGAAAATATGGATCATCATCAAGTTCCCATAACAAAAGACATTTTTGTCTGCCTTTTGCAGGGATGCACCACAAAGAAAGACTTGGAAGCTGGCAAGCGTGTGCATAGGCTTATGGTCAGAAATAGACTTGGGTCGAATTCATATTTGTGTGATCATCTTATCCGCCTGTTCGCGTCATGTGAGAATCTGGTGGAGGCAAACCGTGTGTTTTATGAAGTTTCAAGACCCACCATTTATACATGGAATGCCATAATCTCCGCACATGTGAAGCTTGGAGAATGTGAGAGAGCGCTTGCAGTGTACGAGAAAATGCAGCAGGAAGGCACAAAGCCAGCAAAGGTCACGTTTTTGTTCCTTCTAAAAGCATGTGCAAGTATGCAAGCCCCAGGGCTTGGACGGCGCATACATACTCAGATTGTGGAAAGTGGGCTTCATACAGATGTTGTTGTTGGGAGTACCCTTGTTGACATGTATTGCAAGTGTGGAAACTTGGAGGATGCACATAGAGTATTTGATGGGCTACCAAATCGCAATGCAGTATCATGGGGCACGATGATTGCAGGTTATGTCCAGAGTGGGCATGCTTTCCTTGCCCTCGAACTTTTCGATACAATGCAACAGGAGGACACAGAGCCGGATGGGCACACATTCTCTTGCACGTTAAAAGCATGTGGCATCGTGGGTGCTCCTCAGCTGGGGAAGATCATACATAATAAGATTATTAAGTGTGGTTTTGAATCAGACTTGGTTATTGAAAACACCCTTGTTGATATGTATGCCAGATGTGGGGGCCTTGAGGAAGCACGCAAATTGTTCGACACCTTGCTGAAGAGCAATGTGGTGTCATGGGGAGCAATGATCTCTGGATATGTCCAGCATGGAGAGGGTCTTCTTGCTCTCAAACTTTTTCATGAGCTGCAGCAGACGGGAGACGTAAAAGTTAGCAAGTCCACATTCTCATGCACCTTGAAAGCATGTGGCATGGTTGAAGCTATAGATCAGGGGAAGCTGCTACATGAGCAGATTATAGTGGATGGACTTCAATCTGATGTGGTGATTGGGAATGCTCTTATTGGCATGTATGTGAAATGTGCTAAGTTAGAGGAGGCTCACAAGGTTTTTGACCTGTTACCCTATAAAAACGTAGTCTCATGGGGGACAATCATATCTGGCTATGCACAGCATGGCTATGGCACTCTCGCCCTTGTCCTCTTTGAAGAAATGCAAGAGCAAGGCATAATGCCTGATGAAGTTATATTTATGTGCGTCTTGAAAGCATGTGCAAGTGCAACATCCATAGGTTTAGGTCAGAGGATACATGATCAAATTATCAAAAATCAATTCAATGTAGGTGATGACATACAGAAAACTCTGGTTGACATGTATGTAAAATGCCTTAGGCTAGAAGAAGCACAGAGAGTGTTTGACAGTGTACTAAACAAAGATGTGGTGTTGTGGAGTGTTATGATCAATGGGTATGCCCAGCATGGGCATAGTCTTAATGCTCTCAAACTTTTCATGAAGATGCAAGAGGTAAGCACAAAACCAGACAAGTTCATCTTTTCTTGCAGTCTGAAAGCTTGTAGTGTTATAGGAGCCATAGGACATGGCAGGTGGATACACAATCAAGTAGTCAGAAATGGGCTGGAAACCGATGTGGTTGTTGGAAGTGCCCTTGTTGACATGTATACCTGTTGTGAGAGCTTGGGAGAGGCATGCAGAGTATTTGGAAGGCTGTCAAATAGAAATGAAGTGTCGTGGGGGGCCATAATTACTGGACATGCGCAGAGTGGAAACTGTAGGAAGGCAGCGGAGTTTCTTGAGAGTATGCAAGAATATGGGTTAAAGCCAAATGATGTGATTATGACCAGTGTGCTTGCCGGTTGTAGTCATGCCGGCCTGTTGGAAGAGGGCTTTCGGTACTTTGACTTCATGCAAAAGAATCACAGTTGGGTACCGAGTATTGAAGGGTATAGCTGCATGGTTGACCTTCTTGGCCGTGCAGGACGCTTCATTGAAGCAAAGGATCTGATGGAAACCATACCAATGCAACCGGATGGTTTTGCATGGGCAGCTTTGCTTACTGGCTGCAGAACGTATTGCAACTCAGAATTTGCAAGAGAATGTTTTAATGGACTTGTTGGATTGAATCCTAGGGAGGCTTCTGGGTATGTCATGATGTCAAACGTCTTTGCTTCTGATGACATGTGGGATGATGTGGACAAAATGAAGGAGCTGATAAGTTGTTTGGGTGCACAGAAGAAGCTTGGGACAACGTGGATAGAGATTGACAACAGCATGCACGAGTTTATGGTAGGAGACACCAGGCATCCTGAGAGTGATATGATTGAAGCGAAGTTGAGGAGGCTCAGCATAGGAGTAAAGAAGAAAGGGTATCTCCCAAAAATGGATCTAGTTTTAGAGGAAACAGGCACATTAAGGGCAAAGGGCAGTGTAGTGACGGTACTTTGATTGATCAGCTTAGGTTGAAAGAGGATTAGGTCCGTGCAGAATGCTAAAACATCTTCCATCATGTCATACCCTATGCCGGATGTCTATAAAGGCACCCATGCCAGATGTCTCTGTTATCGGCAGGTGGGGGAAGGAACTACTCAGTATCTGCTTACATGTGTATGTATGTGATTGAGCCTCTATTTTATGGTGTTTTGTGCCCCATCAAAGAGCATGATTTTCTCCTCAGCTCTCTCAAGGAGGTGTTCACACCATCAAACTGAATTCCTGAGCAGAAGCCTACAAAGACAAACCTTTTCGATTGTGTTAGTGACTGTTGTCACTAACACACTCAAAAAGTTCAGGAGTGCAACACAGTCTCTCAGCAGTGTGAGAGCGCTTCTGACTAATGAGTCAGAGATTGCATCATAGAGTACATACACTCTCAGGACATTTCTAAGCTAGAAGTGGACTAGAAGCTGAGCTTGAGAGGACGGAGTTGAGCTTGGGTGACAGACACATGTCCAAACTTCAAAGTAAAAGCTTTGGATCAAATGAGGTAAGGTCTTCTTAGAGTGCCATATGCTTTTATAAGTGTGTTTTCTATGGTGTTTGGAGGTGGGCGGTTTTCAACCGAAGATTTTTGTAAATGTACTAAATCAGCTGAGTGGCTTATGGGCAGCTTCATGGGGAGGTGGGAAATCTGGTGCAAGGTACAAGGATTGCCTTCCAGTTTCTGGTGACATCTTCAAGGTAGCCATTAAGGAGAATTACATGGACAAAGTTTAAGGTGCAGCCTAGTGCTGAGCAGGTCTGTATCAGTGAGCAGGAAGAGCCAAAATATTGGTTACACTTCTCTATGTATAAAAATGCGAACATACGCAAGCAAAAACACATACTATACGTAACAATCTATAATATTAATGTATACACTCCCAGGAAATACTTCGGAGAGGAAGTGTGTCACCTCTCCACCCGCATACAAATGTGGATATTTATATTTATATCTTCACAAATTGTCTTGGAACAAGGTTACAAATTGAAGGTCTTGTAGGCAGAGACACTAGACTGGTTATGTAGGCTGAGATGACAACTTATAGGGTATTGGAAGCACATGCTTTACATATGCTTTGGTATTGCTTATGCCTGCATTTTGATGATTGATACTTGGCACTAAAGAGAAAATTTGCTAAAACTATGTGGTACTCTTGAAATGGCTGAGATTTTGAGATGCATTTATTGGGCATTCAAAATCACCGGTGTCAGGAGTTGCTTGTCCCATGATGGGACTCGGTTGTTAGTGAGTGTTTTCTACTAGGGCTACCTTCTGTGTCCACAGCAAAGGCTTTTCTTGCTATACTAGAGTGTGTGTGTGTGTGTGTGTGTGCGCGCGCGCGCGCTTGCGAGAGTATGTAGGTTATGCTAGGCATTTGGTGCTTTGCTTTGATTATCATTGAGGGAGTGCTTTTGTTTCAATAGGAGTTAGCAAAGCACAAGTCCAACAATTTATCCCCTTTTTTGCAATACAGCCATGCCCACCCTAAAGATGACCCCACTCCTCTTTGCAGCTTTGAGACAGCTGTTGTACCTTCATCAATTCGTGCTATACTAGGTCGAGAAATGCTATATCATTCTTATGTAATAATAGCCAATAATTTAAAAAATAAAAGCAACATACCTCCTATGCATTTATTTGCTGATGGCAAGAGCCCAAATATTGATTATACTTCTTTGTATTAAAAAATGTGAATATATACAAACAAAAGCACATATGCAATGCATAATTTACTATCTTCAATCTATAACATTAATAACATGTAGCCTTCCAAGGAAGGGCACATTCCTTGGGTCTTGAAATATAGTATGCCACCTCTTTATCAACATACACATGTGGGTTCTTATATTTATGTATATATTATATATAGTAGCACACTAGTGCAATGGAAGAAAAACATTTTTGTTATATTGAAATATAGAATCTAATAGCATACATAGCAAACATGAGAAAATAATGCCAAACATACTTTGGTTAAACAAAGTGATTGACCTTGCTTTAGATCATACCAATTAACATGACGGCATTCATACATTGTGCACACATGATATTCAAACATGATATGGCAACTTCGCACCTTTTTTTTCATGAGGTCTTATTCCATTCTTAGTCTCACACAAGAATTTCACTCGGCTACACACACCAGACTTGACTCTTTTCCATTGGAGAGATACACCAGACTTGACTCTTTTCCATAGGTATCTCCAATTATAATTATGTATGCTTAACACACTCCATCATCATATACTTGTCGTTCTTTTCTCCCCTTTATGAAGTTGCAAATACACTTTGTTGTGCATATCATTGAAAATTTCCAAATGCCCCATGGATTTTAATATGAATTGTATCACTAATTTTAGTATTGAATTGTTACGAGCACAATCCCATTTAGGATTATTTTTGCAATCACTTCATGATTATACGCTTGTTTTTTTGAAAAATAATCTCAATTTCAACTTCAACTTCAACTTTGCTTGCCTGCCCATGCCTTGTTCTTGATGCCCTTTGAAGTACTTTTGTGTATGAAGACTGTGCCACACATAATAGACTCAGAAGTTTGGGGGGAGAGGCACGATAAAGAATAATTATAACCTAAATTTCTCAAAAACTTTCCCCCAATAAATCTCTAGTCCAAAAGTCGAATCCAAGCTCGTTCATGAATGTATTACTATATTCAAATCATAAAGAGAAATCTCAATAGGGCACCAAAATGTTTTTTTTTTCATTTTCATTAAATACATTACATGAGTTTTCAAGAATAAGATTTTTCTAAGGTTTCATTTTAGTATGTAATGATTAATGCTTGAAAAAGTCAATGCAATCATGACCCTCCTTGCCCTTTCTATTTGCATGCAATTCACCCATATCCTTTCTATTTAAGGTCTCACAATTTATTTAGTATGTAATGATTAATGCTTGAAAAAGTCAATGAAATGATGACCCTCACCCTTTCTATTTGCATGCATTCACTCGTATCCTTTCTATCTAAGGTCTCACAACTCTCTATAAAAAGCCTCAAAGACCTTATTCCACGAGTAGAGGGGAGGGAGAGAGAGGAGGAGAGGGAGAGGGTGGAGGACTAACTTCTAAGGTTGTATTAATTAAATGCCACGTCAGTGGCATTTAATTAATACATATCAAAAAGTTGTGTGAATATACATATCAATAAAGCACATGAACCATAGAGAGTGATGCCCAATCATGGCCCCTCCCGCTAGCTATTAATGGGCAAGATTACCTACCCAATTCCAGGCCCACCCCATGGGTGAAAAGGAACTTGGAATGGCCCCTAGCTTCTCAATATTGTATAAAGAACAAGTTTCACGAAGTTGCTACGTGGGTGGCAGGAATTGGGAGGCTCGGGCATGCAGTTTGGAGGTTCGAGGAGGGTAGGTAGCCATCGAAGATGGGTGTGATTACTCGTCAACTATAAAAGGTGAAGTCCTTGAAGTTTGAAGTGAAGTTCAAGGCTTTATGTAGAAACAACTTGGCTCTTAAATATTCATGAACCAACGAGGGCATCTTGTGTAAGAAATGATTTTTTAATCTATGAGATTCAAGGAACCCCCTAAATTTAACATAAATGAACATCTTTGGATCCATATAATAGGAAAGCACCTTGGGGCTAAATAGAGAGCCATGTAGGCTATAAGAGTTCAAATTCCAACAAGAAATCCTAGTGTGGAATTCCCATGTTATAGTGCCCATGTGCAGTCAAAATGGACTTAGGTATCCAATAACTTTGGCTTCTTTTTATTGTCTCTTTCCCATTGTAGATGGAAGTTAGATGATGTAGCACTGCCATACCTGTCCTCTAGCTGTGATGCAAGATTCTGAGTTACAACCACCATATCCATGTTATGATAGGTGTGCCTCGAATCCAACTCCCACAAAGATGCTAAAGTTGACTGTGTGCTCGAGACACCTTCAATGGATCAATTATAGAGTTAAAAGGTGGAAGGCACATTGGAGGTTAGATGTAGAAGCTTCTTCATATCTCTACTTTGGAGTTGCATCTAGTTGATCTTTTATTGTCCTTGGTTGCATTCCTTTGGCAATTGAAGCTTTGCATTGCAATCCATGCCTTGCATTGGGCTCCTCACTTTCCTTGATGCCAGCAAGCTAAGGTAGTCATTTGTTGTATTGAATCATGTTTTCCTCAATAGACTACTTGCTACAAATCTTTTTGTGTGCCTTGTTGCTCACCTTGGGGGGTAGCCAAAATATTGGTGTTATCCTCATAAACTCCTTGGGCTTCTAAAAATTATTGTGGCACCCACATGGTTATCCCTGGCTTGTGCCACCTCTCTTATCTTCTCTTTTGCCTCAATACTCTTCCTACACACAATGAGTGTGATCCACTTTGGGTAACCATACACTAGCATTGTCATGAAAGTCTCCCTGTGATTTAAGCAACTTTTTAGTTACCCACCATTGTTTTTTTCTTGAGCTCTGAGCATGGTAAATGTATTATAATGAGCCTTGGTAACCATCTTATCATCCGTTTTGTAACTTAACAGTGGTTTCTGTATCAACCTTATGTGTAGCTTTGCTGTTTGCTCATAGTGATAATCATAATGTATTGTGCTTATGTTGTTTTTAATGTAGGACTAATCAAACGCACAAACTTGATACCCCCATTTCTTAAAGTGTACTAATCTTATATGTAGCTTTTTCGTTTAGTCATATAAGCGACAAGAATAATGTATTGTCATTGTGTTGTTTTTCATCAATAGGAGTAATAGGAACCACAAAGTTGATACCCCATTTAATAGGAATTAGAGGCATTCTATCCTTCTTAGGTATATCAAATCTTTGATATTTATCACACTGCTTTAGAAACTCGACCACATCACTAAATAAAGTTGACCATCATAAGATACCTTGCATAACCTTGTATGCCATAGTTTCAGCAACATAATGTTCACCCTCTGCTCTTGTATGATCACACTTTCTAAATAATAGAAAGAAATTCATCCTCCCACACAAACCTCGTGAAGATGCCATCCTCTCCCCTCTTGTAAATTTTTACAAATATCAATTGATAAGGGGAATCTTCTTTAAGTCCTCTAGCTCCATTAGCTAAATAATTAGCAATCTCTTTGACCCACTCTGGTACCAAGTCAAGTTAGCTGAATAATGAGTAATCTCTTTGACCGACTCTGGTACCAAGTCAAGTAGGCCAAATAATGAGCAATATCTTTGACCCACTCTGGTACTAAGTCAAGTCATCCAAATAATAAGCAATCTCTTTGACCTGCTGTGGTACTAAGTCAAGTTGGAAAACAATGGATATTTAGTGAGCTTCAAGAAGATCATCCTCCACTCTAATTGGTGGGCTCTCTAATTGTCACTCTTGATAAATGATCTGCATCAAGAACATGTTTTAACCCCTCCACTCCAGTTGGTGGGATCTCTAATAATTGGGCTCTCCATTAGTCACTCTTGATAAATGATTAGCATGAACTTTTTTTAACCCCTGACAAATAACCATTGTACTCCATAAGAATCAACACCACCATGTAATCCTTCTGGTTGCATAGGGTTTGCTTACCCGGTATATTCAAGCTTCATGATCTATAATGAACACAAACTTGTTGGCCAAAAGATAATGACATTTTTTTAATATAATGTACACTATGATAACCCTGGAAATGTTTAGAAACAAGGAAAAACACTAAGAAAGGCAAGTCGAGTACAAAAAGAAAGAAAGTATTGAACAAAATAGTTGTCATGGGACAAGCCTGCACATTAAAGATACATGTACGGCACTGAAGATGGTCCTTCTTCATTATTGGATTAAGGTGATTTATTCATTAGTTTGCTTGTGTGATGGTCCTTCTTCATTAGAGGATTAAGATGATTCCTCTTAATTAGTTTTCTTGTGTTCCTATATGAATATGGTCCTTCCTCATTATTTTGAGATGATTCGTCATTCTCACTTGATGTTTCTATTGACTCAAAGAGTTCAGCCACTCCAACTGTGTATAAAGGTGTCAATTCCAATTTGGGACTAGTCTCATAAAAGATGGTTCCTGTGCCTTTGGAAGTACATCAATAGTGGGTCAAAAGATGTATCAATGGTGCGTACCCAGACTCCTTATGCTCATCTTCTAGGGTGTGACAACATGTGACGCTCCCACTCAATAATCACAATACAATTTAAGAAAAATAGAATTTTGCACAATCTTATTTGAGGCAGAAAGAGAACAATTCTGTATATAGCAAGAAATCTTACAATAATCTGGTATGACGCACTCTTGAAGGAAAGAGTTCAAACCAACTGACCACCCCCGAACTATCTCTCTCATGAAAATCTCACACTCACACTCGCACTCTCACTCTCAATCTCCTCTTTGATTATCTGTGAACTCCTCTTCTTCACGCCCCAAAAGCCAAAAGTAGCCCTTCTGGAGCTTTCTCGATCCGTGTGCAATATTTTTGGTGATGTCGTCCTTTTTGGAAAAAGCGTGTTCGGGAAGCTTTCTTCATACGCGATCATCTTTCCCATGAGATTACGTTTTTTTTATTTAAAAAAACATTAAAAAAACACCCCTTTTTGTGGTGCACCATTTGTGCCTCGGGGATCCGATGAGGATGCTCAATAGCTCATCTCGAAAATTGAATCCTTCTCTTTGACTTTGTATCTCTTCGTCCGAGGCTAAATCTTTGTTCTTGACCTCAGTTTAGGACCTGCAATGTCTTTACACGAAAATCTAGGCACATTTTTAGCACAAAACCACTTAATACCCACTTTGGAGTCACCAAACGGATACGAAATAATGTGAATCACAAGGTTTCACTTAAGCAATATCGTTGTATGTACAAACAGAAAAACTCTCTGATTCAAAACTTTGCCTAATTCCAACTCAAACCTAATCAAAAATCACTCACAAAAATGGCAACTACCTAAAAATGACCAAAACCTAAAAATGACCAAAACCAAAAATTTCCTACAACACAAAATTTTGTCAAAACACGTTAGATGTCCTAACAAAACATTCTACACACTTTCTATAACAAAAATTTATGAAAAATATTTATACAAAATTATGAAGCATCACCACATTCGACAAAACATTGACCAGCGTAGTTCTTACAGTGGTCCCAAACTACTATGTTAAATTCCTCTAGTCATTGGGTGATAAACCTTCATCATGTGCACAAGGTAACCTTTATTTTTTTTGTCTTGGTTGTTTGTGAAAATTCATCACAACAAAAGTCAATCAAAATCTAACTCCAAAGGTTTTGACGTTAACGTCTCTCAAGATTCCAAGGGGGCTAGAAGTGGTCTCATCATCAACTAGCTTCACAACCAAATGATTTTCCTCCATGGGTGGTTTTTTGTTGAAATATGTAAGTTTATATGTGTGGGAAAACACTATAAAAGTACTAGATATTGTGTGGTGTGAGTTGTGGCCACTCATGTGGAAAAGAGAGTGCCACATGTAAAGTTGGATGGGAAAACACTATAAAAGTACTAGATATTGTGTGATGTGAGTTGTGGCCACTCATGTGGAAAAGAGAGTGCCACATGTAAAGTTGGATGGGTCAATGTCTATCTATATTAGAAGCCTTTTATTGTATGGTAACATATGCAATAGAGTATTGTTGAGTGTGCTACTCTCTCTCTCTCTCTTGCCATGGAGTTCTTGGTGTGGTTTAACCCACCTTAGTTATCATGCTTAATCTTTTGCCTACCACCATGATCAATCCCATATTAGGAACATGGTATCAGAGCTGGGATGGGCTCTTGATTATGGTGGATATATATCAGAGCCTTTATGTGAGAGTTCATTTATTAATCATATTGTACTATGATTTTGCATCTCTTATTATGAAAAAAATTAAGCACACTCATTATCATTAGTCTTGCATTTGAAGAGAGATTATGCTGTTGGTGATTGGAGAGATCATGAAGCTTCCTACAAAGCTAAAAATGGAGATTTTAGCAATATGAAGACATCGTTCAACAAGGAAGCTACCAAGAAGAGAGATTATGCATTTGAAGAGAGATTATGCTGTTGGTGATTGGAGAGATCATGAAGCTTCCTACAAAGCTAAAAATGGAGATTTTAGCAATATGGAGACATCGTTCAACAAGGAAGCTACCAAGAAGACAATGGTGCCTCAAGATAACGTTGGTTTTAAAGTTTTGCCTAATTTTTTTTGGTTATTGAGAATGGGAGAATACTCTTGTAAAATATAAAGGGTTGCTATGGTGGGATTTGCAAATCCTACGGTCCTTGCAATATAGTGAAGGACATGGAAGGTGCAATGGTTCTTGCAAGGACCGTAGGATTTGCAAATCCTACAGTCCTTGCAATATAGTGAAGGACATGGAAGGTGTAATGGTTCTTGCTTAGCTATGGCACAAGCAAGTTATGGACTCCTGGGGTGGTCCTTGTTGAGCATATCTAAAATGGTATTGAGATGGTGGAAGCACTTGGTCTTTCACAACGGTTATGCACCTTGGTTTCTTGTAGGAAACCATCTTGAAGAACCCTTGGATGCAAGCTTGTCATGCAAGATGAAGGCATGCATTGTGGAGCTCATTTTGGAGCTTCCAGTGATGGCCATTTAATGGCTAAAGTGACCTTGTGAAGGAGGCTATTTCGACGTAAAGCTTCCAGTGATGTCCATTCACTGGCTAAAGTGACCTCGTGAAGGAGGCTATTTCGATGCAAAGAGTAAAAGGTAAAAGGAGTTGTGTGTACGGTGTACTTGGGCATAGAGTGGGTAAAGACCCAGTGCAGTCAAGTCTCAAAGAAAGGAAAGGTGTAGCAAGGAGATGCACATGGATCTCACAAGAGAAGTTACAAAGAAGGTGTTACAAAGGGAGGGCTCACGTTAGATTTCGGGGTGCTTGTAGACGTGGCACCCCGCGGGCCTGATCACCCGGTCAATGGCTAGTGACGGGCCCATTTGTAGAAATATGTCCATAAGGTGTTATGGACATGTGTGTATATCACAAGTGTGCGCGCAATGTAGTGGGTAGGAGCTTCGCCTCCCATGGCAGGGACTTGGGTTCAAATCCCAGCAAATGCACCGACGTACGGACGTGTGTTCATAACTCTTTTGCACCACTGTCTAGACTGAGGCGGTCACCAGCTAGGTGATCGCTCATGCTGGGGCTCGCGGGGTGCCACGTACATAGCCACCCCGAAATCTACCTAGAGCCCAAAGGGAGGAAGGCATCAACAACAGCCATAGAGCATAACAGGCGGCCAAGTGTGATCTCAACAAGAGATAAGAGAAAGCTCATGAAAGGTTCCTCAATGGTAGACGTGCCAGTAAGAGTGCAATGGTAGCAAGCTGCAAATTCAACAAGAGAGTGGCAAGGACATGTATCAAGCTAAATGTAAGGACCAACGCAAAGAAGAGCACTGCCATGGAAGCAGCAACAACACAGTCTAAAGTGCAGAGCACTATGGGGTGTTGCCATGGTTGCAGGAGAGATGAGCTGATGCGGCTATCATACACAAGAAACATCACACATGTAGGCTTTCTGGAGAGACAAGAAGGAAATCAGGTGAGAGAAAAGAGGCCTAGAATAGAAAGGCTCAGAAAGCATTGAGATGCAAGGGAAGCTTGCAACCGCATTGAAGAAAGAAGATTGCACTCATAATGGAGTACCACATGCACTCAAGGGAGTACCACCATAGCCAAGAAGCATGAATCTCCAAGAAGTATTAATTCATTCATAAAAGTATGTTGGTAAAAGTATGTTATGACCATAGTTACAATATTCACTTATATACTTGCCCACCATTTCACACTCATTAATGTTGGGCCTCCATACGTGCCCGGCCATACCTATGCCCATGGGCTCTCTTTGAGTCTAATTCCAAGTCCCCTTCGATCAAGCCCACAAGATGATGATGGATTTGGAAATGACCTTTGTGGTTGTGACCAACCTCTTGTCCTATCAAGGGAAGTATCAATCTTTTTCACACCTTTGCACTTCATTTACCCCATCACCAAGCTTCTTGAAGCCCTCATTCATAGCATTGAACATTTGCTCCATGAAAACATTGCTTTGCCGCATATGCTCACTATTTTGCCTCAAAAGCTCACTATTTTGAAAGCAAATATTCCTTTGTGCATCCTTCATAGCTTCAGTGATAGTAACCTTTAGCATATCCAAAGTAATGTGTTTCAAAGAAACTTGTGCACTTCCACTTGTGTGCCCTAACATTCCCTCATTCACCATGTGATCACTCATGTTATGTAAAGGCATTCCCTCTTGTTCAAGGTCACCCATGGTACCAAATGAGGGTTTTTGGTGCTATCGATGCCGACATTGAAAGATCAAAGGCTTGCCACATTCGTCTCGATGAGAAGAAATGAGGATGAATGAGATGGGATGTGTATGAATGAGATATGATGTGGATGTGATGTAATGTGGATGGAATGAATGAGATATAATGTGGATAGATGTGGACGTGATGTAATGTGGATAGAATGTATGTGATGGAATGGGGATACAATGAATGTGATGAATGTGAATGGATGTGATGTGATGTGAGTCGGGATAAGTGTGAATGGGTGAGATGTGAAATGGATGTGATGTGATATGATGTAAATTGAGATAGATGTGAATGGATGATATGTGATGTAAATTGAGATAGATGTGAAATGGATGTGATGTGATATGGTGTAAATTGAGATAGATGTGAATGGATGATATGTGATGTAAATGGATGTGATGTGATGTGAAATGGATGTGATGTAATGTGATGTGAAATGGATGTGATGTGATGTGATGGAAATTGATGGGATGTGATGTGAGTGGATGAGATGTGATGTGAATCGGGATAGATGTGAATGGATGAGATCTTATGTGAGTGGATGTGATGGGATGTGAATCGGGATAGATGTGAATGGATGAGATCTGATGTGAGTGGATGTGATGGGATGTGATGCGGGATAGATGTGAATGGATGAGATGTGATGTGAATGGATGTGATGTGATGTGAATGGATGATGGGATGTGATGGGATGTGATGTGATGTGGATCGAGGTAGATGTGAACGGATGAGATGAGATGTGAATGGATGATGGGATGTGATGGGATGTAATGTGATGTGAAATGGATGTGATGTGATGTGAATGGATGATGGGATGTGATGGGATGTGATGTGATGTGGATCGAGGTAGATGTGAACGGATGAGATGAGATGTGAATGGATGTAATGTGATGTGATGTGGGTATGGGTAGATGAGAATGAATAAGATGTGATGAGAATAGATGTGGATAGATATGATGAGATGTAAAATGATGGGATTGGATGAGAATGGATGAAGGACGATGTGATGAGAATGGATGAAGGACAATGTGATGAGAATGGATAAGATGTGATGAGGATAGATGTGGATAGATATGATGAGATGTAAAATGATGGGATTGGATGAGAATGGATGAAGGACGATGAGAATACATATGATTGGATGTGGATTGAGTAAAGTAAATTGATTTAGAAGAATGTGGATTGATGTGGACCGGTGTGAAAAGATGTGAGTTCGTTAGAAACTATATTTATGACCTGTTTTTAAATGACTGTTTTATGTTAAGAATTCTAGGGAAGCATTTTGACCGTCTTGTGAATGAGGTCGTGGAGACCTAACTGATAAAGTTGCAACAGCTGACGGAGAGTCAACGGTGGACATATTGCGTAGCAAGGTCGGTGTCTTAACCAGCCTCGGTTCAATTTAAATGGTGAGCTTCCGGTATGGTGGATGAGGGACCAAGGAAGCGGCCTATGAGTGAAGCGCTAGGTGACCTACGAAGGATCCTAGAGGGTGCTGACCATACGGTGCTCAGGCTCTGGGTCGCTGAAGATACCCGCACGTGCATCGAGGAAGATATTGGAACAAGGAGTAAGAGTTGTTTTCTGAATTAGTCCATCTGGATTTTTATAAGTGAATATATTTCTAGGTACTATGATCTAGGAACTATTGAAAAGGCCCCTGAGTGGACAGGTGGTGAGCGTTCTGGTTGCCAATGATGCCATAGGTACACCGATGAAGGAATGATTGGAAACTAGAATTCAACCGGATATTTTGGAGGATTATGATCAATGATACTATGATTTCATTAAAATATTGTTTTAAAGTTAGCTGAATCTGTGAAACAGGCAATTTCATATTGGGTGTGTAAGTGGTGTGACTAGCTTGAAGTTTGCATGAAAATTCGGCTAAGGGGCCTGGGAACTCTTTTCCCTGGTACCCGGGACAAAACCTAACCAAATTCCTAATTGGATCCCATCACTACGGTGGTTGGGCGGTTGGCTAACCCATGGGATTTGATGGGGTTAGGCTGGACTGATGGATCCCTAAAATGAGACTCAATTCTGTTATGATACAATAAATGAAGTAAATCCCGGAGGAATGTTCAAATGGAATTTTCTCCCACGTGGCCTCATACTCCTTCCTTAGTTGTTCTGACAATCTCATTTTTTGAATTGTGAGTTGCTGCTCCAGAATGAGAATCTTCTCCTTCAAACTGATTGGGGGTCATTGAATCCATGGGCAAAACCGACCTCAGAATGAGCTGTTTCTCTGGTTCAGCTTGCTACACCGACTTCTTTCCTACTGCTAGTGCTTGTTTTGTCACGTTCTATTCAACCTGAAGCTGTTGCTCAAGTTGCTGGATATCAAATTGTTGCTTTGCCAGTTGCGGCTGGGTGTCTGGGCTCTAGCACAATGGTTTTCAGCATCTCTTTCAGTTTCTCAAGTTCAGCCTCTAAGGTCTGCTTGACCTTCAGCTGTACTTCCATTTCCACCAATTGCCTTTCTAGGGCTTGTTTGTCACTGAGTTGCTGCCTCAAGTTTCCTACTTGGGTCTGTAATTCCTGTAGCTACTGTTGATACTGTGTGTCAGTTATGGTTGTTGTGGTTGTGCTGCTAGTCTGACCCTGCTCTGCTGCTGCTGTTGTTGTTGGCTAGATCCACCTAGGGTTGAGCCTTGTTGTCTTGATCTGCCGGCACCATCCTTGTCTTTTGGAGGAATAGGGGGAAGTGGCAGGTGGCAAGTGGGGGGTGGCAGGACCATGTAATTTTTTAGCAGCTCAAGGTTGCTTTGCCACTATTCCCTCTGTATGTTTGCCATTTCTTGCTCCCACTGGTTCATCAGCTCTAGTGGCATTTCTACCACTGCCAAATCCTCTTCTGTTGCCTCAGCTTACTGGATCTCCAACTTCCCTTTAGCCATCAGCAGTTCCTTTGCGTGTGGTTTCCGCTGCGGTCTCCACATTCATGATTATCTAAATGGCGTGGTCAATGATCTTTGTGGCCTTTTCCTTTGTTGCTTTAGCGGCTTTTTTTGCTTCAGTTAATCTATGAACTCTACATTTCTGATCCGTAGTTCATCCACAACAGCCTCCAGCTCCATTGCCTTGTTGGTCTGCTTGGTGACTTCAGCTTCAAGCTGTTTTATCGTTTGCTGTAGCTAGAGCTACTACTCAGTAGTAATCTTCTCGTTTTCCCTCAGCTTAGCAGTCAAGGCTTGAAGTTTGCTTTCAGTTTCCACTGCTTTGGCGACTGCCTCTTCATTCTCCCAGCAGCATGTCTAGCACGCAATATGTTATGACAGCCAGTGACGATAGTACATTTTGCGTGTGCAGGCTTTCTTTGTGCATCAGCATGTTGAGGCAATCCCCCAAGATAGCAAAACTTGCCTAACTGGTTGGTCCCTCTACCTCCGTTACTGTTTCTAACATGTGGGTGTTGAGAGGGGTCGACGGAGGGGACTTTCCCTTCAACTCGGTGGCTAGTTTGATGGGGGAGGCCCCTTGGGCTGCCAAGATCTTACCAATGTTAGAGAGTTGCTGCTTTTCCTACTGGTTAGCTATAGCAGCAGCTGCTCCCTTTGCCTTCTTAGTTTTCAGAGCTGTGGCATAAGCCGACCAGTCGATTTGTCTCTTGAAGGACTTCGGGCTAGCTTCTTTTTATGTCTGCTATTGCTCTAGTCTGGCTTCCTCTTGAGCTGTTGCCTCTTCTTGCTCTTCCTTTCTTCCTCCGGCCTTCTTGTCTCTTCAGCTTCCGTTGCCTTCTTGGTTTCTTCCTCCAGCCTTCTTATCTCTTCAGCTTCCGTTGCCTTCTTGGTAGTTTCCTCCTCCCTAGTTTTTCGAGCCGCTACTTCTTTGGCGTCTTTCTTTGCTGCCTCTTCTACAACCTTTCTTCTTTCCTCCTCCTGTGATTTCTGAGTGGGTTCCTTTTTGGACTATTGTTGCTTTTCTGAGCTATGCTTTGGTAGTGTCCCCAACTGTGCTAAAGCTTTGAGGTGGCCGAACATCTTGGAATGTCCCCTTGACATCACCAGTTTTTGTGCTTGTTGGCTGAAGATTCCGGGCAACCACACCTGCCAGTTTACCTTCAGGCCCGCCTCAGCACCCTCAATAGCTTGTAGTTGGTTCAGCTGATGTTTATGTTCTTGGCCAACATGCATATCATATCCAGATAGAACCGTAGCTCCCTTTTCCTGGATGGATCTACACAGGTGGAGATTGAGTATTCCCTACCGACCTTGTCGAGCTCCTTATCGATGTCCGCCTAGTAGGAATCGGCATTATGCCGGCGGTTGGGAGATCTAGAGCTCTCACCCCACAGTGTCGATGGTCACATAGATGGGTCTGGCATCTCCAGTCTTCACCCTGTTGTGCATGGCTAGGTCAGCAACCTGGACCTCTACTTCCAGATTATGCTGCAGGTCCTCCTAGTGGAGCGAAGCAACCTCATAAAGGCCTGTCTTCTCCAACCATAAAGGCCTGTCTTCTCCTAGTGGAGCGAAGCAAACTCATAAAGGCCTGTCTTCTCCAACCATTTTGCATGATGGAGAGGGTTAATCAATGACGTGCAAGCATTGAATTCAATGGACTTGCTACTTCCTGCCATGGTAGATGTCGTTTGCGCAAACTAATTGTTGTGGAGAGGGCAAAGGGGGCGAAGAGGTTTGAGCGAGCGGCGCGAAAGCAAAAGTGAGGCAAGATTGAGCGGGGGAGTATGTGATCTCTGCCGCGCGGGAGAAGAGGTTTGAGTGAGCGCGAAAGCAAAAGTGAGGCAAGATTGAGCGGGGGAGTATACGATCTCTGCCTACCGAGGCGGCGGTTGTGGCCGTTGTGATGTGATGCCCGCACCATAATTCTTCTTGGGGCGGGTGCATCGTGCCTCTTCATATCTGCAGCAAGTTTGAGGTGACTGTTGCGCTTCTTCATGATTGTTCTAAATGCGAGGCATCCTCCGAAGAAGGTCATTATGTCCACATGATGTTGCGTGATTTTTCTTGCTGCCTTTTCCAAAATTAGCTGGTGTTGCATGCTTTTCTGCATGGCTGACTCAGCCGGATCAGCAGATGCAGTTTGCCACATGTCTTCCTCCATCTAGACGTTGAAAATTGAAACTATAAGCATGGCACATGCTTCTGCATCCGATTTTATACAGGTTTACCTCTTGCAGACAGCATTTACATCTAGTAGTACAGTCATTGGCCATGGCTGACAACAATGATGTATTCCGCATGTTGGCTGCTGAGGATAAGTTGGATGGCACCAACTATCCATTGTGGGCATATATGATGCGACATGTATTGGTAGCAAAGGGGTTATGGAATATTGTGCAGGGTATTGATGCACGTCCTATTGTGGCTGGGAATGCTGCAAACACATCAGAAACAGGTACTGTTGATGATGGTGCAGGCACAAGTGCTGTAGCAGCTATTCGGGAACCACCACTTTCAGCAGAGCAGATTCGTTGGGATGGTAGAGATGCGCAGGCTCATGCCTTGATTGCGCTGTCTGTCAAACGTACCATTATCCCACATATTCGCTCCTGCAGGACTTCTAAGGATGCTTGGGATGTACTTGCCACATTGTATCAGGCAAGAAATGAGACTCGTGTTGCTTATCTCCGAAAACAGTTGGAGAATGAGCATATGAACGAAGGTGATTCTATGGATAGCTTTTTGACAAAGATCAAGGATTTCAAAGAGCAGCTCATTTCTGCAGATGAAATCCTGTCAGACAGTTCACTTGTGCAGACTGTTTTGAATGGTCTACCAGATTCTTATCAGGGTTTTGCTTCCACTCTTCGCTTGATGATGAAAGGCAATCCCAATGCCTTATCATTTGAGGAGTTAGTTTCTGTTTTGCTGCAAGAAGACCAGTCAAGGCAAAACAGGAATAGTATGCGTGTCGCAGATCAAGCTTTCGGTGCTAGTCAGAGAAGCGGGAAAGGTAAAGCTGGCTTTTCTTCTAGTAAGCAGAAATCTGCAAATGCTGCGCAACCAAAGAAGGAAGACAAAGATGAGAAGAAGGGTGACAAACAGAAGACATTTTGCAAGTACTGTAAGGGAAATGATCATGTCATCAAAGCGTGTCCTAAGCTGGCTGTGAAAGAGGCTAAGAAGAAAGAGGCTGGTATGGCTGTTGCAGATGCCTCTCCTTCTAACAATGAATCTGCTAATGTTGTGCTAGATACAGAATGGGCATTCAATGCGCAGTGCAGTTATGACCCATCTTTGCATGACACATGTATGTCTGCAGTAGATTCAGATGTATGGTACTTTGACAGTGGTGCCACTAAGCATATCACCTCGCAGCGCAGTTTATTCACTTTCCTTGAGTCTGCTCCCACAGGGAATACTGTCACTTGTGCCAATAACTCCTCTTATCCCGTTAAAGGAGTTGGACAGATTGTGCTGAATGTTGCAAATGGCAACACCTTTACACTTTTTGATGCATTGTATGTGCCAGGGATCAAAAAGAATCTGCTGTCAGTCTCCGCATTTGCCAAAACAGGTTTGGTTGTAAAATTTGTGGATGACAGATGTACTGTTCATGATCTCTCTTGTGGTGACATCATTGTAGCATCTGGTTCACTATGTCGAGGGCTATATAAGCTCAATATGGATGGCAAATGTGTAGAGGATTCAGCATGTGCTATTATGGATACGCAGGCTATTTCAAATGCAAAACTGTGGCATGCACGTTTTGGTCATCTGAATTTTGCAAGTTTGCTGCGCCTGCAGAAATCTGAAATGGTGTCTTCTTTGCCTAAGCTTGAGGCACCTGTCAAGCATGTTTGTGAGGGCTGCATATTGGGTAAAATGCAGCGTGCTTCCTTTCCCAAAGATGGATCAGTGAGAGCTGAACGCAGATTGCAGCTTGTTCACAGTGATGTTTGTGGTCCCATGCAAACTCCATCATTTGGAAACTACCTTTACTTCGTGACTTTCATTGATGATTTTACCAGGCATGCATGGGTATATCCTTTGAAGGCAAAGTCCGAAGTGTTTTTGTGCTTCAAACAGTTTTTGGTTATGGCTGAAAATGTGTCAGAAAGTAAGATGGGCACCCTCCGTTCAGATCGAGGGGGGGAGTATATGTCTTCAGAATTTAATGCATTTCTGGCTGAGCGTGGGATAAAACACCAATGTACAGTGCCGTATACACCACAGCAAAATGGTGTGGCTGAGAGAAAAAACAGGTCTCTCATGGAAATGGCAAGATGTATGGTTAAGAGTCAAAGTCTACCACATGGTTTTTGGCTTGAGGCTGTCATGTGTGCCACTTATGTACTAAACAGGTGTCCCACCAAAGCATTACAGGTTGTCACTCCATATGAGGCATGGCATGGCCGCAAGCCATCTGTTGGCCATTTACGTGTTTTTGGTTGCCTGGCATATGCATTAGTGCCTGTGCAACATCGCAGAAAATTGGATGACAAAGCTGTCAAATGTATTTTTGTTGGATATAGTGCTGAGAGCAAAGGCTATCGTTTGTATCATCCACAGACAAAGCGCATTTTGGTTAGCCGTGATGTTGTATTTGTGGAAGATGCAGTTCAGCCCTTGGTTTCATGTACTAAGGAGACAGATATCAGCTCACGTGATGTCTATGATACATTGTTGCCTCTTTTCAGTGGTGCACAGTCAAGTGCAATACCTCATGAGGCAGTTTTTCAGCCTATGCAGGTTTTAAATGATGGCACAGATCAGCCTATATCTGATGCAGATGTGCATGATGCACTTGAGGATGAGAGACAAGAGATTGAGGGCTCTAGGAATATGCCTAGATGGCTGGTGCAGACTTTGCGTGACAGCAAGTTGGATGCCCCTTTGTCTAGTCGCACTCGTTCTGGCTCTCATGGTGCCTCTTATGCGTCAGATTGTTATGCATTGGCTGTTTCTAGTATGTGCGATGAAAGTGAGCCTGTTTCATTTGATGAGGCACAAAGTTCAGAAAATTGGATGGCTGCTATGCAAGCAGAATACGATGCTATTATGAAGAATGGTACATGGTCTTTATGTGACTTGCCCCCTGGCAAGAAGGCCATTGGCACTAAGTGGGTATACAAATTGAAGCGTAAGCCTGATGGCACAGTGGATCGCCATAAGGCTAGGCTTGTTGCAAAAGGTTATGCTCAAGAGAAGGGCATTGATTTTGATGAGACTTTTGCTCCCACATGTCGTATGACCACTGTTCGTAGCATCTGTGCATTAGCAGCTCATAATGGTTGGAATGTACATCAGTTGGACATAAAGACTGCGTTCTTAAATGGAGATTTGCATGAGGAGGTGTATGTATCGCAGCCTCGTGGTTTTGTTCAAAGAGGGCAGGAAAACAAAGTGTGCAGGTTAAAAAAGGCTTTATATGGTTTAAAGCAAGCTCCACGAGCTTGGTATGAAAAAATACATGCATATTTGACTGCACATGGGTTTCAGAATAGTCCAACAGAAAGCACTTTGTATGTTAAACGTGTGGATGGTGTACATCTAATCATTGCTCTCTATGTCGATGACATGCTGCTCACAGGACCAAATGAGAGTCATATTGCTGATTTTAAGGCTGATTTGAATGCCTCTTTTGAGATGTCAGATTTGGGGCATTTGCATCATTATTTGGGGATACAATTTAAGCAGTGTGATGGAGGTATTGCTTTGTGTCAGACAAAGTATATTGAAACATTGTTGCGGAGATTTGGCCTTGAAGACTGCAAGCCTATTGCTACTCCAATGGAGACAGGTTTGAAATTGAGTCTTCATGATGCTGGAGATCACTTTGATGTCACACTCTATCAGACAGCTGTTGGTTGCCTCATTTATGTATGCATTACGAGGCCAGACATTCAGTTTGCAGTCTCACAGGTGAGCAGATTTATGCATAGCCCAGGCATTAAGCATTGGCAGGCAGTGAAGCGTATCTTTCGCTATTTGAGTGGTACTCGGCATCTTGGGTTGCTTTATCCCAAGGGGGGATCATTGCCGCCAGATTTACATGCTTTTTCAGATTCTGACTGGGCTGGTTGTTATGACACACGCGTGTCCACGAGTGGTTTTTGCTTCATGCTTGGAAGCTCATGCATATCATGGTTGAGCAAGAAGCAGCCTACTGTGGCCACTTCTAGTTGTGAAGCTGAGTACAGGGCAGCTTTCACAGCTACGGTTGAGTGTGTGTGGCTCAGACGCCTTATGGCTGATTTCGGTGTTGGGCAACCATCTGCCACCACCATCTTCACTGACAGTCAGAGCGCATTGGCAGTTGCGCGGAACCCAGTGTTCCATGCTCGTACGAAGCACATTGAGGTGCACTACCATTATGTCAGGGAGAGACTCTCTGCAGGAGAGATCAGTTTGGCTTATGTGCCAACACAGGATAACCTTGCAGACCTTTTCACAAAGGCTCTGCCTCGTGAGAAGTTCGAAGCTTTTCGCAAAGCTTTGGGCTTACTCCCTTTTGTGGATTCGTCCACATAGCTAGACACTTCCCTATACATGAGTGCTAGCTCTTGTTCACCGCATCACTCCAGGGGGGATTTGTTACCATATTATAGTAGTGATGTGTGTGAACACACTTAGGACCGCCGGGGCACTTTTTCCCTCACTAGGAGGTTTTTTCCCCCGTGCATTGTATATACGCCCATTATCTTCTAGGGCTTGTTATCTTTCATTTTTGGCACTCATAATACACTACTGTGTTGTGCTCAAGCTTCCTCATCTTCTTGAAGTTGTGTGTGCATTCCTGCAACCCTAATTCCAACACAAACATAACAGCAAGTGGTGCAAATGCTCCATCTCTTTGCCAAAAACATTGAAGTCATCCACAACAACAGGTAATCATAAAAGATTTCTTGGACCATGCGTTGAAAGGTTGCAGGTGCATTGCGGAGTCCGAATGTCATCACATTTGAAGCAAAGGCTCCCCATTCTGTGATGAATGCTGTTTTTTCCTTATCCTCTGGTGCCATTCCGACCTGGTCATACCCACTGAAGCCATCTAAGAAGGAATACATTTCATGTCTGACCACTGCATCTTACATTAAGTCTGTGATGAAGGGCAGCAGAAATGGGTCCGGTATAGTTGCAGCATTCAGTTTCCTATAATCTACACAAACTCTTAGCTTCCCATTTTTCTTGGGCACGATTACAATCGAACTTAGCTAGTGAGCCTTCTCAATTGGATATATGAATCCTACTGCCAATAGCTTATCTATCTCTTCCTTTACTTGCTTGGCATAGTTGGGGTTCATTCTGTACCTCTGTTGTCTAATCGGAACAGCATCCTCACTTAGGTTTATCTTGTGCTGATAGAAGCTTGGGAAGCTATAGCTTTTCACATGCATTAATTCATATTATATAACATACTAGAAAAAAGGGTTAGTGGGGATATATGTTCAGTAGAATTCTTTGGCATGGCCTCCTCTACAAGCACACATGACCGCCGTATCCTCCCTATTTACTTGTAGAAAGTACCTAGGGAAGAGTCCCTAGCATGGCTATGTTCTCCATTACATTACCATGACCTCCTTTTCCTCTCTACTTCCCCCTTAGGGAAAGTACTTAAGGATACTTAAGTCTATCCTCAATCTATCCTACTATGTATCTAGGGATGATCTCCTCTTTAGACCCATGAACTCCTTGTCTTTTCTACTTTTTGTTGATAAAGTGCATGGAGATGAGTCTCTTATATGAGCATGATATCCTTTACATATGCAATGTGTCTTAAATCCACCAATCTCTCTCCATGCCACCCGCACATGTAACTCCTAATACTCAGTTGTGCTTGTTTTCTAGCCATCATGTAATATCAATGTTTCTTTCTTGGAATGTAAAAAATATACAATTTAATAATATATCGATATTTCTTGGATAAACATACTGGTGGGATCATGTGATTTTTCTCAAAAAGTTAGTAATTGCTCCTCTGTTGTGATACCTTAGCTCACGAGCTCATGGGTTTTAGCTCAGAAAATGGTAGGTCCCATAGCATATCATCACTCAGCCATTCGCCACCCTATGAGTAGACTTCACCAAAACTTCAAAACTTCTCATGCACAATAAGTTGCCAACCATCTTACCACAGTCGGCTAGCTCCATCCTTGCATCCTTTTTGTCTATCTAGGCAACCTCTCACGCCTCATAGTTTTCTCAAGGCCACCCTTTCCTTTTTGCATCTTTTTTTAGACTCTCTCTCTCTATTGGATAGCCACCCTTTGAACTTGACACAACAAACTACCCTTGGTGATCTTACGTTAGTCCCGCTTAGCAAGCGATCACATTAAAGTTGTGATGTGCTCGGTATATTATGCAAAACACTCTCTCCCTTGCGCCTTCGCGTTCAAGGTCTCCCTTCTTTTGTAGCACATACTCTCGTACCTTCTTCTTCTCCCTCATTTGATTGTGCTCTCACAGCTTCTTTGCTTATATGGTTGCCCATAAGCTACTCAAAACACTAGTGCCAACACCACCAATATACCACCAGTAGCCTGCAATAGTGATGCCTTATGTCGATCACCTATTCAGCATCAGCTTTTGCCGAAGATCATATTGAGAACCATGAGCCTTCTTCGTGTTTCTGTTTCTCGATTGCAGCTCCTCATTCTCCACACTTGCTCTGGCCAGCCCTCATTGAGCTAGCCGCATGAAGAGGAAAGAGGGCAGAGAGAGGGGACCCGGGCACATGCGTAGGGTGTGCACAATTTCAATATGTAGCTATGCACATGGCTATAGCCGCATGTATAGCCACGAGTATAACCGCGTGTACTGGAAAACAAATCCAAACATTCCAGAGATCATTCCCAATAGCTCGAAATATCCCAATATCACAAAAGAAGAAGCACAAAATGTGATCCCAATATTCCAAAAAAAAGCACAAAATGTGATCCCAGTAAAAGAAGAAGCCCCAAATGTATTGTAATACAATTAAATATAGACTAAATCAAGACTAGCAAATTGAGAAATTATTTAATGAATTAGGGTGAGCTTTGGCCCAACACCTGTTTCATTAAATCTGTATCTACTACTAATTGGTCTATCTCAATATCCATATGTCCCATTGCAAGATCAACAAAAAGATCTATCCCACTAGCAGTGGACTAAACTTCATCATCATCGTCATCATTATGTTTGGATTCAATTCCTTCCTCATTATCTTGGATAGGGACACCTTCATCTTGCTTAGTTGGTGGTATCTCACGTTCTTCATCTTGTACTTGACCCTCCGCATATTCATTTTTTATATTGCCACTTGATCCATGAGCTCTTTAACATCCCTATCTTGAAAAATACTCTTTGAACAAGGAGCGACTTGTATGACATACCACCATTTCTTGTCATTTATATCCGTGTAAACCTTGTAAGAAGAAACACATCAAGTGTAAATTAAACATGTATAAGGATGACATAAAAGCTTATGGTGGTTATAATTTACTTGTTCACAATGGTGAGGTAGCTCAAATGCGCCCCTCTCTGTTTGCCAAAATTTTGTGGAATCAATCACCATAAATCCATTTGGATGTCTTTTCACAGTTGCTTGAGTGCCTCCACACACATCCTTGAACCACTTCACATCTAATATAAAAAATTGGAATGTCATGAATCCAATCTTTAGGATGTTTTGAATCATGCCACAATAATCAAGCATTTCTCCACTTTCTTGCTCAAAGTTTACCATAACCCCACAATCTTGGGTATTTCTCTTTGTATCTATACGTTAATTGAGGAAATGCCTTCCTTTTGGACCACATGGCATTGTAAACCTTATACACCACCAGCACCAAATGAAATATATTTATAATATTGAATAATCATATCATGAGATTCTACTTGAATTATCAAAAGAGAAAGTAGAGACACATTTACATGAGGCTCGTATCCTCTTGCATACTCCCACTCTTCTTCTATCACCATCTCTCCATGTTCTTCAGCCTTTTCCATTTCTTCATAAAGCCAATCAATAATACAATCTTTTGGAAGTGATACAAGCTTTAGAGAAAAAGGCAAGCCTCTCGAATGCATCTTAAATGCTCTTCTCTCCTCATATCGGTTTCTCCTCACCTCTTCATACCTTTCCACCCACCTCTTCATAACTTCACTATTGAGAATACAAAATGTATTAACCTTCTTCAACATTGATGTGTCCATTCTCCTTACTCTTCCTTTGCCTTGTGGTACATGGGACACCGTGTGTCCAATATGGGAGACGAAAGAAAATTGAGTGCCTTATCATTCCCACTGGTGGTGTATGGGATGATCCTCTCCACAATACTTCCTAGTCTCCTACTCTTAGAGGATATGGGGGGACTCATTTTGTAGTTGGAACAAACGTTTCATGATCAAATGGAAAAAATTCGTGATGGTCTTCATACACGACCTTCTTGAGATGCATAAGCCATGATGTAACAAGCGACGGTCCACAAATCGGACAAGCATTGTGACCAGATGTTGTGAGTTCCAATTATACACAATGTAAAAATATATTTAGATCCAACTCGTATTTGATAATTCAAATCATAGGAAGGTGATTGAGAATAGAAAACATACCGAAGCACTCAACAAATCCCGAAAAGTCATGCATTGTCCACATTAAAATTGCCATCACCTCCATGCTACATTGTGTAAGCAGTCAAGACACATCATGCCCTTGGATGATGCCATGCCATAGTGTCTCAAGCTCCTCGATCAAAGGTTCAAGGTACACATCCATGTTCTTGACCTTGTGCTTGGCCGGCATGCAAAGAGCTAGAAGCCCCAATTTTCCTCTTCAAACTAGGGGAATTAGAGACTAGCATCACATGACTCTTCTTTATTGACTTCTAAGGAGGGAGATTATAGATCACTACTACCACTGGCCATGTGGTCCATGATGCCGATTTGAGACTAAATGGATTGAATCCATCCATACGCAATCCAAGTCGTAAGTGGCATGGCTCGTTCTTGTATTCTCATCACTCCTCTTCTATGTGTTGCCCGAGGTGTTGCCATGCAAATGAATTTGAAGGGACCCTCATTGTGCCATCGGTGGAACGATTGTATGCATGCCATGTTATGAGGTCGGTAATAGACTTACACAGGAACATGTGTTGAATGTAGGGTATGATAGGAAAATGCCTCGATGCAGTTTCAAGAGCAGAGTTGAAGAACAGTGAAAATATGTTTCAAGATCAGTGCAAAATCAAAGATTATAGCACAAAGTACTATTGTGTTCCAGGTCTATAGTGTAGAATAGAGCAATTTATAAATTATGCAAAGTTTACTATGTTGAAATCAAATCTTGATGCAAAACAACAATAGTAAGTGATTCTTGATCAAATTCTTCTAATCTTGTCACTTTATTAGTTGGACAAAGATTACAAATCTATTATATTAGTACAAATCTATACAGATTAGTATAAATCTTGATGGACTGTAAAAGTAAAGATAGCAAGAAAAGTGTAAACACTATTTGCAAGCACACATTTTGGATTACAACATTTTAGTGCATTCTCTTCAAGAAATATATAGCAGGCTATTCTGTTATTAGATCTAGACATCGGTGTTATGCAGAGGGCATGTTGATGAATAATTGATACAAAAGTGTGCAAGCCTAACAAGGTTAGTTTGCTAACATTGTGCTTGCAAGTATGCCCCTGCTGGGAATTAAACCCAGTTCACTGGTGAGAGCCAGTGTGCCCCCCCATACACCACAAGGTTCCCTAACCTGCAAACACGTGATGCAAGTATAGTTCTTATGGTACAAGTGTTGTGATTTACTCAATGCAAAGCTTCTTCAAGTCGTTTCAAAGTTTTAGGCCATTTCATAGCTCACAACAGATACTTCTACAGTAATGGTTTAATTGAGCTCCTAGTTTAACTAAGCATTGGGGTTGAAGGAGATAACTAAAGTGTAGTTTGCTAGCTAGGAAACGCATCACAGCAAGCCAGCTCAGTTTTAGCAACAGTGAATCAAGAGCTACATGGTTCGTATTGTCTTGAAGACATGAACACATCATCGAACAAGAGCACAAGATTTCTCAGATCATCACCTTATTGGGCTCAATGTAGAAAACCTAGCCCTATTTTCTTTAGTTCAAGCCATAAATCAACTCTGATGGCATGATGCCTATGGCTCAAGCTTCCATGGTGAACTTCTCCCCTTTGAGATATTAGGATGGTGACCTCTACCCTTGTTGTCTACTCCAAGTATTGAGTGGGTCTCCATCTTTCACTCCCTCACCTTCACAAGCCCTTCTCCTCTTCTCCCTTCACAAGCCCTCCCTCGCCTTTACAAGCCCTTCTCACAAGCAAACCCTTCACCTTCACCTTCACAACCCTAAACCCTTCATAACAAACCCTCTTCTTCGTTCACAAAAAGAAAAGACATATCTCCACAAGCATCACAAGCAAGCCATATCAAGGTATGTATCGTATCCTTATCTTCTTTGTTTTCTTTAATCTTTTGTTTTTTTGAAAGTGCACTAATTGCTAGGGTTTGAGACTTGCCTCAAATGTATTGATTCTTCTCTTACTCTCTTGTATGCTTGTATGTTTAACTAGTTGTATTAATAGTTATTTATAAATAAAAACTTTACTCAGTCTTTTTCTTTTTGTGTTTAGGTCAAGGTATTCTTTGGCTAGATTAAGGCAATCTTCTCCAAAGAAGATCGACCGCATACAAGCTTCTAAAAAGCATGAGGTAAGCCCCTTAACCGAACTCTTTGTTATTTTTGAACCTTCGGGTGTTGGAGATTATTTTCTTGAGTTGTTTTACCTCTAGTACCTATGCATGCATTAAGCATAAAGCATTAAGATTATTACATTATGCATTTATGCATTAAACTTATGTATTATTGCATTAAGCTTAATGCATTATTGTATAAGCTTTATGGAGTATTGCATAAAGCTCTATGTAATAATACATTAAGCATAAGCTTCTGTATTTATGCATTAAGCTTATGCTTATGTATTATTGCATTAAGCTTAATGCATTAATACATTAAGCTTATGCCTAATGCATTCATGCATTAAGCTTATGCTTAATATATTATTGCATTATGCATTAAACTTAATACATAAGCATTAAGGATTTTCTTTTTGTGGCTAGGTTCTCCTCTTCTTTAGCTAGGTCAAGGCAATCTTCTCCAAACTCCCTCAGCCACATACAAGCTTCTAAAAAGGATAAGAGGTAAGCCCTTTAACTGAACTCTTTGTAATTTTTTGCACCTTTGGGTGCTGAGGATTATTTCTTGAGTTAAGCGTAATGCATTAATGCTTAATGCATTATTCATTATACATAATGCATTAAGCATAATACATTAAATCTTAATGCATTACTATTTATGCATAATGCATTAAGCATATACTTAATACATTACTGTTTATGCATAGAGCATGCATTATGCATAATGTATTAAGCTTATTGCATTAATGCTATCATGCTTATGCATAATGCATAATGCATTAATGCATTAATGCTTAATGCATTATGCATTATGCATTAATGCATTAATGCATTAATGCATTAATGCATAATGCATAATGCATTAAGCATTAATGCTTATGCATAATGCATTACGCTAGCATTAATGCTTATGCATAATGCATTACGCTTAATACATTAATGCTTAATGCATTATGCATTAATGTTTAATGCATTAAGCATTAATGCATAATGCATTAAGCATTAATGTATTAAGCGTAATGCATTATGCATAAGCATGATAGCATTAATGCAATAAGCTTAATACTAATGCATTATGCATTATGTATAATGCATTAATGCTTAATGCATTATACATAATGCATAATGCATAATGCATTAAGCATTAATGTATTAAGCGTAATGCATTATGCATAAGCATGATAGCATTATACAATAAGCTTAATACATTATGCATAATGCATGCTCTATGCATAAACAGTAATGCATTAAGTATATGCTTAATGCATTATGCATAATACATGCTCTATGCATAAACAGTAATGCATTAAGTATATGCTTAATGCATTATGCATAAACAGTAAGCATTAATGCATTACATTTAATACATCAATGCTTAATGCATTATGAATTATGTATTAAAGGTAATGCATCAAGCATTAATGCATTAATGCTTAATGTATTAATGCATTTAATACATCAATGCTTAATGCTACATAACGCATTATACATTTATAATGCATTAATGCTTAAAGCATTATGTAGCATTAAGCATTGATGTATTAAACGTAAAGCATTAAGCATATATAATTAAGCATTAATGCTTAATGTATTATACATAATGCAAAATACATTAAGCATTAATGTATTAATACATTAAGCTTTTGCATTAATGCTATTACGCTTATACATAATGCTTAAGCGTAATACATTAATGCTTAATACATTTTGCATTAAGCTTATATAACACCTAATGCTTTAAGAATTAATGCATTTTGCATTAAGCATATGCTTAATGCATTACTGTTTATGCATAGAGAATGCATTATGCATAATGCATTAATGCTATTACGCTTATGTATAATGCTTAAGCGTAATGCATTATGCATATGCTTAATACATTATGCTTATACGTTAATACTTAATGCATTACTGTTTATGCATAGAGCATGCATTATGCATAATGCATTAAGCATTATTGCATTAATGCTATTACACTTATGCATAATGCTTTAAGCGTAATGCATTAATACTTAATACATTTTGCATTAAGCATATGCTTAATGCTGCATAATGCATTAAGCATTATTGCATTAATGCTATTACGCTTATGCATAATGCTTATGCGTAATGCATTAAGCATAATGTATATGCTTAATGCATTATGCATATGCTCAATGCATTATGCATTATGCATAATATATTAAGCATTCTCGCATGCGCCACCTTTTGTTGAGGGTGTTGATTACCCTCCCTGGCTTCCTTCTTTGCCTTCTTCCAGGCCTTAATGGTGTAATTAGTGGGTATTTGTTTTCCATCTTTCGTGCACCTCCTTACGCGAGACCTCCTATTATTAAGGATCTTTATTATGCAATTCCTCGCCCACTCATCAAAAAAATGCGTGTGGTGGTTGCTCATGCATGCACTGCACCACATACATGAAATCTCTGTCTTTCTGTTCTCCCCATGGTTAAAGGCATCCTTATAGGTTTGGTTGACTAAATGATGTGGAAGGTATAATAAACCCTTCATCCCATGTCGTCCATATAAGGCCCGTCCTCCTTATCAAGGGTATAGTAAATCATACCACCCTCCTTGGGCACATTGTCTGTCACCAAAGGTGAAGGTGACCATGCACCTCCCCCAAAGCATCCGTCGCACCCACCTCCCCACACTACTACTAGATTGCTAACGGCTCTAAGAAGCCCTTAAGCTATCACCACTTAAGTGGCATCGTGAGGATGCTACATGGTGGAGAAATTGCACCGTGGATGGGATAGGAGTGCGCTGAGCACTAGGAGGAGCTAAAGGACAAGGGGCAGGGAAAGTGGAAGAGTGAGGGGTAGGCAATGTAGAAGTGAGAGGTGTAGAGAAGGTGGTGGGATGCATGGATGTGGGCGACTATGGGATAGCTGATGTGTCTAGTATATAAAAGGCAGGGGATAAGCCCGAGCGACCCAATTGCTCAACCTTGTATCTAGAGTTCAGCCGGTTCTAAGCCACTTGTGACTCTAAAATACGTTGTAAATCTGGGTCATCTCGGATATGGGAGATGTGCTAGAGGATGCCCCTTCATATATCTGATCTTAGTCCATTTAGCAATGATCTTAGTCCATTTAGCAATGATCCCCATGATGGCCACATCTATATGCATAAAAACATATAAACATAGCTCACGTAGAGCATACATTACATAAAAAGCTTTATGCATAAAAACATTACATAGCTCACATAGACATACAAGCTCACATATGCATACATAGAGCATGTGTATACTCTGTGCATACTCTATGCATAAACATATGCATATATAGCTCAAACCATGCATAAACTCTTTGCATATCCATTATGCATCCGCTATTAAGCATTAATGGCACATGCTTAAGCATTATGCGTAATGTATTGCGCTTAATACATTAAGCATAAGCGTAATGCATAGTGCATTAAGCATTACTGCATTACGCCAACTGCTAAAGTACGGTGCGACAATGTATGGATCTGGAGGAAAGGTAGGCTGACTCGCACGTTCTGTAAGTAATCTCTTTGTCATTTTCACTAAGTATACTTCATTTGTCGTCGTGATTTCCATATCTCATACATGTTGTAATTTGTTGTGGGAAAGGGTAACAGGTCGCTCATAACGTCTGGGGAGAATAGGTATTGCAAGCATCACAACGAAGCCGACGCTTGGGAGTGGCTCAAACGCCAAGGAGTGGTTATTGAAAATGGAAATCCAATGAGCTCAGCATGGTAACTTGGTAAGACCCTAAACTCGAATTTTAATTATCACCCAACTGGTTTTGCTTGTGGCTAACTTTTTTGCTTTGTATCACTATTTACCACAGGAAGACGATGTTGAAAGTGACGGTGATGATGAAGGTGGTGGTGCACGTGGTGAAGATGTAGGCAAAGATGAAGATACAAAGACGAAGATGATGCATTAATTTAATTAGTTTTCGATGTCTTCATCTTTATTCATTTTTGGACATGAACACCTTACGTAATTTGCAACTATGTATGTAATTTGCAATATAATCCATGACATTATTGCATTACAATTATTTTTTGTGTTTTAAGTGTTTAAGTGTTCTAAAAAAAGTGATTAATTAGTGTTTAAATAATGTGATTTAAAAAAAAGGATAGAATGGGGAAAAGATGTGGAGACACATGTCCCCACATAACTCACTCATTCTGTCCCTTTTTTTTTAAGACAGTCCGTGGCTATAGTCGCGTGCACGACTATATATGTGGTAATGTGCGTGGCTATACATGCTGTTGTATATGCGGTTATTTGCATGGTTATATGTCTGGTTAATTGCGTGGATGTAGCCGCATGCTCATAGCCATGTGCATAGTCGTGCTGGTAGCCATGTGAATGTTTTTTTTCCATATATAGATTCTTTTAAACTTTCTCTAGCGTCTCCTTAAAACCTTCTCCTTTCCTCCTCCTCTAGCCATCTCCTCTCCTCCTCCTTTAGCCATGTGGTAAGGGTGTACAAAGGGCAAACTGTTCGAAAAAAAAACAAATTGAAGAGAGGGAGCATTGGGAATTATGCAAACACCCTTTCATATCTTGGGGAGTGAACTAGCAAATATACCATCCACCTCTTATTGTGATGATGACATGTTTTTTAAAAATATATATTTCACTCTTCCCCCCCCCCCCCCCTCTCTCTCTCTCTCTCTCTCTCTCTCTCTCTCTCTCTCTCTCTCTCTCTCTCTCTCTCTCTCTCTCTCTCTCTTTGGGTTATTGTGTTCGTGCGACTGTGTCCATGCTACACCCCGAGGAGGATCGAACCTCGGTTCTAGGCGGCAGTACAAGAGCCCTCACCAACTCGCATATATATATATATATATGTATGTATGTATGTATGTATGTATGTGTATACAAACACACATATTATAAATATTAATATAAGTTAATATAAAAATAAATAATAATAGTATATTATTTAAATAATCATTCAATACTTAATATATAGATTTAATATTAAATATTCAATGCTAGCTTAAAGATTAATCTTAGTGATTACTAATATTAATATTCATAATAAATATATTAAATATCAATATGAAAATAAATATTAACATTAATATATATTTTATATTGTTATATTTATATTTGTGTATATATCACATATTGTAATAAAAATGAATTTTAACAAATACGTTAAACATATGGTATGTGCGTATGCATGTGTACGTATGTACAGACACATACACATACACATAATGTATATATATGATATGTGTGTATGTGTGTGTACGTGTGTATAGACACGTACACATACACACACACTATATATAATGTAATGGAAGCATAATATAAATATATAAATGTCTATATATAAATACAATATATACATAACTAAATTTTAAAATTTACTTCTATTACAATATATGATATAGAAATATATATATATAATGTACATACATACATATATATATATAAGTTTCTCCCCTACCACGTGTTAGAAGTGTACACCAAGGAGAAATTATACAGTAGCTAGTAGTAGCAGAGAGGGTTGACAGACTGGTAAGCAAATTTTAAAGGCTTAATACACACAAAGATACACACATATATGCATACATGTACACATATACATGCACACGTACACACAAATATGCTCACTTACACGCATTCACACATTTGAGTGCATGCACGCATATAAACACGTGTATGCATGCACATGCACATACTGTACACACATACACATGCACACATGCACACATGCATACACGCTCGCACACATAAAGTGCACATGCACACACACGTATACACGCTCGCACACTTAAAGTGCACATGCACACGTGCATACACGCTCACACACATAAAGTGCACATGCACACACATGTATACACACGCACACAGACTCACATGCACACATATGCATGCACAAATGCATGTCTACACACAGAGACAAAGATGCACATGCACACACACAGACACATACACATACACACACACACACACACACATGCACACATACGCGAACATATACACACAACACTCACGTGGATGGTTATCACACGTGCACGTGTACACAGGAACTCGACACACGTGTGTGTACATGCATAGTCAACACACTCACGTGCATGTGCACACACACATATAAATATATAAGAGTGTGTGTGTATCATATTAATAGATAAGAGTATAGATATATATATGTATATGTATATGTATATGCATGTGCACACACACATATAAATATATAAGAGTGTGTGTGTATCATATTAATAGATAAGAGTATAGATATATATATGTATATGTATATGTATGTATATATAAATAGATCTATATATGTTGAGCCACACACAATCACACATACATGTACATGACATGCGACACACAAACATGCGTGCACACGAAATCGACACACAGTCACACACACACGCACACGCGCACGCGCACGCGCGCGCACACACACACAGTGGCACCCATGCACATGCAAGGTGTGTGAATGTGTGTGTGTGTGTGTGTGTGTGAGAGAGAGAGAGAGAGAGAGAGAGAGAGAGAGAGAGAAGGGAGAGAGAGAGAGAGAGTAAGTGAGAGAGAGAGAGAGAGCATGTTCTTGTGCATGTGCATGTGTGTGAGGAGAGAGAGAGAGGCTGTGCATGTGTGCGTAAGAGATTGTGTGTTTGTGAGAGAGAGAGAGACACATGCACACATGCATATGTATGCACATGTATATAGGCGCACATATACACACTTATACACATACACACATGCACACACGACACACACATACAGATACATGCACACATATGCTCGCATGGACAAACACATGCTCGTGCACATGCGCACAAAGACACACACATGCACGTATGCGATTCCACACACATGCACGTATGGAATTGCACACATGCATACGCACATGCATATAAGCAAAAACTTTATACCGCAGAGCAATACATGGATTATAGACTATCTATTATGCAAAGAATTTTCCCGCATGCCTTGTGTCACTCTCTCTAGCCATCTCCTCTAAAACCATCTCCTATGCTCCTCCTCTAGCCACCACAGAGCAGTATTTTACAAGGGGGATAATGTGTTGTAGCATAGTAGTGCGAGCCAAGGGTATCACATTCTTGCACTCACCCTTGCACTCATGTCCGCCTTGATGCTACCTAGGTTCTCACCCTGTAATTGCATGAAAACACTAAACGACTGCATGCTTGCCTTGGTGCCCTCCCACCCTACAATGCAACCCTGCACACGACGTGAAAAACCTAGGATGCACTACACACGACCTTGCCCTACACACCAAACAAAGTGACGCCTTGCCTTGTACACTAGAACATGTGTGTGAGCTCTAAATATAACGAGAGAGAGAGAGAGAGAGAGAGAGAGAGAGAGAGAGAGAGAGAGAGAGAGAGAGTACTCCATGTGAAGTATATGAATATAATTATAAATCATTATATATATATATATATATATATGTATGTATGTATAATACATACATACATACATACATACATACATACATACATACATACATACATACATACATACATATATATATATATATATATATATATATATATATAGAGAGAGAGAGAGAGAGAGAGAGAGAGAGAGAGAGAGAGAGAGAGAGAGAGAGAGAGAGAGAGAGAGAGAGAGGAGATGTACGTACATGTAACATAGAGAGAGACACAAATATGTGTAGGAACATTCATTTTACGGCACAATAATGCTGCAAGCAGGTCCATGACTTCTATACCTATATTCTATATTATCTATTAAGCACTAAGGAGAGTGCAACCACGTGTAAGCCAAGGAGTTTTTTGTACTGTAGGCAAAAGGGCAAAGTTTAGGAGAGGTCAAGGGTGAGTTCAAATACGATCATCCCTTGCGCCAAGCATTGTGGAAATTACAAAAAAAAATTAAAAAAATTAGGGAGAGCTATAAGGTGAGCGAATATGGGACCAAAATTTTGTTTGCACATTAATTAATTAATGACAAGGCTACAACCTTAGGAAAGGTTGATTAAATTTTTTTTGGAAACCTTAGGAAAGGCAGTGGTTGGATGTTGCGAGAGTTTTCTAGACTCTTCATTTAGCCGCCTCTCTCTTGCTGTGTAGATTTCGCCTCTCTCTCTCTCATACAGTTCATTTTTGCCTCTCTCAGAGAGCTCGTTTTGTTGCGCGACATGTTCTCGCTCTCTTCTCTCTCCTGGCTTCTCCTCTTTGTTGCCTGCTCTATAAGCCTTGCCAAAGAAAACGAATCCTGCTTTGCCTCTCTCTCTCTCTCTCTCTCTCTCTCTCTCAGAGCCGCTCGGTCGTCACACGAGCGCGGTGTGTTTGCTCAGAGCCACTCGATCGTCGTCACACGCAGTGTGTTTGCTCGGTCGTTGGCGAGCTTGTAGATGAAGGTGAAGGTGAAGGTGAAGGCGAAGGCCTAGGTCCAAAGGTTCAAACCTTTGGACCTTAGTGTATATATATTAATTAGTGCCCACTTGCGGTATATATACAACATAGCCTGAATAGGGGTAGTAATATAGGCGTCGTGCATGCTGGGAGGGATGGAGGCGACCAAGTTGCTGGAGTCGAGCAAGCATGTCAGGCGAAGTGGGACGTCGCAAGGGGTGGGGGCGCAACTGCTTAGAGGGGTTGAGAATGAAAGATCCAAGCGCGCCTTCAAGTATGCCGTGTGCCTCCAATATGCAGGCTCGCCGATCGAACTCTGCTCTATCACCATGCTCATTAGAGTGTCCAAGATAACACGGTGGGATTTCACACCAAATACTGTGCAGTTGACAGTCTTGGAGCCCTTTGCGTGAAATTGTGCACTGCTTGATCCCCTTGCGGCGGTTATGGAGGCCATCAATGAGGTGGAAGACTTAATGGAGGCTTGGATATCCGCCATGTTGGTTGGAAGAGGACACTGAGAGAGAGGGAGGAGATGTAGGAGGTGGGGAGGACATAGCGAGGTAAGGATAGGGTGACAACGCAAGGTGAGGTTGGGGGGTAGGCGAATAGGGGCGCAGCTGGTTAGCAAGGTCCTATGCTTATGAACGATTCCAAGAAACACTGACAAGATAGTGCTCATCAACAAGGCTGCAGCGCGCTTTAGTCCACAAATCAAAGAGAATAAGAACCAACGATAAAATTAATTAATTCATTAGAGTGAATAAAATAGAAAAAAAGGCGCTTTTTTTTTTGTGGCATTTTTCAAAATCGAAGCCTTAATTAAGGGACGAATTTTTATTCGGTGTCCTTAAGCCCCTCTTTTAAGACACAGTCCATACTCAGAACTAGCAAGACATGGCGAGCTTCGCGCTTGTTTTACAAAACCCTAACTTCGACTGCTACTGTGTCGTGGCAGGTATTTATTTTGTTCCTTTATCTCCTTTCTTTTTTTCTGCTTGTATCTTTTGATAGTCGTAGTTATTCTCAACAGTTTGTTTTTGTTCTGTTTTTTTGGTGCGCTGCCCTTATTCTTTCTCCAATCAATTCTTTAAGTTCCTTGCTCTGTTGTCTGACGCAATAAACAAATTTTAAAAAAATTTCTCCTTTGAGGCAGATTACAACCTCCTCTATGGATGTATAAAAACTTAGGGATGGGGGGGACTCCCTCCATCGCTGGTCCTCTTTGAGAGGTCTACATCCATGGGGGAGGGAGCCTGTAATGTCAAAATTCACGTGGCTGGGGCTTCAAGCGCGTAGGAAAGCGCTGCTGCATATCTGTAAGTCATTGTCCAGGTGTTGCGAGTGGCCCTGGAGGGCGTGGATGATGGCTGTCTACATGATGCGACGGGGGTTTGGGGGGGGGGGGGGGAACAAGGGACTGCAGCCTTGATTGCAGTGACTGGAGATGTGTGAGTCTAGCGCAAGTCCCTCATTGTTTTCCTCGAAAAGGAGCCTATTTTCTGCCTCCATGGCTCATGTAATGTTGCCCCAAGTGACACCGTGGTGGGCGGCTGGCTATCACCAGGCAAATGTCCCACTGGGCCACTAACCAAAGAAAGGGAGATCTTTTGCAGGTGGAAGCTATTCAACAGCTTCTTCCAAAAGTTGGAGAGGAAATGCTTAGGCGTGGTCCCCTTCGGTGCTGGGCCGGAGGAACTACAGTTTCAACTTTTTATTGGTAAAAGAAATTCAAGCAATAGCCTTTTCTTGTAGTGGGCATTGAATGGGTAACATTAGGCAACATTTATAAAATTATTGTTTTTGTTTTTTGGGCAGGCTAGGGCTTTTTGTTCTTCATATTTGAGCAGGGTCCTAACATGTTTGATTGTGTGATTTTTCAATTCACATCCAAAAACAATTTTCTTTTATGAATGCTCTTTGCAGCACAAACCTAGGTTGAGTACAGCACTGGATGGCAGCAGGCATGGAGGGACCAGGTGCTCTTGATGAAGAATTGTAAGTGCTAAGTGCTTGGAACATGTTATGGTGGGTTGTAGAGGAGGACAGCTGCATATTATGCTGTATTTTTAATGGACATGCGACAGAGGAGGGCATGCCATCTGTTGCATGAAGTTCATCAAGGAGAAGCTGCATAACCTGTACCATATGTATGGGATTTTTTTTTTCCAGAGGGGGGATGTATCTTTTACCATGTTTTTGCAATGAAGTTTATCACAGAGGGCAGCCGCGTAACATGTTCGATGTGTTTTTGCAAGTCATAGAGCAGGGGGGCTTCATATCTTGTCATCTTCTTCATGTGTACGGTGGTGAGTCATAGAGTAGGGCAGCTGCATATCATGTCATGTTTTCTATATGGGATGTTTTTGGTGGGTCATAGAGAAGGGCAGCTGTATATCATGTCATTAGCTCCATGTGTATTGCAGTGATTAATAGAGTTGCCGCATATCTCCACGTGTATGGGATGTGTTTTGGCAGGTCGTAGAAGAGGGTAGTTGGTGGTTGCATTATGTCATCACGTGCTCCACGCAAATGGGATGTGCTTTTGGTGGGTCACAGAGTAGGGTGGCTGTATACAATGTTATGTGCTCCAAGTGTATTGGTGGTGGGCCATAGAGTCATGTCGTGATCCATGTGGGGGATGTGTTTTGGTGGATCATAGAGGAGATCATGTCATGTGTTCTCTGTGTGTGTGATAAATTTATCGATAAATGTTATTTGTTTTTCTATCCTGAAGCAAAATCAACATCTTTTTGTAACACAGGAGACGCAGCAGTGTGGTTCGCCTTCGGGGTCTTTCTTTTAGTGCAATGGAGTCCGATGTTGCTGCGTTTTTCAGGGGCTTGGAGCTGGGTCCTGCCGGGGTGGCCATCTGTGTCAATTTCAAAGGTTTTCTTCATAGTGCCGCTCTTGTAATGTTGCTTTTATTCTCTCAGGCATTAAATTTCAACTGGCTTGAGTTGCAGGACGATCTACTGGTCAAGCTTACGTGCAGTTTGCCTCCCCAGAGATTGCGAACAAGGCACTGGAGTGGAATCGGTGAGCTGGCCCAGATTTTATAGAAGCATTCTGATGTTTTTTTTCTGCACTGTGAAGTGGAAAGAAATTGCAAGGTCCAGAGATTTATCAAACAGAGGAAGATCTCATAGCTTCCCTGCAGTGCGTCTTGGTTATTGGTTCTTATGCCAGATTGATCCATCTGTGGAGGTAGCCGAGGACCCTTCTTGGTGTTATTGGATTTACTTCTTGTTGTACATAATACAAAGCAGTAGTTTAGGACTCGTGTGGTGTATGTGTGATTCCGCCACACCTCCTGTTATCTTTGGAAGACCCTAGCACATAGGTGCAAGTGTTTTACAAATATACTCTCTTTGAGCATTCTCTCTCTCTCTCTCTCTCTCTCTCTCTCTCTCTCTCTCGGGGCGGATAGGGAAGCACTAGAGCCCATCACAGTGGAAACGGGAGCCTATACCATAGTGCCCCCTCGCAGTAGGCCCATGGGAGTCAAATTAGATCAAGCATGCACACTCCAGAGAGCTAGACGGCGGACGCCCTCGTCCCATCGGACTCCGACCACCGTCAGCTCATCATGTTGAGCACACCACAGGGATGGCCCACAAGGAATCTCTCATCGGGCTAGCACCAATCCAAATCCAACGTATCCAAAACTTGAGGTAGCAAGAGTTACGGGTAGATGATGAAGCTTTAATGATGAACAGTGGAAGATTCAGTGCCCAATATGGAGTAGAAGATAGTCCTCAAAAGAGGCTGCACAAAGGAGCATAAACCGGAGCAATATCGTGTGGCAATACAGCAGGTGGTGTTGGCAGCCAGGTGGTTCATAGTAGGCGGTGCTGACAGGTGGTGTAGCCCAGCAGGCGGCGGTGTTGGTTGGCGTAGGTGGTGAAGGAGATGGCGTCACATGCGGAAGCATAAACAGTAAACATATGAGAGAGTGCAAAGGAGATTGAGAGAGTTGGACAAGATCACCTTTTATAACAGCAGGAAAGCTTTACAATGGCAATGGCCAACAACTGAGTGTTGAACTATGTGCAAGGGAAATGGATCGAAACCAATGTAGGACATGGACAACTAACTCCCACTGTTACCTTGGCCTCTGAGTCGGAGTTGGGGACAAGCTACGTGAACCTTTGAGCCAAGCATGATAAGGCTCTGAGCCATGCTAATGTTGAGCCTTTGAGCCTGTTGAGGCCAAGCTCACTGGCCTCTAAGCCAAGCTTACCAGCCTCTGAGCCTGCAACTAGAACATACCAAGTTCGGACCAAAGTTGGAGCATGTGTATTCCTGCGTAGTGAAAGTTCCTCATCACACTTTCACCTTCGCTCCGAAGGGGGTTTGCTGGGTGTTTCGGAGTCTCGTGTGTGCGTATCTCGTTGACTGGTCCAACACAGTAAACCATTGCTCCCGTCTTTGAGCCTCCATAGCTGAGCTAACCCTAACCCTAACGATTGCCACGATTTGAGTGTTTTTCTCATCATTCAATAAAGCAAATACACCATTCCTTGGTGGGAGCCTTGCTAAGGGTATTTGGGACCCAATCGGGTGTGTCTTTATTGTGATTCCCCTCTCTCTCTTTCCCTCCTCTCTCTTGCACTCTCATCTCCGCTACATTGTACAATCGTCACAAACCAAGGTGCTGAATATTCGTTATCTGAAGTATAATCCTGTCTATAAGCTTCTGCATGTTACAAATCATCTACTAAGAAATTGTGGAAATCAAAGGGAAAGAAAAAGATTAAAAGGATGAAATGCTTTGTAAAAAGGTCCACCCCTTTTTTGGGCAATAATTTGAAAAAAGGGCGGACAGATGTCTGGCCTTTTGAACAAAAATTATTAAGAAAGGTGGGTCAAAAGGGCAGAAAAGAGGGTTGAAAGGGCGGAAACACATCCTGCCCTTTTGCCCTTGACAAAAAGGCAGATGGTCATAAAGACACTGTTAAAGGGCGAACAAGCTTGTCCTCCCTTTATGCCAAATCCATTTTTTCGAATGGCCAAAAGGGCGGAGGATGCCCTTTCCACCCCCTTTTTTTAAAGTAAAATTAAGTTGTTAGTAAAATAAAATGTTTGCACGCTGCTCTCCTTGCTTCAGATGCATGTTTTTGAAGACCTTTTTCAGCTTTTTTGAAGCATAATGCATATAGTCTGCAACCTAGCCAAAACTGTTTACTAGAATTAACCTGTCCCCCCTCGAAAAGAAAAGAAAAGAAATGTAAAAGGAAAGTGTGATAAAGTGTAATGTAGTCTTTAGAAACACGATTGAATACCCCTTCTGATCGTGTACTTGTGTGCCCAGGCAACAGATGGGAAACCGTTACATTGAGGTGTACAAGGGGCATGCGGCTGACATGCAGGTATTTTGTTAATCATTATTCAGGATTATCTGGTAGTGGATGGATTTCAAAGGTGATTACTAAATATTTATGGCCCTGTGATTTTGACCTCTCATCTTGAGTAGGGTGCATTGCGCATGGTTGGGCGAGGAAGTGCTAATCGAATGGCAACTGGAAGCATCATCAACACTGGAATACCTGGAATGGCTGGACATTCTGATATGCGATACACTGGTGTCATACGCATGAGGGGCATGCCGTACAGGTACAACACAGGAACACTACCTGTGCTGTTGAAAGGCCTTACAAATGTTTCTGAAATGAATTTGTGCTTTGAACAAATTATGTCACAGTTGCACATCGGCAGACATTGTGGCTTTTTACAAGGGCATGCAGATTGTACCTGATGGAATATTCCATTGCACTCATGCTGACGGTCGGCCTGCTGGAGAGGTGGGTTGGGTGGTTGTAAAGGCTTTAGATGTGTTTTGATGCTTTCATTGGATTTATATAGTAATTTGACATTTCTGTTATTGAATGGTCCCTTCTGGGAGTCTAGTTTGTAAGCTAGCTGGAGAACATGGGGTACTCTCATTTTTTAACTTATTGCGTGGGTTCGGAGGTCTTCAAAGTTATAACTGACATGAGTGTATGTTCTTGATTTTTCAGGCCTTTGTGGAGTTTGTGAATGAGGAAACTGCTTCACAAGCAATGTGTATGCACCACAAACCGTTTGGCTCGGTGAGATTTCATAGTGTTACGTATCTCAGAATGATACGTTTTTTGTTGTGTATGCTTTTATGCTTTGATGCTGCAGTCGGCTCTGATGATGATATAGTCAATGTGGGCAGCGTTATGTAGAGCTTTTCCACAGCACAAAAGGAGAAATGATGACAGCTATACAGCAGCGGATGTACAGCTTATTTGCAGGTCTAGAAGATTTCTCCTATTGTGGCTCAGCGGGACAGGTGCAGTCCAGACAAGCTTACTGTTGTTTTCTTTACATCTATTTTTTTTCTAATTTAAATGCTTGTAATTTTAGCTCATCATTTGTTGGTTATGCTCAGGGGCCAGAAAGCATTGAAGCCTTAGGGCTTCAAGGGTTGGCCGGAATGAATTTGGCAGCCATCCAGGCGGCAGGGCTGGGCATCACTGGTCTGCACAGCATGGGAGATCTCTCCAAAAGCGTGTGCATAAAGATGAAAAATCTCCCATTTAGTGCCCAGCCACGTGATATCATGAAGTACTTTGAAGGCTACAAAATTGCTCCAAATGGCATTTATATGGTGTTTGGGTTGACTGATCGCCCAACGGGGGAGGCATTTGTAGAGTTTGTATCAGTGGATGAAGCACACCGGGCCATGGAACGGAACCGACGTAGCATGGGTTCGCGTTATGTGGAGTTGCTTAGGGCCACTAAGAGGTAAAAGTTTTAGAAATCTGGCTTCAACTTCTATGGTTTCCATATGCCATTTACATCTTTCTTTCATGGAGAGCAGGGTTAGACCATCTGGATGGTGGATGAGATGACGACGACTTTCTGCTGTTTTGATACAGTGAATTGCTGATAACAATGGGGGAACTACCAGGTTTTAACACGTCTGAGTTGGTGGATCCCAGTATTCAGCTTCTCTTGTTGCAGCAACAAGTTAGTATGCTTCAATGGCAATCTATGGTCTCCTATTCATCTAAAAGTTGTTTACAAGTGGTATGTCATTCTCATCACCGTATGTCTTTCAGGCAGCTGCTGGAGCATTCAGTATGAGTGGCAACTTTACTAGTGAACAAGGAGCAGGGTCATGGACAGGAATAGGGAGTGCAGCAGAAGGTGGGGGAACTAATTCAAATGCAGTGCCACCTGGGTTTGCAGGCCCATCAGGTGCAGCCTCTGCTTTCACTCATCATCCTTTGCCAGGCAAAATGCAAGGGGCTCCATACAGATCCATGGTATGTCTCTTGCACGCATCATGATACATCTCGCATGCATTGTCGTAGGTGTATCTTATGATAATTGATGGTTTTCGCAGTCATAGGCCCTTGTTCCAAGAAATTTGTTCAGTGAGCAAGCTAACACTCCAGTCGTATTTGAAAGAATCTGGATGAGGGACTCTCAGAATGCACCCATTGGACTTATATGGTGTTTGTCAACATGCCAGAGGGTGCCCTACAAAGATTTTCTGCCTCTGCTCAAATAAATCATCATGTACACATTTGAAAAAAAACTCATCATGCAAATCTTTGAGCACTCTCAGAAGATCTCCTCATCCCTTGATTACTTTGTTGATACTAGAGTCTTTTCAACTCGGGCTACTTTATGGGTTTGCAGCAATGTGACACAGTAGTTCACTTCTAGAGTTATTGAAGGTGGTGATGATTCTGAGCCTGTATTTGACTTTGGTTATGATAATGAACGGAAGGTGAAGCATGTAACTGTATGGATGTAGATCTTTACCAATTTAAAAGCTTCCCTCTACAGCACGTCCATTTGCTTAGGAAGTGGATGCTAAAAATATATATTTGTGGCCCGCTTCATCAGGCCACGGTGGTTTCTCGTGGGGTTGCAAGAGGAGCGTTTATCCTTAAACATTCTTAATTAATCTCCGAAGGAAGTAACTTTTGAAAGCGTTGGCATTTGAATAAGAATGCAGGAACTCGTGCGTAGTATACTGTGTGTGAGAGAGAGAGAGTGGCTGCTTTAGTAACGAATTGGACCGAGATTTTAAAGATTTCAAGGAGGGAAGGGTTCACCATAAGATTGACTTTGGGTGGTTATTCTTTTATGGGGTGGGGTGATCATGTTTTTATAATAGAATAAATCACTTATTTGAATTAAGTATTACATCAAATTATGATAATGTAATTGTACATTTACCAATATTGATACACTTTATAATACATTGATATATTACATTAATCTCTCTCTCTCTCTCTCTCTCTCTCTCTCTCTCTCACACACACACACACACACACACCCACACCCACACCCACACCCACACATGTTTTTGTGAAACCACTATTTTATCTTATAATGGGACTCGTTTGGCTGCACTAGTCCATCTAATTTTCCTTCCTGAGTAAGAATATCCGTATACATCAACTAGAGGATGAGTGGAAATTGCATACAACATTGCACTTGTTAGTGGGCAGCTTGCCTAACTGGTTTTCCTAAAGTCCAAGATGATGATAATCCTTTCCCAATGGTACATCTAGTTGTGCTGCTTGCATACAACCAATAGATGACTTCTGTCATTTTCGGACCAAACCCCAAATGTTTCAAGCTAGCAACAATAAAGTCCCAATGCACTATATCAAATGTTTTGGAAATGTCTACATGCAATAAATACCTCCTGACCAGTATATTTGGCATACTCCATTCCCACATAAGCATTACATATATTGTTTGTTATTTGTCATCTAGGAGTGAAATCATATTGGGTAGGATGCAACCCTTTGTGTTAAGCACATTGGCTATTCTATTGGAGATCATCTTTGTGACCAATTTGTATAGCACTGGCATTAAAGTGATAGCTCTCCAATCATCCAAATTTAGGTATACGTTCTTTTTTGTAGCCGATTTCACAAGGCCCTCTTGCCAAGAAGCAGACATCAATCTTTGTAACCATGCAACATTTATCATTGCCAATAAAATGTCTTCCAATTACTCTCGAAAGTGTTGAAACAATTCCACAGTCAATCCATCCCATCATGGTGACTTCCACTTACCCAGTCTAGCAAGTGATTCCATGTTCGTGAAAGGGGATTCCAACTGTATAGCTCCTTGTTGATCAAGAATTGGTATCACATTTATAAGCATCCTGGCTTTCACTTTTAGCTCTTCTCATGAGAAATGCCTTGGTGTGGCAAAGAGTGATTGGAAATGTGCCACACATTCCCTTTCAAGATCAGTTACATCATTGGTCCACTAACCATCAGGCTTTTGCACATGATGTATGCTTTGCTTTTTTCTCTTGCCTTTGAAAAATTGTTTTCACGAGTAGCCTTTACCTAGTAAAGGCTTTTGCCTAGCTTGTATTTGCCATTTTTTCAATTAAATCCTTTGATTGTTACAATCTATCATATATTGTGCATTTAAAAGCTTTTCTTTTTCTTCCTGATTTAATTTCCTTGTATATGCAACCTCATGCAATGCCCACGCATCTACTTTACAATGGTTTATTTTCATTCTTTGCCACCCCATATACCATGTGCAATATTCGATAATGATAGATTGCATCCTTCTTGCAAAGTTTCTCCATGCTTAGTCCAGATCATAACACGCATCTTCTCTAAGTATTGCAATCCTTTCTTGATAAATATCATGTCATAGGTAGGAGTTGATGACTATAAACAGTCATTTACATGGCAGTATTGCATTGTCCATAGCGATTTCAAAATGCATCCCCACCCATAATGGATAATGATCAGATAATTGTGATGTATCCACCCATACCTTTGTAGGGCTCGGATCCCCATTGTGAACATTTAACATGTAGCATCTGTCAAGCCTCGCTTGATACTCTAATTTAGCATTATGCTAAAATGTGAATCCTCTTTTGTCAGGACAATTCACATTCCACATATCCATTGCTACAGTATCTCTAATAAATGTCTGCGAGGCCACTTTTTTTGCTATTTGCAATCATGTGTGAATTCCTAGATGTGTTATCTTGTAATGATGGAGAGTTATTGAAGTCTTCTAACATAAATGTATCTGTCAAACCACGGATAGACAGCTAACCTTCTCCAGAGTTTTGCTCTTTCAGCTCACATTGTCGGTGCATATACACTTGCAAATTCATGCATCTACTCATTTAGCATACATTCTACCACAATGTATCTACCAAGAGGATCATTATAGGCAATCATTGGTCTCAAAGCTATGCATATCATTATGCATGTGCTTGAATAATCAGTAGTTCTCGCATAAAATATAGTAAAACCTCTAAAATAATTTACTTTTCCAACAAAAGCATGTTGATTATGTTCCTACAAGCAAAGCACATCCGGATTTATCGAAGCAACATAATCCCAAAGCAACCTCCACTTATTGGGATCAGACAAACCTTGTACATTATATGTTACATATTTACATGGTGTTGTATCCATCATGCATCTTGCATGTAATCATTTGCTAATGCCATATCTTTCTACAGCTCTACATGAATTTGTTTGCAAGTATTTCATCGCTCCCTTCACTGCATTCAACCAATTTATGGGGATGTACATGTGGTTGATCCACTTGAGATGGAGGCCATATATGTTTTATCCCAGTGCCTTGCAATTAATGGCTTATTTTTTTAAGACCACTGTTTTTCGAGCATTTGGTGTTATCCAACCATCATCATTTTTACTTTGGTTGATTTGTTTGTTTTGCACATTACTTTTATTTTGTGCTTGCTGCACTGCTTTCCCTTTATTTTTTGCAATACTTTGCTTTGCATTTACATTCACCATATTTACCATTGGTGTTTGTTCTGGGCAGTTTTGGTTGCTCGTGCATCAATGAAAGAGGGATTGAGTTCTGAGGGGATTGAGATTTTAGCGTTGGGAATTCAAATGCAAACTGTACAAACTTATGACATTTAAAACATGACCGAATGCTTTATTTAAAATCAACATTGTATACCATTAATTTTGTGATCACAGTCATCATGTTGCGTCAACAATATATCAAAAAAATATAGAAAATGACTTTTTGCTTAATTCATCAAAGTTATTAAATTAACGACAAACCCTTTACGAGGATAGCATGTCCTACTCCAAACTCAAAGTTCACAAATATCTTTATTTCCATGGACTCAACATTACATCCACGAACATTACTCAATCATTGAGTGTGTGTCAACCTGATGACATCCTTATGTCTATTCATAGAGCTACCAATATCCTTCGTTCACAATTATCTTCACTTCCATGAACTCAACATTGCATTCATTAACATTACTCATTATTGAGTGTGTCAACTTGATGACATCCTTATGTCCATTCATATAATTACCAATATTTGTTCAGATGGCTTTTCCCCCATGGGAACATCAACAATCTCAATTTCAATGCTTTTAGGTGTTGGCACATCCGTATCCCACAACACACAGAATTTATTTCTATTGCCTATGGTTCTAGGTGCACAAACTACCTTTCCCAAAGTCTCCGTTATTTGCGATAGTGCATTCTTGTACATCAGTGGGAAAATCTACCACCTCAACCCATACCATGCATTGATGTTTTAGTAGCCCTTGATGGTTGTAGTACCCATGGCAGCACATGTACCATTTGCCTGGCATAAAAGAGAGGCGCAATCTCAAAAAACTTTTGCTTTGCCTACTAAGTGAGTTAAGAAGGAATTTTGAGAATCCTCTCGTTGCATAATAAACTCCATCCACACATCCTTCAACCAAAAGATTGTTGGCCCACTATAACGAATATCCCTCGCTGGTATATGTCTCGGTAAAAACAATATTGTAGCTTTCTATGAAATTTTTCTCACTTTAGGCATTATGGTTTCTTTGTGCAGTGCCACTTTCACATACGATTTTGCTTTACTCCACTTGTTATGTGCCAACTCATAATCTTTATGCCAATTCATAATCTTTGTGCAGGAACATCATATAGAAATTGAATTTCTGGATTCTCTGCAAGTTTGGCTTGTTTTGCTTCTATTTATGGTATATACATTATGAATTTGGTCAGCAGAACCCATCTCTGCACAGTCATTTAAGAAAAAACGTTTTTGCTGCAGGACTTCAAGAAACGCAGGGAGAAACACGAAGGGTCTTCACACGTGAAGAAGAAACTGCCTTAATTGATGCTCCGCTTGCACTTCAACCCACACAGTACCTGCTCGTTGAACCCACCACCCAGGGGGCTGCCCATTTTGTTGTGCTGCTTCGCTCGCTGCTTCATCGCCTACTGCTTGCGATGCTGCTAGTTGCTTACAGCCTTGCTGCCCACGGTGCTGCCTTGTCGTCTCTCCAGTAGCCACCTGAACGCTACCTGCCACCTCACAGCCACACAGAAGAAAAAGATAATAGGGACAATCTCTCTCCTTTATGCACCAATGCACATGACAGATCTCTTCTTTCAAAAACAAATACGATCTCTCTCTCACTCACTCACTCACTCTCTCTCTCTCTCTCTCTCGTGTTGCATTCTACCGCAGTTATAATACCTCTCTCTCCCATATAGTGTGTGTAATAAAAGAGGACCCTGCACTATTTTTTTGTCCCACTTGTCTCCCATATAGTGTGTGTAATAAAAGAGGACCCTGCACTATTTTTTTGTCCCACTTGTCTCCCATATAGTGTGTGCAATAAAAGAGGACCCTCCACTACCTTTCTTTCACCCACAAGTGGGCCACATTGGCTAGTGCGGGGGCCCTTGTAAAGGCCATAATCCACTTGAGTTCAAGTCCCACCGTTGGTCATATATGCCCTCGTGTTGTATTCTATCGACGTTAATACCTCTCTCTCTCAGTGGCTTTGATGTCATATGGAGTACGCAATGCAGGTAATATATCAATGATATTTGCATAGTGACTTTTATAAACTTAAATACTAATTCTTTTAATATAAGAAGATCTATCTCTTTGTAAGAAAAATCTCAAAAGATGATTGGACCATGATGTACATCGAGTGTTTAAAGCTACGTGAACAAAATAAGGTGCCATAATATTTTATTTGTTTATAGCATTCATCATGTCACATGGTTTTGTGCTTTTACTTGTTTAACCGACGACACTCTCATGTAGGTGCTATATTGTCAACCATATTGTCCTAATGCTGCACTAGAAGATAAGGATAAGCCATTTATTCTTATTATACAAGATGAATGGATGTTCTAAATGGCCAAACGCTTCTCGCGTAATAATTCTTAGGCCATAGATAGTACCTTTAGAAACAAATGTCTTTAGGCTACCATTGTATGCTGCAGTTTTACCAAACCAAATTGGAATGGGCATTCCAATATGGTTCATTGCTGTGCTCTAATGACTCGGGTAGTAATCAAGAAGTAAATGCCTTATCAAAGACACTTCACATTATTTTTCAAAGAATGGATAATGTTCGGCCCACTGCTGTGATTGACAAGTCACAACAAGAGCTTGATGCAATTCTTAAGATCGTGCATGACTTCCATAGGTATGATTCCAAAGGCATGAAGCAATATTACTATAGGTTGTGGTGTGTTAATTTCCATTCTTCCATGATGTAAAGTTTACTATTGTAACATGCCCATCTTCATTAATAAAGAAATGTCCATGTAATTGATGAATTTATGAGTTTTTATGGTGTAAAAATTAGTGATTTTATTAAACGAGCCATTTCTACTTAGAATCTTTAAATTTCGAGTCTAAATTTAGAATTTGCGTGTAATTTTACCCTAATATAGTATTTTATAGTATCCAAAACAAACACCGGATCAAGCTTATATGTGAATTTTAGTTATTTTTAGTTAAAAAATGACAGTCTTTAAACCTTAATGCGTACGACCGGGCATCCGATTGACGAACGGTCTACACCCCAACGACTAGGGGAACATCCCAGACATTTTCGCCGAAATGTTTTTTTCCACCCTCCCGGGCAGTTTGGTATGCAAATTGAGGCCAACACCCCAAATTTGGGGATCCCGTTCTAAAAAGGATCGTACACACTCACCAGGGCGCCCGTACAATGGCCGCGTAGTAACGACCAAAGGCTGACTGTCCACTGTATGGTCCACATGTACCGCCACATGGACACCCATGCTGCCTCTGGCCAAAAGGGTACATGCGTACCACACCTTTGCCTGTGCACCACCACCGTACCTTTCCCTAGGCCCATGCAGACCACTGATTGGGCACACTTTGACGGTACACCGTCCTTTCAATCGTACTTTGCTCAGCACCCGCACCACCCGCATCTTGCAGCTATATAAACCCTCAGGGTACTCTATGGCCAGCACCCATTTTGCATAGAGTATATCCTGTACAAGGTCATATCGCCAATCCGTACCACCCTTCTGCGATTTCATGCTGTACTTGCAGTAGTACCTATAGCCGTCCCTTGTAGCCTTCCTCTCAGCAGCCCCTAATCTGCCAACTCTCAGATAAGCCCACCCTTGTGAGGAGAGGGTGTCCTTAACTCTTCTGTCCCCCCGCACCCCCCCGCCCCCCGTTTGCGTGGACTTTAGCAAGTGGTTTTCTACCTTAGAGAAGGTTTGCATGCTACAGTTTTTGGCTCATAGAGTGAGCAAAAGATCTCAGAATCGAGATCCGATTGAAGCATTGCGATCGCAGCATCGAGCACTACAAGGCGGTGTTCAAGATGTCCCCATCTCGAAAATGCCAAAATATCACCTTCGGGAGAAGCACGTAACAATGAGATTGAAGAAGATGCTCCTAATGTGGTTCCAACCCTCTCGTTTGCAAGCTCAACAAGGGAGTGGTCACCAGGTTAGCTTGATTATCTTTTAAAAGGATTTTTAAATTATTATTTGTTATTAATGTTAATAAATCAAGAAAGAAGATGTGTATCTTTTCCATTGAAAAATGTTAGAAATTCTATGAAGCTATTTGAAGTGATGTTGCATTTTGTAATTAATGGTTTGTATTGAAATTGCTATTTTTAAGAGAAAGAGTACTAGTATTTGTTTTTCTCCTGGCTTTGACACGCTAACTTCGTTTTTGTGCTTGTGTAGCCGGGCAGCATCATTAGCAAAGCCCAGGATCGACCCATGGTATCTCTCATACCATTGGGAGAATGAGGTTTGCCGATTGAGGCGAGTGATTGTGATGCTCTCTAGTTCTGAGGGCCCAGGCTAGTGCAGTGAATAAGCCCATCCTAGTGCATAGTCATCCCTCTGAGGGGTAGGAGGATCGAGTGACGGAGCTTGAGGGGCGGTAGGCTGGCTTTAGTTCTTGCCAGCACGGCCAACGATGAGGTGTATGTCCCGTAGGGTTTTGCCCAGCATGTAGAGGCTAGAAGGCCGAATTATAGATGATTGGCAGTATAAAGGAAAAGAATAAGAGAGCTAGTTTGGCTTGTATAGAATTGATTCTTGTATAAACTTTTTTTATAAATCTTGTCTTTGGCATTATTGTACTGTGGAAAGAGGCCGTTTTAATGAACCTTGTGAAAAGGGTCTTAATTAAGGAACATGTTTATTTATGTCAAATAGTGTGGTAGGATTAATTAGAAAATAAATTGACACGTGAGTAGGGTGGAAAGTGGGAGGATGGAATGCCCCGACACGGCACCATCCTACGGACGGGTGGACCCGATTAGTGAGGTAGCTTTCCAACAGATTAAGTGAAAGCCCTATGCTAGATAAAAAGGTTCTCGGGCAACTCTATTCAGGAGACTAGGCCAGCGGCTGTGCCTTGCATGGATGAGAAAAAAAGCGTTTTCTCTAGGAATCAAGATTAGTAGTTGCCCAAATTATGATGAATTACCCCATGGGTAATTTGACTTTTAGAAGACCACACTTCCCCTGCGGCGGCGGGGGATAGGACTAGGTCTTGCCTACAAATTATATCCTTGAATCTTTACATGGTCAAGGTGTCGATGAGTAGGAAATTATGGTCAAGGTGTCGATGAGTAGGAAATTTTCTCCAAGGTAAGACTTAGTAGACTATCTTAAGTGTTTTCCCTATTTTGGAAGGGGGGAACCTTATAATTGGTATCACAGCTGATCATCTTAGCTCCTAGGACTTGCCATTTAAGGACTGTTTTGCAATGTATGTTTTACCTAACATAATGCTAATTAATAAAAACGCCTTACTAAGAACGAATTGAATTGATGTTTAAATGATTATAGGAAGAGGAAGATGCCTACTCGAAGTTTCTAGTTTTCCAGTGCATCTTCGAGACCGCTTGTCACTCCTCAAATTTTGAGTTCCGTGACACCATGGTGCAGATACTAGAGAAGATGTCCCTCCCCCATTTCTCTCATATCGAAAGAGGATGGGGTAGAGATTTCTGGAGTCGCGGGCTGAGATATTTCTTCATCCGAGCGGATCGAGTTGGAAACCTTACCACTAACCTAAAGCGGATTCGTTGGATTGAAAAGTTGAAGATGGTTTGTTTATTTTGGTTCGTGTGGTGGGTACTCCCAGGCCCAACACCTCTGTGATTATAGACATGATTCGCATACCACAGGATCGTTGGGTGAATGACCGAGTGATGGAGATCTTACGTGCCAACAGAGTAGCTATGTTGGGACCTACCCCAATCCAGAGTCTACCACCCTTACCATCAATTTTTCGAGTCTTAGAAACTACAGTGGAACCCCCATACTTCACCTATGCGGACCACTATGTCATAGTTGAGCTTAGGAATTTCCCTTCATGACAAATAAAGACAAATTATATTAGTCTCAGATCTTTGTAATTAAACTTGTCCTTGTAAATATTCGGGAAATAAAATGATTTCAATGTTTTACTTTCAAAAAAGCTTAAGTGTTGTGCAGAGTATGAATCTTGTAATCTTAAAAATTTAATCTTATAATGATGGCCACCCAGGACGATCAGCCTCCACTTCCCAATGCGCTTTACATCGATATCCAGGAGAAGAAGCTCATGCTCAAGCAAATGCAACCTCCCTCCTTTAAGACAAGTGCAGGTTGGTTGCAAAAGGTAACAGAGTGGGCAGAATGTTTACATTGAATGTAAACATGCCTGAAGTGAGTACTGTGATGTTTGCAAATGGTTCAGGAATTGTTACAGAATAGGCATTTGGCATAAAAGAATTGGACATGTGAATGTGCAGAGAATGAAGTCTATGCAGACTAAAGGAATTGTGACAGGGCTGCCAAAGTTTAAAGTTGAAGGTATGCAGAAAATATGTGAAGCATGCCAATTTGGAAAGCAAACAAAGCATGTATTTCCATGTGACCGAAATGTGAGTAGAAATGCACTAGATGTTGTGCATTCAGATGTATGGGGTCCTACGAAGACCATGTCTATAGGAGGCTGCAGGTATTATGTGACATTTATTGATGACCACACAAGGAAAGTGTGGGTATACTTCATGAAGGAGAAGAGTGAGGTGTTCACTCATTTTCAGAATTTCAGAGTTATGGTTGAAAAGAAAACAGGGAAACATGTAAAGTGCCTAAGGTCAGATGGAGGGGGAGAGTACTTCTCCAATGAGTTCTCTGAATTTTTACAGAAGAATGGTATTCAGAGACAGTTTACATGCAGATACACTCCCCAGCAAAATGGAGTTGCTGAACGGAAAAACAGGCACATTGCTGAGATTGTGCGAGCATTGATGGGAGAGAAGAATCTACCGCATAGCTATTGGGCTGAGGCTGTTTCTACAGGAGTTTACATCATGAACAAGACTCCAACTGCAGCCATACATGATGTAACTCCAAAGGAGAGGTTTACTGGGACAGAAAACCACATTTGTCTCATCTGAAAGTCTTTGGATGCATTGCATATGTGCATGTGCTAGATGAGCTGAGAAATAAGCTGGATCCAAAAGCTAAAAAATGTGTGTTTATTGGGTATTCCCTTGAGCAAAAGGGATATAGGTGTTATAACCCTGCTACACGTGAGTTGAGGGTAAGCAGGGATGTTGTTTTTGATGAGATGATCAGTTGGTATGCTGCTGAAAAAGAAGCTGTTGGGGCTGATGTGAGTGGAAATGTGGTTACACAGAATGCAAGTCAGCAATCACAGTCTTTGAGTGGACAAGGAGAGTCCTCATCTAGTGGTTCAGTTGGAGTGGCAGGCTACGTCATAATACCAGTCCTGCAAATGTGATTAGTACATCACATATAGGCAAAGAGAAAAGTGGTTGAGCCCCTTAGTATGCCTGACATTTCTGTAGGGCATTCTCATGTTGATGGAGAGTCTAGTGGCTCAGAGATGAGCTTGATGAGAATCTTGGGATACCAGCTATGAGAACACCTGGTGTAAAGAAGGCTATGGAAGCCATGAATGCAAAGTTGCGAAGATCTGGGAGAGTGAAGAATCCTGTGCAAAGGTTTACCTATGATGGTTATGTGGCACATCACTATGCATACATGGCAAAAGGTTGTACAGGATGTAGAGCCCACATGCATTGATGAGACTGTTGGAAATATGTGTTGGGAGAAAGCGCTATGGATGAGGAGATGGATGCACTATATGAAAATGAGACTTAGGATTTAGTGCAGCTACCTGAAGGTAAGAAAGCCATTGGATGCAAGTGGGAAATATGTGTTGGGAGAAAGCTATGGATGAGGAGATGGATGCACTATATGGAAATGAGACTTGGGATTTAGTGCAGTTGCCTGAAGGTAAGAAAGGCATTGGATGCAAGTGGGTGTACAAAGTAAAACATAACAGTGATGGAAGCGCACACCTCAAAAAGCTGGAGGGAGGAATCTTACATCCTACCCCACTTAAAAAACGCGAGTTGTCCTCATCTCGCAGCTAGAGGATAACTCTTTCCCTTAAGATTCAACTCATTCTGAGGTTCCTTATAGTTTGGTGAACCCAACAGAATCCTGGGATAAAGATCCCTTATATACAACTCATCATCAGATAACAATTCTTTCAGATCATATCATTCATATCCTTAACATAATAATGGTCCATTAGACCGAAATTTCCATTTAAACATTCCTCCATGGGAATTTCAATTATACAGGTTTTTAATTTGTCATTCCTTAACTTGATCCACTGGGTCAAGTGTTAATAGTAGCAATCTACCAACACAATCCACTAATCTCATAGTGATTGGTGAAGTCATTATCCTCATTCCAGCTGCTACAAACATCATCACAGGGACTCGTCCCATTCATCCTCATTGTGGTTTTGCTTAGCTTTTTGCTTTTCAATCAGAATCCAAATTAACTCATCAGTTCTCAACCAAAGTTTTAAAATCATATCAACCATATTTGAATTCATCATCTAGATAGCATTTTTACTTATAATTCCAAGGTCTTAGATTTACTCGTATATACTGCTAGTAAAGAGCGCAGTTATACCCTCGGTATATACGGGTAGTCATGGTCCTTTGAATTATAAGATAAATACTATCACGTCTAGGCCTCAAGCAAGTCAGGGATTCCATGCAAATACGATACTTCCATCTGAAGACCCAATTACTAAATTATGGATTTTACCCTAAATATCAATTTGTATGAATTTCATCATACATTTTCATCTTTTTATTGTTACTTCATAAATTTTGACATTTCTGGTTTCTTGGTTGATCCACTTTAGCCAATTCGCTCTGATACTAGCTGAAAGATCCTTGTCCCCACCACACAACGAATTCTGGGGTGCTAGCAGTGCAAGTAGCACTTCTTGCGCAGGGATTCTTGCGCAGGGTAGGGTCCCTCACTCAGGGCCTTGCCCATACGGATATCCGGACAAGAGACTAATCCATCGGTTCTTCCAAAACCGAATCCAGAAAAACTTCCCTTGCCCGAAAAGCACGGGCATTTCCTCCAGGATAAATTTACTCTAGCGTAGTCAAGTGTCTTAATTAACTGAACTGATCTAACCAAACCCATAAGTCCTATAGTCAGATCAAGTTAAAGACTTGCACTTAGATCATAGAGACCAACGCTTTTTTCCTCATTGAGAGGCACAACCGTTGATTCTTTTCCAGAGAACAATTTTTATCTGGGATTTACTTCATCTATCGTACCATAATAGAATTGAGTCTCATTTTAGGAATCCATTAGTCCAGCCTAAGTCCCATGGGTTAGCCAACCGCCCAACCACTATAGTGATGGGATCCATTTAATAATTTGGTTAGGTTTTGTCCGGAGTACCAATGAGAAGAGTTCACAGCCCCCTTGTCGGATATTCAAAACTTAAAACAAGTCACGCCACTTACACACCCAATATGAAATTGCCTTTTTCACAGACTCAGCTATCTTTGAAACAATCATTTAATGAAACTGTAGTATCACTGATCATAATCCTCCAAAATTAATCCTAATTTCTATTTTTCCTTCATCGATGTATTATGGCATCATTGGCAACCGGAACACTCACCACCTGTCCACTCTCAGGGGCCTTTTCAATAGTTCCTAGCTCATAGTACCCCGTAATATATTCACTTATAAAAATCAAAATGAAATCTCCATCGAAGATCAGCAAGATCAACCAACAGATCCATATAAAAGAGCTATGGACTCATCCGTTTGAGGACCAGCAAGGTCAATCAACCATATCCATGCCCGAATTCACAAAACAACTCTTACTCCTTGTTCCAATATCTTCCCCGACACACGTGTGGGTATCTTCGACGACCCAGAGCCCCCGAGCACCGTATGGTCAGCACCCTCTATAGGATCCTTCTTGCAGCTTACCTAGTGCTTCACTCATAGACCGCTTCCTTGGTCCCTCATCCACCGTACCGGAAGCTCACCATTTAAATCAAACCGAGACTGGTCAAGACTTCGGCCGACCTTGCTACGCAAGACGTCCTCCATTGACTCTGTGTCAGCTGTTGCAACTTTATCAGCTAGGTCTCCACACGACCTCATTCACAAGACGCTCAAAATGCTTCCCCAGCATTCTTGACATTAAACAGTCATTAAAAAACAGGTTATAAATACAGTTTCTATAGTAGCAAACTCTCATCTTTCCACATTGTTCCACATTGTTCCACATCAATCCACATTATTTAATCCAAATCCATTTCATATGTATTCCCATTCTCATCCAATCACATCATTTTCATCTCATCACATCTTTTGTCATTTATCCTCATCAAATCTCATCCACTCGCATCTACCCATGTCCACATATCTCATCACATCACATTCATTCACATCTCATCCACTCACATTACATCTATCCCGTTTCACATCACATTCATTCACCTCACATATCATCCATTCACATCTATCCCAATTTACATCACATCCATTTCACATCACATCTCATTCATTCACATCTATCCCATTTCATATCACATCCATTCACATCTATCCTAATCTACATCACATTCATTTCACATCACATCTCATTCATTCCAATCTCGATTCACATCTCATTCATTGACATCACCATTCCATCACATACATTCTATCCACACAACATAACATCACATCTATCCACATTATATCTCATTCATACACATCTTATCTCATTCATCCACATCCATCCAATCGTTCACATGTACGACTACCCACATCTATCTATACATTCATATTTATCACTTCACATCCACATATATTCATGTCACATCACATTTCATCCATTTTCATCACATACACATCCACATCCATTCTTTCTGTAAGGTCCCTCCCAAGCCATGTATGTATGTGTCTCTTTTAATATAGATTTCAAGAAGGAAAGAGAGTGCACCTAGAGAAGAGTTAAGGCTAGAAACATTAGGAAAGTGTTAGATTAAAATTATTAGCTTCAAAAATCCTAAAAGAAATAAGAAGACAAGAATAGTTTTATTAAGAGATAAGTATCTCCAAAATAGAAATTCGAATTTAGGTGATAAGAGGTCATATTTAGAGTACTTTTACATATTTAGAGTCCATGCATACTAAAAATATGAAAAAACAACGCGTTTCTAAAGATGGCGCGTTTGTGGCTATATATAGACGTTTTTGCCTATTCTACCTACAATGGCTTGTAGACTAGATGCCTTCCGGTTTTTTTGACTGGTTATACAACCATATTCTGAGTTTTTATCAGAGAGTTATGGCCAAAACAGTTTGCTGATTCTGTCAGGGTCTCTACACAGGAAAAACTGTAAGAAGGCAGCAAGTAGTCTCAAGGTAATCCTAGAGTTTGAGATGTATATATCCCTTCATTCTTATCTAATATCTTAGAAAAGGAGCTTAGATTACTATGGTCTTTCGGAGGAAGAGACCAAAACTCCATAGCTTTTTTTTAAGAGAAAGAATAGTATGCCGTAGCCCTGTAAGAGAAGAAGGCTATTTTGCCATAGACCTTAGAAAGAGAGAAGAGTCACAGTATGAGTAAGAGGAGATAAAGCTTGGAGATTATTGGATGATTTCAATCAAAAGACAAGGTATTAGAAGACTCTATTCTCATATGTCAAGTTCTAAAGTTCTTGTTAACGAGCAAAGGCAACGATAAACGACAAATTTCTATAAGGTATATACATATTTTGTTTTTCAATTATATATCATTCTTAGGGATTGAGGTATGGCCCCGGCTTCTCTATTAATTGTTAATAGTGATCTATTTGATTGATTTACTAGTAGTTAAAGTTTGTATTCTTTTAAACAATAGCATATGCCTTAATAAAGAATGTCTTATCGCAATCTCAAGTTGAAATGCTAAAATCTTTGTGAAAATGATTGTTTTCTTAAGAAGGTGACATGGATCCTAGTCCTATAGTTTAGTGAGTAAATGGATTGTTATCTTGGTTAAATTAAGGTACAGGTACAACTTCTCCCTGCCTTGACGCTACCCCGTTCTTGTGCTTGTGTAGCCAGACGGCGGAGATGTTAGTAAGGCCCGGAGTTGGCCCATGGTATCTCTCATACCATTGGGAGAATGAGGTTTGCCGATTGAGGTGAGTGATTGTGATGCTGCCTAGTTCTGAGGGCCCAGGCTAGTGTGGTGAATTAGCCCACCCTAGTGCGCAGACATCCCTATGAGGGGCGGGAGGATCGAGCGATGGAGCCTGAGAGGGCGACAGGCCGGCTTGAGTCCTCGCTAGCAGCGGCCGACGATGAGGTGTATGGTCCCGTAGGGTTTTGCCCAGCATGTAGAGGCTGGAAGGCCGAATTCTAGATTATCGGTGGTATAAAGGAAAAGAATAAGAGAGCCGATTTGGCTTGTATGAAATTGATTCATGTATAAACTTTTTTTTTATAAATCTTATCTTGGCATTATTGTATTGTGTAAAAAGGCTGTTTTAACAAACCTTGTGAAAAGGGCCTTAATTAAGGAACATGTTTATTTATGTCAAACAATGTGGTAGGATTAATTAGAAAATAAATTGACGCGTGAGTAGGGTGGAAAGTGGGAGGATGGAATGCCCCAACGGCACCATCCTACGACAGACGGGTGGAAACGATTAGTCGGGTAGCTTTCCAACATATTAAGTGAAAGCCCTACATTAGATAAATAGGTTCTCGGGCAATTCTATTCTAGAAGACTAGGCCAGCGGGCGGCTGTGCCTTGCATGGATGAGGAAAAAAGCGTTGCCTCTAAAAATCAAGTCTTCCAATTTATGATCAATTACCCTATGGGTGATTTGATTTTTAGAAGACCATGCTCCCCCTGCGGGATTGAACTAGGTCTTACCTAGCTATCGTATCCTTGAATCTCTGCATGGTCAAGGTGTCGATGAGTAGGAAATTTTCTCCAAGATAAGGCTTGGTGGACTATCTTAAGTGTTTTCCCTATTTGTGGAAGGGGGGAACCTTACACTTTCACATACATATCTACATCCATTTTCACATACTGTAACACATTCACATCCATTCTTTCACATACATATCCACATCCATTTTTCACATACACATTCACATCCATTCTTCACATACACATCCACATCTATTCTTCACATACATACTCACATACATATTCACATCCATTCTTCACATACACATCCACATCCATTCTTCACATACACATTCACATCCATTCTTCACGTACATCCACATCCATTCTTCACATACACATTCACATCCATTCTTCACATACATCCACATCCATCCATCCATTCACATCTATCTGATTCACATCACATCTATTCACATCACATCTCATCACATCTATTCACATCACATTACATCCAACCATTCATTCACACCTATCTGATTCACATCACATCTATTCACATCACATTACATCCATCCATTCATTCACATCTATCTAATTCACATCACATCTCATCACATCTATTCACATCACATCTCATTTCTATGCAAGTTTTCAGTTTGATTTTTTTTTAATACAAGGAGTATTTCTTGAATCAGTATCCCCAAAACTTCTTGATTGGAATTATGAATTTCATACAAGAATTCCTCGAATTCTATAACCTTGATCTCGACAGATCAATTCAAAGGGTTTCAACTTAGTTTCAAATTTGTCAGGAGTTTTAAGTGTATTTATCTAAACTGGTCACACCTTCTTTTCTCGAAATTGACGAAAGGGTTTGGTCTTGGTCATAGTCTGATTTAAGGTTCGAGTTGGATAAGATTTTTCTTGATCTATCTTTCTCGAAAAGGTTTGATAATTCAGTTACTATTTTATTGAATTTTGTTCTTTGAATATTCAATTAACTGATTTTTAAATTAGTTACGAATTCCAATGAGGAATAGATTAATTTTTTATTTAAATATTTTGATCTCGATAGATTTCTTGAATTCTCTTTTTACAATCGGTGTAAATATAAAACAATAGAAATTTCTCTCTTAGAGTATTTAATTATTCATTTATCAAATACTCATAGAATTTAAGAGAACACTAATTTAGATATAAAAATTCTTTATGCATCAAATATGCATAAAAATCAACTTCAGTGGGAATAACTCTTTTAAAAAAATCCTTTTATGCATCTATTTATGCATAAAATCAATTTTAATAGGAATAACACTTTTAAAATAAAAAGAATTTCTTTATGCATCTATTTATGCATAAAAATAATTTTTTATAAGAATAACGCTTTTATAATAAAAAATTCCTTTATGCATCTTTGTATGCATAAAAATCAAATTTAATAAGAATAACACTTTTGTAATAAAAAAATTTTCTTTATGCATCTTTTTATGCATAAAAATAAAATTTAATAAGAATAACACTTTTACAATAGAAAAATTCCTTTATATGCATAAAAATCAAATTTAATGAGAATAACACTTTTGTAATAAAAAAAATCCTTTATGCATCTTTCTATGCATAGAAATCAATTTAAATAATTAATATGAGTGATGATATCCATGCATATTCATAGGTGAATATGTACATGGAGTAATTAGAATATTTATTTTAGATGCAAAAATGGTGGGATTTACTCTTTTGGAATAACATAAAAATAAACTTTCTTCTCCATAAAATTCTAAAAATTTTTGCCATAACCTCCTTTGTATGGCTGACCATTTCTCATTTTTATCATTCTATATTTAAGTCAAATTAACCCAAATTAGATTTATAGAACTCTAATCTACATAATTTTCTAAATTCAAGAGGGTAAACAATAAGAAGAGCTTAATTAATCCTTTAATTAATCTTTCTAGGATTGAGAAAGGTTGGAATGTAAAGAGGAGAAGGGGATGACCTTTTTATCAAAGGCATAGCATTTGAATTTAATTCAACATCTGCAAAACATAAAAATTAAGAAAACCATAGATTCTTCATTAAACAAGTAAGAAAATTAGCTTACATAGAGCTCGTAAGCTCACCTTTGGCTTGAGGGATTGAGGGTTCTACTCTTGTTTGAATCAAGAGTGGCCACCAATTCACTTTGGAGAGGATTAGGCTAAAAACAATTGAATTATTAAAAAAATTCAATGTAGATGGCTGAGGACAAGAGTAGAGTACCAGTGCATAAACAGCATTAAGCTTTTACAAAGGGGGAGGCTTCTATTTATAGGAAAAAGTGAGCCTCTAACAAAGGAAACTGATTTTAGAATTTTTGGAATCTGCTTGCTCAATTTTTGACCATTTTTGGGTCAGCTCAGCTTACTTTTTGGATCTAGTTTTGAAATAGGAGAGAGGAGAGATGAAAATATCTCATTTTATTGATTAAAAATTGAGGGTAATGATGAGAAAAAGGTGCCTACTTCATGAGGGGATATCCCCACACTGAGGTGTCAAAATTCAGTTTTTTAATTCTTTTCTTTGGTCCTTAGTCCACTCTTCATCTTTTGTGAGCATTTACTCATTTTTGGGGGGTTTCTCTTTTATTCTTCAATTTATCTCCTCCCTACATTTGTATTAATCTTATTGGTCCATAAGAACCTTAATTGGACCATAATCCAAAAATTTCTCAAAATCTGGACCCTTAGGCTAAGGTCCTTTATACCTATTTTTAATTAATTCCAATTGCACATTGGAAAGTTTATTTTGAATTTCTGTTTCAGGGGAAGCCATTTTAGACACTAGGAGGATTTTTATATCCAAAAATATCTCAATTTTGAATTACCTCCCTTCCTCTAGACATGTTCTCTCTCTAGGCCAAAATAGGGTAAAACAGGATCTTTCTTTTATTTCAGAGAGGGGAATAATTATAAAATCAGAAGGAAAGATTCTTACAACTGCACACCTCAAAAAGCTGGAGGGAGGAATCTTACATCCTACCCCACTTAAAAAACGCGAGATGTCCTCATCTCGTAATAAGAGGACAACTGTTTCCCTTAAGATTCAACTGATTCTGGGGTTCCATATAGTCTGGTGAACCCAACAGAATCCTAGGATAAAGATCCCTTATATACAACTCATCATCAGATAACAATTCTTTCAGATCATATCATTCATATCCTCAACACAATAAAGGTCCATTAGACCAAAATTTCCATCTGAACATTCCTCCATGGGAATTTCAATTATACAAGTTTTTAATTTGTCATCCCTTAACTTGATCCACTGGGTCAAGTGTTAACAATAGCAATCTGCCAGCACAATCCACTAATCTCATAGTGATTGGTGAAGTCATTATCCTCATTCCAGTTACGAACATCATCACAGGGACTCATCCCATTCATCCTCATTGTGGTTTTGCTAAGCTTTTTGCTTTTCAATTAGAATCCAAATCAACTCATCAGTTCTCAACCAGAGTTTTAAAATCATATCAACCACATTTGAATTCATCATCCTGATAGCATTTTTACTTATAATTTCAAGGTCTTAGATTTACTCGTATATACTGCCAGTAAAGAGCGCAGTTATATCCTCGGTATATACGGGTAATCACGATCCTTGGAATTATAAGATAAATACCATCATGTCTTGGCCTCAAGCAAGTCAGGGATTCCATGCAATTGAGATACTTCCATTTTTGAAGACCCAATTACTAAATTATGGATTTCAGCCTAGATATCAATTTGTATGAATTTCATCACACATTTTTGACTCTTTACTATTACTTCATAAATTTTTGACATTTCTGGTTTCTTGGTTGATTCACTTTAGCCAATTCGCTCTGATACCAGCAGCTGAAAGATCCTTGTCCCCACCGTGCAACAAATTCTAGGATGCTAGCAGCGCAAGTAGCACTTCTTGTGTGGTGCAGGGTCCCTCACTCGGGGCCTTGCCTCTACGGATATCCGGACAAGAGACTAATCCATCAGTTCTTCCAAAACCGAATCCGAAAAATCTTCCCTCGTCCGAAAAGCACGCGCGATTCCTCCAGGATAAATTTACTCTAATATAGTCAAGAGTCTTAATTAACTGAACTAATCTGATGGAACCTGTAAGTCCCATAGTCAGATCAAGGAAAAGACTTGCACTTGGATCATAGAGACCAACGCTTTTTTCCTCATTGAGAGGCACAACCGTTGATTCTTTTCCATAGAATAATTTTTATCCAAGATTTACTTTATATATCGTACCATAATAGAATTGAGTCTCATTTTAGGGATCCATCAGTCCCGTGGGTTAGCCAACCACCCAACCCCTGTAGTGATGGGATCCATTTAATAATTTGGTTAGGTTTTGTCTCAAGTACCATGGAAAAGAGTTCCTTGGTCCCCTAGCCGGATATTCCTGCAAACTTAAAACTAGTCACGCCACTTACACACCCAATATGAAATTGCCATTTTCACAGATTCAGCTGTCTTTAAAATAATCATTTAATGAAACTGTAGTATCACTGATCATAATCCTCCAAAATTAATCTGGTTGAATCTTAATTTTCATTTTTTCCTTCATCGGTGTACTTATTGCATCATTGGCAACCAAAACGCTCACCACCTATCATCTCAAGGGCCTTTTCAATAGTTCCTAGCTCATAGTACCCGGTAATATATTCACTTATAAAAATCAAAATGGAATCTCCATCAAAGATCAGCAAGAGATCAACCAACAGATCCATATAAAAGAGCCATGGACTTATTCGTTGAGGAGGACCAGCAAGGTCAATCAACCATATCCATGCCCGAATTCAGAAAACAACTCTTACTCCTTGTTCGAATATCTTCACTGATGCACGTGTGGGTATCTTCGACGACCCAGAGCCCCCGAGCACCATATGGTCAGCACCCTCTAGGATCCTTCGCAGCTCACCTAGCGCTTCACTCATAGGTCGCTTCCTTGGTCCCTCATCCACCGTACCCAAAGCTCACCATTTAAATCAAACCGAGGCTGGTCAAGACCTCGGCCGACCTTGCTATGCGAGACGTCTTCCATTGACTCTGCGTCAGCTGTTGCAACTTTATCAGCTAGGTCTCCACGGCCTCATTCACAAGACGATCAAAATGCTTCCCTAGCATTCTTGACATTAAACAGTCATTAAAAAAAGTCATAAATACAGTTTCTATAACAAACTCTTGTATTTCCACATTGTTCGGCATCAATCCACATTATTTAATCCAAATCCATTTCATATGTATACATCACATCTCATTCATTCACATCTATCCCATTTCACATCACATCACATTACATTCATTCACATAACATCACATCCATTCACACCTATCCCAATTTACATCACATCTCTTTCATTCCTATCCCGATTCACATCACATCACATCTCATTCATTCACATCACCATCCCATCACATACATTCTATCCACATAACATAACAACACATCTATCCACATCATATCTCATTCATACACATCTCATCTCATTCATCCACATCCATCCAATCGTTCACATGTAGTACGACTACCCACATCTATCCATACATTCATATTTATCACTTCACATCCACATATATTCATGTCACATCACATTTCATCCATTTTCATCACATACACATCCACATCTATTCTTTCACATACATATCCACATCCATTCTTCATATACATATCCACATCCATTCTTTCACATACATATCCACATCCATTCTTTCACATACATATCCACATCCATTCTTCACATACATATCCACATCCATTCTTTCACATACATATCCACATCCATTCTTCACATACACATTCACATCCATTCTTTCACATACATATCCACATCCATTCTTTCACATACACATCCACATCCATTCTTCACATACATCCACACATCCATTCTTCACATACACATCCACATCCATTCTTCACATACACATTCATATCCATTCTTCACATACATCCACATCCATTCTTCACATACACATCCACATCCATTCTTCACATACACATTCACATTCATCCTTCACATACATCCACATCCATCCATTCATTCACATCTATCTGATTCACATCACATATCATCACATCTATTCTCATCACATTACATCCATTCATTCACATCTATCTGATTCACATCTCATCTCAACACATCTTTTCTCATCACATCTATTCACATCACATTACATCCATCCATTCATTCACATCTATCTGATTCACATCACATCACATCACATTACATCCATCCATTCATTCACATCTATCTTATCCACATCACATCTATTCACATCACATCTCATTTCTATGCAAGTTTTCAGTTTGATTTTTTTTAAAATACAAGGAGTATTTCTTGAATTAGTATCCCCAAAACTTCTTGATTGGAATTCTGAATTTCATACCAGAATTCCTTGAATTCTATAACCTTGATCCACACATCAATTCGAAGGGTCTCAACTTAGTTTCAAATTCGGCAAGAGTTTTGAGTGTATTTTTCTAAATTGGTCACACCTTCTTTCCTTGAAACTGATGAAAGAGTTTGGTCTTGGTCATAGTCTGATTTAGGGTTCGAGTCGGATAAGATTTTTCCTGATCTATCTTTCTCTCGAAAAGGTTTGATAATTCAGTTACTATTTTACTGAATTTCTTTCTTTGAATATTCACTTAACTGATTTCTAAATTAGTTACGAATTCCCATGAGGAATAGATTAATCATTTATCTAAATATTTCGATCTCGATAGATTTCTTGAATTCTCTTTTTACAATCGCTGTGAATATAAAACGATAGAAATTTCTCTCTGAAAGTATTTAATTATTCATTTATCAAATACTCATAGAATTTAAGAGAATTTTAATTTTGATATAAAGATTCTTTATGCATCTATTTATGCATAAAAATCAACTTCAGTGGGAATAACTCTTTAAAAAAATCCTTTTACGCATCTATTTATGCATAAAATCAATTCTAATAGGAATAACACTTTTAAAATAAAAAGAATTTCTTCATGCATCTATTTATGCATAAAAATAAATTTTTATAAGAATAATGCTTTTATAATTAAAAAATTCCTTTATGCATGCATCTTTGTATGCATAAAAATCAAATTTAATAAGAATAACACTTTTGTAATAAAAAATTCCTTTATGCATCTTTCTATGCATAAAAATAAAATTTAATGAGAATAACACTTTTGTAATTAAAAAAAATCATTTATGCATCTTTCTATGCATAAAAATCAAATTTAATGAGAACAATAGTTTTTTAATAAAAAAAATTCCTTTATGCATCTTTCTATGCATAGAAATCAATTCAAATAATTAATATCAGTCATATCCATGCATATTCATAGGTGAATATGTGCATGGAGTAATTAGAATATTTCTTTTAGATGAAAAAATAGTGGGAATTACTCTTTTGGAATAACATAAAAATAAACTTTCTTTTCCACAGAATTCTAGAAAATTTTGCCATAACCTCCTTTGTATGGCTGACCATCTCTCATTTTTATCATTCTATATTTAAATTAAATTAACCCAAATTAGATTTATAGAACTCCAATCTACATAGGTGAATATGTGCATGGAGTAATTAGAATATTTCTTTTAGATGAAAAAATAGTGGGAATTACTCTTTTGGAATAACATAAAAATAAACTTTCTTTTCCACAGAATTCTAGAAAATTTTGCCATAACCTCCTTTGTATGGCTGACCATTTCTCATTTTTATCATTCTATATTTAACTTAAATTAACCCAAATTAGATTTATAGAACTCTAATCTACATAATTTTCTAAATTCAAGAGAGTAAACAATAAGAAGAGCTTAATTAATCCTTTAATTAATCTTTCTAGGATTGAGAAAGGTTGGAATGTAAAGAGGAGAAGGGGGTGGCCTTTTTATCAAAGGCATAGCATTTGAATTTAATTCAACATCTGTAAAACATAAAAATTAAGAAAACCATAGATTCTTCATTAAACAAGTAAGAAAATTAGCTTACATAGAGCTCGTAAGCTCACCTTTGGCTTGAGGGATTGAGGGTTCTACTCTTGTTTGAAGCAAGAGTGGCCACCAATTCACTTTGGAGAGGATTAGGCTAAAAACAATTGAATTATTAAAAAAATTCAATGTAGATGACTGAGGACAAGAGTAGAGTAACTGTGCATAAACAGCATTAAGATTTTACAAAGGGGGAGGCTTCTATTTATAGGAAAAAGTGAGCCTCCAACCAAGGAAACTGATTTTAGAATTTTTGGAATCATCTTGCTCAATTTTTGACCATTTTTGGGTCAGCTCAGCTTACTTTTTGGATCTAGTTTTGAAATAGGAGAGAGGAGAGATGAAAATATCTCATTTTATTGATTAAAAATTGAGGATAATGATGAGAAAAAGGTGCCTACTTCATGAGGGGAGATCCCCACACTGAGGTGTCAAAATTCAGTTTTTTAATTCTTTTCTTTGGTCCTTGGTCCTTAGTCCACCCTTCATCTTTTGTGAGCATTTACTCATTTTTGGGGGGTTTTTCTTTTATTCTTCAATTTATCTCCTCCCTACATTTGTATTAATCTTACTGGTCCATAGAAACCTTAATTGGATCATAATCCAAAAATTTCTCAAAATCTAGACCCTTAGGCTAAGGTCCTTTATACCTATTTTTAATTAATTCCAATTGCACATTGGAAAGTTTATTTTGAATTTCTGTTTCAGGGGAAGCCATTTTAGACACTAGGAGGATTTTTATATCCAAAAATATCTCAATTTTGAATTACCTCCCTTCCTCTAGACATGTTCTCTCTCTAGGCCAAAATAGGGTAAAACAGGATCTTTCTTTTATTTCAGAGAGGGGAATAATTATAAAATCAGAAGGAAAGATTCTTACAACTGCACACCTCAAAAAGCTGGAGGGAGGAATCTTACATCCTACCCCACTTAAAAAATGCGAGATGTCCTCATCTCGTAATAAGAGGACAACTGTTTCCCTTAAGATTCAACTGATTCTGGGGTTCCATATAGTCTGGTAAACCCAACAGAATCCTAGGATAAAGATCCCTTATATACAACTCATCATCAGATAACAATTCTTTCAGATCATATCATTCATATCCTTAACACAATAAAGGTCCATTAGACCAAAATTTCCATCTGAATATTCCTCCATGGGAATTTCAATTATACAGGTTTTTAATTTGTCATCCCTTAACTTGATCCAATGGGTCAAGTGTTAACAATAGCAATCTGCTAGCACAATCCACTAATCTCATAGTGATTGGTGAAGTCATTATCCTCATTTCAGTTACGAACATCATCACAGGGACTCATCCCATTCATCCTCATTGTGGTTTTGCTCAGCTTTTTGCTTTTCAATTAGAATCCAAATCAACTCATCAGTTCTCAACCAGAGTTTTAAAATCATATCAACCACATTTGAATTCATCATCCTGATAGCATTTTTACTTATAATTTCAAGGTCTTAGATTTACTCGTATATACTGCCAGTAAAGAGCGCAGTTATATCCTCGGTATATACGGGTAGTCACGATCCTTGGAATTATAAGATAAATACCATTATATCTTGGCCTCAAGCAAGTCAGGGATTCCATGCAATTGAGGTACTTCCATTTTTGAAGACCCAATTACTAAATTATGGATTTCAGCCTAGATATCAATTTGTATGAATTTCATCATATATTTTTGACTCTTTACTATTACTTCATAAATTTTTCACATTTCTGGTTTCTTGGGTGTTCCACTTTAGCCAATTCGCTCTGATACCAGCAGCAGCTGAAAGATCCTTGTCCCCACCGTGCAACGAATTCTAGGATGCTAGCAGCGCAAGTAGCACTTCTTGTGCGGTGCAGGGTCCCTCACTCGGGGCCTTGCCTCTACGGATATCCGAACAAGAGACTAATCCATCAGTTCTTCCAAAACCGAATTCGAAAAAACTTCCCTCGTCCGAAAAGCACGTGCGATTCCTCCAAAATAAATTTACTCTAATATAGTCAAGAGTCTTAATTAACTGAACTAATATGATGGAACCTGTAAGTCCCATAGTTAGATCAAGGAAAAGACTTGCACTTGGATCATAGAGACCAACGCTTTTTTCCTCACTGAGAGGCACAACCGTTGATTCTTGTCCATAGAATAATTTTTATCCAAGATTTACTTCATATATCGTACCATAATAGAATTGAGTCTCATTTTAGGGATCCATCAGTCCCGTGGGTTAGCCAACCGCCCAACCCCTGTAGTGATGGGATCCATTTAATAATTTGGTTAGGTTTTGTCTCGAGTACCATGGAAAAGAGTTCCTTGGTCCCCTAGCCGGATATTCATGCAAACTTAAAACTAGTCACACCACTTACACACCCCCAATACGAAATTGCCATTTTCACAGATTCAGCTGTCTTTTAAATAATCATTTAAGAGGAGAAGGGGGTGGCCTTTTTATCAAAGGCATAGCATTTGAATTTAATTCAACATCTGCAAAACATAAAATTTAGAAAAACCATAGATTCTTCATTAAACAAGTAAGAAAACTAGCATACATGGAGCTTGTAAGCTCTCCTTCGGCTTGAGGGATTGAGGGTTCTACTCTTGTTTGAAGCAAGAGTGGCCACCAAGTCACTTTGAAGACAATTAATCTAAAAATAATTGAATTATTAAAAAAATTCAATGTAGATGGCTCAGGACAGGAGTAGATGGCTCAGGATAGGAGTAGAGTAACAGTGCATAAACACCATTAAGCTTTGAAGACGATTAATCTAAAAACAATTGAATTATTAAAAAAATTCAATGTAGATGGCTCAGGACAGGAGTAGAGTAACAGTGCATAAACACCATTAAGCTTTTACAAAGGGGAGGCTTCTATTTATAGGAAAAAGTGAGCTTCTAACCAAGGAAACTGATTTTAGAATTTTCCAGATCAGTTTGGTCATTTTTTGACCATTTTTGGGTCAGTTCAGCTTACTTTTTAGATCTAGTTTTGAAAAAGGAGAGAGGAGAGATGAAAATATCTCATTTTATTGGGGGTAATGATGAGAAAAAGGTGCCTACTTCATGAGGGGAGATCGCCACACTGAGGTGTCAAAATTCAGTTTTTTAATTCTTTTCTATGGTCCTTAGTCCACTCTTCATCTTGTGTGAGGCATGTACTCATTTTTGGGGGGTGTTTCTTTTATTCTTCAATTAATCTCCTCCCTACATTTGTATTAATCTTATTGGTCCATAAGAACCTTAATTGGACCATAATCTAAAAATTTCTCAAAATTTGGACCCTTAGGCTAAGGTCCTTTATACCTATTTTTAATTAATTCCAATCGCACATTCTTTTTGAATTTCTGTTTCAGGGGAAACCATTTTAGACACTAAGAGAATTTTTATATCCAAAAATATATCCGTAGAGGCAAGGCCCCGAGTGAGGGTAAAACATGATCTTTCTTTTATTTCAGAGAGGGGAATAATTATAAGATGAGAAGGGGAGGTTCTTACACCTACACACCTCAAAAGTTGGAGGGAGGAATCTTACATCCTATCCCACTTAAAAAACGCGAGATGTCCTCATCTCGCAACTAGAGGACAACTCTTTCCCTTAAGATTCAACTCATTCTAGGGTTCCTTATAGTTTGGTGAAGCCAACAGAATCCTGGGATAAAGATCTCTTATATACAACTCATCATCAGATAACAATTCTTTCAGATCATATCATTCATATCCTTAACACAATAATGGTCCATTAGACCAAAATTTCCATCTGAACATTCCTCCATGGGAATTTCAATTATACAAGTTTTTAATTTGTCATCCTTTAACTTGATCCCTTGGGTCAAGTGTTAACAGTAGCAATCTGCCAACACAATCCACTTATCTCATAGTGATTGGTGAAGTCAATATCCTCATTCCAGTTACAAATATCAACACAAGGACTCGTCCCATTCATCCTTATTGTGGTTTTGCTTAGCTTTTTGCTTTTCAATCAGAATCCAAATCAACTCATCTGTTCTCAACAAAAGTTTTAAAATCATATCAACCACATTTGAATTCATCATCTGGATAGCATTTTTACTTATACTTTCAAGGTCTTAGATTTACTCGTATATAGTGCCAGTAAAGAGCGTAGTTATATCCTCAGTATATACAGGTAGTCACGGTCCTTGGAATTATAAGATAAATACTATCACGTCTAGGCCTCAAGCAAGTCAGGGATTCCATGCAGTTGCGGTACTTCCATCTGAAGACCCAATTACTAAATTATGGATTTCAGCCTGAATATCAATTTGTATGAGTTTCATCACACATTTTCAACTTTTTACTGTTACTTCATAAAATTTTGACATTTCTGGTTTCTTGGTTGATCCACTTTAGCCAATTCGCTCTGATACCAGCTAAAGATCCTTGTCCCCACTGCGCAATGAATTCTGGAGAGCTAGCAGTGCAAGTAGCACTTCTTCTTGCGTAGGGAAGGGTTCCTCACTCGGGGCCTTGCCTACGGATATCCGGACAAGAGACTGATCCATCGGTTCTTCCAAAACCAAATTCCGCCTCGCCCGAAAAGCACGGGCGATTCCTTTAGGATACATTTACTCTAACGTAGTTAAGAGTCTTAATTAACTGAACTGATCTTACCGAACCCATAGTAAGTCCCATAGTCAGATCAAAGAAAAGACTTGCACTTGGATCATAGAGACCAACGCTTTTTTCCGCATTGAGAGACATAATCGCCGTTGATTCTTTTCTATAGAACAATTTTTATCTAGGATTTACTTCATCTATCGTACCATAATAGAAATGAGTCTCATTTTAGGGATCCATCAGTCCAGCCTAGAATTGAGTCTCATTTTAGGGATCCATCCAGTCCCGTGGGTTAGCCAACCACCCAGCCATTGTAGTGATGGGATCCATTTAATAATTTGGTTAGGTTTTATCCAGAGTACCGGGGAAAAGAGTTCCTAGGCCCCCTAGCCGAATATTCATGCAAACTTAAAACTAGTCAGACCACTTACAGACCCAATATGAAATTACCTTTTTCACAGATTCAGCTGTGAAAAACAATCATTTTGGGTTGCTATTTTGTAAGCTCAAGAGAATATGGTGTAAGACATATACCTACTATTGTGTACTACTCACAATGATTAATGAAATGTTGTTGAAACTATAGTATCACTGATCATAATCCTCCAAAATTAATCCAGTTGAATCCTAATTTCCTTTTTTTCCTTCACCAGTGAACCTATGGCATCATTGGCGACCTGAACACTCACCACCTGTCCACTTAGGGGCCTTTTCAATAGTTCCTAGCTCATAGTACCCGGTAATATATTCACTTATAAAAATCAAAATGGAATCTGCGTCGAAGATCAGCAAGATCAACCAACAGATCCATATAAAAGAGCCATGGACTCATCCGTTGAGGATGAGCAAGGTCAATCAACCATATCCATGCCCGAATTCAGAAAACAACTCTTACTCCTTGTTCCAATATCTTTCCTGACGCACGTGTGGGTATCTTTGATGACCTAGAGCCTGATCACCGTATGGTCAGCACCCTCTAGGATCCTTCGTAGGTCACCTAGCGCTTCACTCATAGGCGCTTCCTTGGTCCCTCATCCACCGTACTGGAAGCTCACCATTTAAATCGAACTGAGGCTCGTCAAGACCTCGGCCGACCTTGCTGCGCGAGACGTCCTCCATTGACTCTCCGTCAGCTGTTGCAACTTTATCAGCTAGGTCTCACGACCTCATTCACAAGACGATCAATTTGCTTCCCCAGCATTCTTGACATGAAATAGTCATTTAAAAACAGTTAATTAATACAGTTTCTATAACAAACTCTCATCTTTCCACATTATTCCACATCAATTCACATTCATTTCATATGTATTCCCATTCTCATCCAATCACATCATTTTCATCTCATCACATCTTTCCTCATTTATCCTCATCAGATCTCATCCACTCGCATCTACCCATATCCACATCTCATCACATCACATTCATTCACATCTCAATTATTCACATCACATCTCATTCAGGAAGTGGAGGTTCTTACACCTGCACACCTCAAAAGCTGGAGGGAGGAATCTTACATACATGGCCTCCTCTGGTATGACACACACCTGTGCTCCCCCATCAATATAAACCTTGGTAATTTTCCTACCATGAATCCAAACATCCACCCACAATAGGCAAAATATCAAAAACCTTACTCAGTTGAACCACATTAGTCTCATGTATTCTAATTCTAACTCTCCTATTACTTGCAAGCTTGTGCTAGTGTCTCCTTATGCTAAAATTCAGCTCTACAAAAGCTAAATTTACTTATAATGAGCTGCTAGAAAAGCTGACCATAAGTGATATCATCCTTCTTTAGTTTAACATCACATAGGAGACTATAAGGGGCATGTCCCTCTCCTAAACTGAAAATTTTCCATGCCAATCTTCCTTCTTCTAGCCCTAGCTTTTCCTTTCTTGCTTGTTGGATTTAGTTTGTTCCATGGTTGTCTTCCCCTAGCTAAGGCAACCTTCCTTCTTCTAGCCCTAGCTTTTCCTTGTTTTTTGGATTCAACTTGTTCCATGGTTGCCTTCCCCTTCTCTTACTTCTTCTAGCCCTAGCTTTTCCTTGTTTTCTGGATTCAACTTGTTCCATGGTTGCCTTCCCCTTCTCTTACTTCTTCTTGTCTCTTGTTTCCCTACCTGCATCCTCAAATTTTGATTTTTGCATCCTTGTCCTCTTATTAGCTAGCACATCAGTCTCACCATTCTCTTCCACAACTGGTTCAATCATACTCACATTGCCCAAAGGACCTTGGGGATGCACTTGTCCTTATCTTGGAACTTGATTTCCATCAACTCCATCCCTATTGGTTGCATCTCTACTACCCTCCTCTGGCCTTTGAATTATAGGGTATATACCTCTAGGCTTCCTTCTTGGTTGAGGACATTGAGGCACTGTGTCCCCTTTCTCCACAATTGTAACACTGGACTTGATCCATTCTATTCCTCGGCTCTGCCTCTCCCCATGTGGTCTTATTACTTGGTTTTGAATAACTTGTATAGCAAGATTCAGGTTTCCAATCTTCTCTATCAACTTCTAAATTTCTTGATGAATCCCATCCTACCCTCTATTTGTCTCTACAACCCTTGGACCCTCCACATGGGGATCCCTTTCCACATACAAATCCATAGGGAAAGGTTCTATCACATGCCTACTTGCTTCCCTTTCCTTCCTTGCCAGCTCTTGTTTCCTCAAATTCTTCCTCCACTTCTCTATAGCCATCCTCACTGCCTTTGCATAAGAATCTATATCCTTAAGGTCTCCACTTTCTCTTTAATGCCCCCATGCAGCAATCCTATAAATCTGTCTTTCTTCAAGAACTCTGGTGGCACCTAATTTTATCCCAAAACTCTCAGAATTCTTCTCCAAACTACTTCAAATCTATTTACAAAAATTATAATTTCATCTTCCTCACCTTAATATAATCTGCTTAACTCTCTCTAAAGATCTTCTAGGCTATCCACCATGTTCAACACCTCTCTTCTGACTGTCATTTGAGTCCTACTTGACTCAGTTGATTCACTTGACTCAAAATTTCTAGTCTTGTGTCCTCTCACACTTCAAAACCCCTAGACACCCTAGAAAATACAATAATCTAGTCCTACAACTCTTAATCTAACAGAGTAGCTGACTCCCTATTGACTCTATTAAAACCCTCTAAAACCTGTCTAAGTGGCCTTGACAGACCTCTAACTATCAGATCTGGCTCTAAGCAACTTCCTCTCAATCCAAAAAGACTACTTTTACCCTTCTACACCTTCAGCTAACTAGTCTGATACTCACATAACCCTGTCTAACTTTGATCTTACTCAACAAACTTCAGATTTTGACCCACAATTACTTTTTCTCAATAATTTCAATCGAGGCAACATATCCACCTCAACCAAAACATTAAATCATAAAACTTTATCACCCATTTACAAACAGATCCAAACAAAAATAACATATCTTATGGATGTAGATAAAACCAAACTAGTCTGAATGCAACCCCGAGACCTTGGGCTCAAATAAAAGAGAGAAACAAGAGAACTAAGATAACCTCCACAACTCCAAGCTTGCTTGATGGAGTCTGCAGCCACCTCTGTAGATCTTCTTCTCCAAATAGGAACTGCAAATGAACAAAACTATGGAGAATACCAAGTTCTAACAGAGGTGCAAACAGGGATCCCAAGACTTGCCTTTGTAACTGGTATCCCGTTTCACATCACATCACATCACATTCATTCACATCACATAGCATCCATTCACATCTATCCCAATTTACATCACATCCATTTCACATCACATCTCATTTATTCACATCTATCCTGTTTCACATCACATCACATTCATTCACATCACATATCATCCATTCACATCTATCCCAATTTACATCATATCCATTTCACATCACATCTCATTCATTCCCATCCTGATTCACATCACATCACATCTCATTCATTCACATCTCCATCCCATCACATACATTCTATCCACATAAATCACATCATATCTCATTCATACACATCTCATCTCATTCATCCACATCCATCCAATCGTTTACATGTACGACTACCCACATCTATCCATACATTCGTATTTATCACGTCACATCCACATATATTCATGTCACATCACATTTCATCCATTTTCATCACATACACATCCACATCCATTCTTTCACATACATATCCACATCCATTCTTCACATACACATCCACATCCATTCTTCACATACACATTCACATCCATTCTTCACATACACATCTACATCCATTCTTCACATACACAATCACATCCATTCTTCACATACATCCACATCCATTCTTCACATACACATCCACATCCATTCTTCACATACACATTCACATCCATTCTTCACATATATCAACATCCATCCATTCATTCACATCTATCTCATTCACATCACATCTCAACACATCTATTCACATCACATCTCATCATATCTCTTCACATCACATTACATCCATCCATTCATTCACATCTATTTGATTCACATCACATCTATTCACATCACATCTCATCACATCTATTCACATCACATTACATCCATTTATTCATTCATATCTATCTGATTCACATCACATCTCATCACATCTATTCACATCACATCTCATTTCTATGCAAGTTTTTAGTTTGATTTTTTTTGAATACAAGGAGTATTTCTTGAATTAGTATCCCCAAAACTTCGTGATCAGAATTCTGAATTTCATACCAAAATTCCTCGGATTCTATAACCTCGATCCATAGATCAATTCGAAGGGTCTCAACTTAGTTTCAGATTTGGCAGGAGTTTTGAGTGTGTGGTCCTGGTCATAGTATGATTCAAGGTTCGAGTCGGATAAGATTTTTCTTGATCTATCTTTCTCGAAAAGGTTTGATAATTTAGTTACTATTTTACTGAATTTCTTTCTTTGAATATTCACTTAACTGATTTCTAAATTAGTTACAAATTGCAATGAGGAATAGATTAATCATTTATCTGAATATTTTGATCTCGATAGATTTCTTGAATTCTCTTTTTACAATCGCTCTGAATATAAAACGATAGAAATTTCTCTCTTAGAGTACTTAATTATTCATTTATAAAATATTTATAGAATTTAAACATAGAATTTAAGAGAATTCTAATTTTGATATAAAAATTCTTTATGCATCTATTTATGCATAAAAATCAACTTTAGTGAGAATAACTCTTTAAAAAAAAATCCTTTTATGCATCTATTTATGCATAAAATCATTTTTAATAGGAATAACACTTTTAAAATAAAAAGAATTTCTTTATGCATCTATTTATGCATAAAAATTAATTTTTATAAGAATAACACTTTTATAATAAAAAAATATCTTTATGCATCTTTCTATGCATAAAAATCAAATTTAATAAGAATAACACTTTTGTAATAAAAAAATTTCTTTATGCATCTTTCTATGCATAAAAATCAGATTTAATGAGAATAACACTTTTGTAATAAAAAAATTCATTTATATATCTTTCTATGCATAAAAATCAAATTTAATGAGAATAACACTTTTGTAATTAAATTTTTTTTTATTTATGCATCTTTCTATGCATAGAAATCAATTTTAATAATTAATATCAGTGATATCCATGCATATTCATTTGACGTGTGTATGTGTCTCTTTTAATATAGATTTCAATAATGAAAGAGAGTGTACTTAGAGAAGAGTGAGACAATAAGGCTAGAAACATTAGAAAAGTGTTAGAATAAAAATATTAGCTCCAAAAATCCTAAAAGAAATAAGAACATAAGAATAGTTCTATTAAGAGATAAGTATTTCCAAAAATAGAATTTGGAGTTTAGGTGATGAGAGGTAATATTTAGAGTACTTTTACACATTTAGAGTCCATGCACACTAAAAATGTGAAAAAATAATGCGTTTCTAAAGATAGCGCGTTTGTGGCTATATAAGGACGTTTTTGCCTATTCTACCTACGCTATCTTGTAGACCAGATACCTTCCCGTTCTTTTGACTGGCTATATGACTATATTCTGAGTTTTTATCAGAGAGTTATGGTCGAAACAGTTTGCTGTTTTCTGTCAGGGTCTCTACACAGAGAAAACTGTGAGAAGGCAGCAAGTAGCCTCAAGGTAATCCTAGAGTTTGAGATGTATATATCCCTTCATTCTTATCTAATATCTTAGAAAAGAAGCTTAGATTGCTATGGTCTTTCGGAGAAAGAGACCAAAACTCCATAGCTTTTCTTTTAGAGAAAGAATAGTATCCCGTAGCCTTGTAAGAGAAGAAGGCTATTTTGCCATAGACCTTAGAAAGAGAGAAGAGTTACAGTATGAGTAAGAGGAAATAAAGCTTGGAGATTATTGGATGATTTCAATCAAAATACAAGGTATTAGAAGACTCTATTCTCATATGTCAAGTTCTAAAGCTCTTGTTAAAACGAGCAAAAGCAATGATAAACAATAAATTTCTATAAGGTATATACATATTTTATTTTTCAATTACGTATCATTCTTAGGGGTTGAGGTATGGCCCCGGCTTCTCTATTAATTGTTAATAGTGATCTATTTGATTGATTTACTATTTAAAGTTTGTATTCTTTTAAACAACAGTATATGCCTTAATAAAGAATGTCTTATCGCAATCTCAAGTTGAAATGCTAAAATCTGTGTGAGAAAAGGATTGTTTTCTTAAGAAGGTAACATGGATTCTAGTCCTATGATTTAGTGAGTAAATGGATTGTTATCTTGATTAAATTAAGGTACAGGTACAACTCTCCCTGCCTTGACGCTGCCCCATTCTTGTGCTTGTATAGCGGGACGACGGAGATGTTAGTAAGGCTCGGAGTTGGCCCATGGTATCCCTCATACCATTGGGAGAATGAGGTTCGCCGATTGAGGCGAGTGATTGTGATGCTGCCTAGTTCTGAGGGCCCAGGCTAGTGCGGTGAATTAGCCCACCCTAGTGCGCAGACATCCCTCTGAGGGGCAGGAGGATCGAGCGATGGAGCCTGAGAGGGCGACAGGCCGGCTTGAGTCCTCGCCAGCGGCCGACGATGAGGTGTATGGTCCTGTAGGGTTTTGCCCAGCATGTAGAGACTGGAAGGCCGAATTTTAGATCATCGACGGTATAAAGGAAAAGAATAAGAGAGCCGGTTTGGCTTGTATGAAATTGATTCATGTTTAAACTTTGTTTTTATAAATCTTGTCTTTGGTATGATTGTATTGTAGAAAAAGGCTGTTTTAACAAACCTTGTGAAAAGGGCCTTAATTAAGGAACATGTTTATTTATGTCAAACAGTGTGGTAGGATTAATTAGAAAACAAATTGACGCATGAGTAGGGTGGAAAGTGGGAGGATGAAATGCCCCGACGGCACCATCCTACGGACGGGTGGACCCGATTAGTCGGGTAGCTTTCCAACAGATTAAGTGAAAGCCCTACGCTAGATAAATAGGTTTCTGGGCAACTCTATTCTAGAAGACTAGGCCAGCGGCTGTGCCTTGTATGGATGAGGAAAAAAGCGTTGCCTCTAGAAATCAAGTCTTGTAGTTACCCAATTTATGTGATCAATTATCCTATGGGTGATTTGATTTTAGAAGACCACGCTCCCCCTGTGGGATAGAACTAGGTCTTACCTATGAATCGTATCCTTGAATCTCTGTATGGTCAAGGTGTCGATGAGTAGAAAATTTTCTCTAAGATAAGACTTAGTTTACTATCTTAAGTGTTTCCCCTATTTTTGGAAGGGGGAAACCTTACAAGTGGTATCAGAGCCGATCTTAGTTCCTAGGATTTATTTTTCAAAGGTTACCTATCAAAGGGATTAAAACAAGTGATTATTTATCATATGAGGACGAATCAATCATCTCTACTAGCCATAGAAGTGATTTGAATATCCTCACATGTTGAGACAATCATCCTATGAAATTGTGCTTGTATCTTGGGGGTGCACACGCAAGATATTTGTACAATAAATTTGAGAAATAATATTGGGGAGAAAACCTTTTGTGAGGAAAAACATAGGGTGATCAAATAGAGAAACTAGTGAGAGACTGAATGACTAGAAGGATAGACCGAAACTTGTTTAGAGAAATTTTCAGGATATATCTCATTAATTTGCATATTATAAATTATTAATATTGTAACTCCATTAAGATTTGAACAGTTGATGTGTGAATGCCATCCATTCGATAATTTACACTAGGACGATCATCCAAGATCTAGAACCCATCTTAGACAAACATGGGTCTAACTTCGGATGTGTAATTGCCAGAGGATCATGCTCTTAGATGTGTTAATCCCAAGATACTAGAAAACTAATCATCTCAGATGTGTCAATCCTGATAATCTTTGGATGTGTCAATCCCAAGGCACCAGATGTGTAATTCTCAAAAAAAAAATGAATGAAGATCTCACATATATTAATCCAGAGTGTCTTTAAATGTGGCACTATGATAAGTATTTGATAGTTTTGAGCTTTTCATGGATACAATGAAAGAAGCAAGTTCACCCTTGCTCATCTAAAAATCATAAGATCTCACATATATTAATCCAGAGTGTCTTTAGATGTGGCACTATGATAAGTATTTGATAGTTTTGAGTTTTTCATGGATACAATGAAAGAAGCAAGTTCACCCTTGCTCATCTAAAAATCATAAGAAATGCCAAATTAGTTGGAAGCACTATTGTCAATCTAACCACTGGAGCTAGAATTAGACGCCATGAAATTACACCTTCGTGAAAGGTTTTGTCCTCCAGGATTTTGAGAGGATAAAATGAATGAATTTTTGGAGCTAACCCAAGAAGAGAAGACCCTAAAAGAATATCACCAAACTTTTGTTAAACTTCTCCGATTTGCTCTAGAGATGGATGAGATAACTCTTCTCCATCGATTCATTTGGAAGCTTAATCTATCTTTGAATAACCTCATCAAGAATATGAAACCATCCTCTATTTCAGAAGCCATAATTATAGCCAGAGACTATGATAAAGTTTTTTTTGTATAGAAAGTGTCGAGAAGGACATGAGTCCTTCCATGTTAATCAAGAAGAGGTCTCCTAATTCAAGAGGAACGTCAAGCCCACCCTTGGCTACAAGGAATCATGAGCTAGAGCAAAAATTAGGTCAAAAAATAGGGATAGCAGGGTTAAAGATAATCGAATTCAACAAGTATTTCTATGAGTAAATATAAGAGGATTAGTGCAAGATTCATGTGAAGTAATGTGCATGATGAATAGAGCTATTCTACAAGACGATACTAAGATTATGAAATTGCTATCATAGGTTAGATTGCATAAAGGATTGATTCCCTTACGTTTTTCCATGACATTTGTTAAGTACCATATTACATGGGGGTATAGAATAAGGAATTCGAAGGTCATATCATATGAGAGGTATATGGATGCATGAAATTAGGATAATAAGGCCAATTAACTTTAGAATAATAGACATTTTGGAGGCACAACAAAACAAACCAAACACATGAAATAAGAGACTCGGAACAATGTTTAGATAAAAGAAGATTTCTACCTAGTGGGGACACCACTTTGAAAAGAGATAGGAGGATTTACTTAGATACTACCCCAGCTCGCGAGATGAGGACATCTCGAATCTTTTAAGTGGGGGAGATTGTAAGGTCCCTCCCAAGCCACGTGTGTATGTGTCTCTTTTAATATAGATTTCAATAATGAAAGAGAGTGTACTTAGAGAAGAGTGAGATAATAAGGCTAGAAACATTAGAAAAGTGTTAGAATAAAAATATTAGCTCCAAAAATCCTAAAAGAAATAAGAACATAAGAATAGTTCTATTAAGAGATATGTATTTCCAAAAATAGAATTTGGAGTTTAGGTGATGAGAGATAATATTTAGAGTACTTTTACACATTTAGAGTCCATGCACACTAAAAATGTGAAAAAATAATGCGTTTCTAAAGATAGCGCGTTTGTGGCTATATAAGGACGTTTTTGCCTATTCTACCCACGCTATCTTGTAGACCAGATACCTTCCCGTTCTTTTGACTGGTTATATGACTATATTCTGAGTTTTTATTAGAGAGTTATGGTCGAAACAGTTTGCTGTTTTCTGTCAGGGTCTCTACACAGAGAAAACTGTGAGAAGGCAGCAAGTAGCCTCAAGGTAATCCTAGAGTTTGAGATGTATATATCCCTTCATTCTTATCTAATATCTTAGAAAAGAAGCTTAGATTGCTATGGTCTTTCGGAGAAAGAGACCAAAACTCCATAGCTTTTCTTTTAGAGAAAGAATAGTATCCCGTAGCCTTGTAAGAGAAGAAGGCTATTTTGCCATAGACCTTAGAAAGAGAGAAGAGTTACAGTATGAGTAAGAGGAAATAAAGCTTGGAGATTATTGGATGATTTCAATCAAAATACAATATATTAGAAGACTCTATTCTCATATGTCAAGTTCTAAAGCTCTTGTTAAAACGAGCAAAGGCAATGATAAACAATAAATTTCTATAAGGTATATACATATTTTATTTTTCAATTACATATCATTCTTAGGGGTTGAGGTATGGCCCCGGCTTCTCTATTAATTGTTAATAGTGATCTATTTGATTGATTTACTATTTAAAGTTTGTATTCTTTTAAACAACAGCATATGCCTTAATAAAGAATGTCTTATCGCAATCTCAAGTTGAAATGCTAAAATCTGTGTGAGAAAAGGATTGTTTTCTTAAGAAGGTAACATGGATTCTAGTCCTATGATTTAGTGAGTAAATGGATTGTTATCTTGATTAAATTAAGGTACAGGTACAACTCTCCCTGCCTTGACGCTGCCCCGTTCTTGTGCTTGTATAGCGGGACGACGGAGATGTTAGTAAGGCTCGGAGTTGGCCCATGGTATCCCTCATACCATTGGGAGAATGAGGTTCGCCGATTGAGGCGAGTGATTGTGATGCTGCCTAGTTCTGAGGGCCTAGGCTAGTGCGGTGAATTAGCCCACCCTAGTGTGCAGACATCCCTCTGAGCGGCGGGAGGATCGAGCGATGCAGCCTGAGAGGGCGACAGGCCGGCTTGAGTCCTCGCCAGCGGCCGACGATGAGGTGTATGGTCCTGTAGGGTTTTGCCCAGCATGTAGAGACTGGAAGGCCGAATTTAAGATCATCGACGGTATAAAGGAAAAGAATAAGAGAGCCGGTTTGGCTTGTATGAAATTGATTCATGTTTAAACTTTGTTTTTATAAATCTTGTCTTTGGTATGATTGTATTGTAGAAAAAGGCTGTTTTAACAAACCTTGTGAAAAGGGCCTTAATTAAGGAACATGTTTATTTATGTCAAACAGTGTGGTAGGATTAATTAGAAAACAAATTGACGCTTGAGTAGGGTGGAAAGTGGGAGGATGGAATGCCCTGACGGCACCATCCTACGGACGGGTGGACCCGATTAGTCGGGTAGCTTTCCAACAGATTAAGTAAAAGCCCTACGCTAGATAAATAGGTTTCTGGGTAACCCTATTCTAGAAGACTAGGCCAGCGGGGCTGTGCCTTGCATGGATGAGGAAAAAAGCGTTGCCTCTAGAAATCAAGTCTTGTAGTTACCCAATTTATGTGATCAATTATCCTATGGGTGATTTGATTTTAGAAGACCATGTTCCCCCTGCGGGATAGAACTAGGTCTTACCTATGAATCGTATCCTTGAATCTCTGTATGGTCAAGGTGTTGATGAGTAGGAAATTTTCTCTAAGATAAGACTTAGTGGACTATCTTAAGTGTTTCCCCTATTTTTGAAAGGGGGGAACCTTACAGTAACCTAGCTAATCCTCTGACATTGTTACACACCTCTGGTCTCATCTTGTTCAAATATGCTCACATAGCTATCCTCTCTTCTCTCAGTGTGCTCTAGTGTTCTTTTCTCCAATGAGCTCTCTCAAAGCATTCCAAAACTCCAAACTCTAACCCCTGCCACCTTCCCCCAAAAAGCCCCCTCCATAGAAAAATCCAAACCTCCTACTTCTCCTACCTTCCTAATAGGTGACTATGCCACACGTCACCTTCAAGCTCTCTATGAGAAATTTCCTTTGTCTTGAAGATCTCTTGGATCTCCCCCATACCTCCATGCATAGTTCTCCTTCTACTCATGTTGGATGGCCTTCATATTTATCCTTTTCAAACTATGCCCATTGTACACTATGTCCTAGACTAGCATATATGCAGACCATCTCCTCCTCCTCTAGGCTTGTTTATGTTATGATTCTATTGGGCTCATAAAACTCTCACAACGTATGTGCCTATATGCACTTTATCTCTATCATAGTGGGCTCCATATCTATAAACACGGCTCATGGCACATGCTTACTAGCCCCAGTAACTTCATTGTCTCCAACATTCTTGGCTCTAGGCATTTAATCAATAGGATGGATGCCTTGCTTGAGATAGTAAGGCCCCCAACGGGTGTTGCCAGCTTGGTTACCAACTTGGCCATTGTGGACTAAGATTTACACCTCATGGTGAAGAAGATAAGGAGAAGAAGAAGGCTTGAAGGGGTTTAGGGTTTGTAGGGACACTCTCGATGCCTATATCTAGCCCTTGCTACAATAGTCAAGAAATGGGCGAGCGAACTCTAGGTAGATCGAGACATCTAGGAACCTTCACTTCTATCTCTTCTAATTTGCTTTAGTAGCAAGTCACTCTAGCAAGTCTCTTACTTCACATGTGCTAAGGGCACAAGCTTGACTATCTCTTCTCTCACCTCTTTCTTCTGGGTGGTAGAGGTCAACAAAGACACAAGGATCTTCTCTGTGCACTACTTGCTCCACTATATATAGGAGCTCACTCCTTTTCCTCCACTCTCTTTTCTCACTTTCATGTGCAGACGGCCAAGGGCATGAGCTAGTTACCTTTCTTTGTCTCTCCTTTGGGTGGTTGCGGCCAACCAAGACACAAGGGTCTTCTCTCTACAGTGCTTACTCTGCTATGCAAGAGCTCACTTCTTCTCCTCCACTCTTTCTGCTTGCTGTCATGTGTAAACGGCCAAGGGCAAAAGCTAGTTACCCTTCTTTCTCTCTCCTCTCATAGATCTACATTCAAGTCTTCTCTCTCTCTATACATAGATCTATGTTTCTCTCTCCTCTTGTAGATCTATGTTCAAGCCTTCTCTCTCTACATAGAGATCTATGTTTCTCTCTCCTCTTGTAGATCTGTGTTCAAGCCTTCTCTCTCTACATAGAGATCTATGTTTCTCTTTCCTCTCAAGACCATATTAGGGAGTTTGGAAAAAACCTCATACTTTGGGAATTCCTAATGGTGGTACTTTTGAATCTACTCATTAGAGTATCTTGAGCACACGAACTCTAATTTTTTTGGAGATTGTATATTTAGAGCCTACATGTCAAGAGCTTTCTAACGATATGTCACATGAGGGGGTTTTGACAAAATATTGATGGGGTTCACCGTGCTCTCCATTTGTGAATCTTTGCAAAGTAGGAATTGGGATTCTCCCAAACTCCCTAATAGGGTCTTTCTCCCAGATCTACATTCACACCTTCTCTCTTTGCATGTAAATCTATGTTTTTTTATCCTCCCCTACAAATATACATTCATGCCTTCTCTCTCTACATGTAGATATGCGTTCATGCTTTCTCTCTCTATACATAGAAATGAGACATGAGGCAATCTAAGTGACTCAATTGTGCAATCACAACAAACTATTGATTTGACTTTCTAGATAGTCCAACCTCTTCAATCGTCAATCTCACTTCTAAGATCATTGTCTGACCCCACTGATCTAACACCTTTGATCATTGATCTTTGGATTGTGGCAATTCAAACCTTGGATGATTTTGTAAGATTCCTCCCCATCCTCTCAAGATGTCCAGTTTCTTCCCCTATAATCAATCCCCTTTTCAAAATAATAAAAGATCTTGTTTCTACCTGTTTTGGCCTAGAGAGAGAAAATATTCAAAAGAGAGGTAATTTAGTTTTTAGATATCTTTGGATGGAAAAATATCCCTTCTTATTAAAACAAAAGTTTAAAAAGAAATTCCTAAGGTGCATTAGAAATAAATTATAATGTGCACAAAAGACCTTAGCCTAGGGGTCAAGATTTTCTGAAAATTTTGGGTTATGGTCCAATTAAGGTTCCTATGGACCAATAAGATTAATCCAAATGTGGGGAGGAGATAAATTGAAGAATAAAAGAAAAACCCCCCCAAAAATGAGTAAATGCTCACATAAGATGAAGAGTGGACTAAGGACCAAAGAAAAGAATTAAAAAATTAAATTTTGACACCTCAGAGTGGGGATCTCCCCTCATGAAGTAGGCACCTTTTTCTCATCATTACCCTGAATTTTTAATCAATAAAAGGAGATATTTTCATCTCTCCTCTCTCATGTTTCAAAACTAGATCCAAAAAGTAAGTTGAACTGACCCAAAAATGGTCAAAAATTGACCAAACTGATCTAGAAAATTCTAGAATCAGTTTTATTGCTTGGTAGTAAGGAAACCTGGACCATAATCTATGCTCTTGGTGCCGAAGCAACCACTACTGGTAACACCCATACAAAATGCTTCTTAATCAGTGCATATTCCAACACTTATTCATCATAACCCTATATGAAGAGGTATGTATAGACCATCACCAATGCCATACCCACCTATTACCACACTAAATTGGTTCCTCTTGGAACCCCACCAATACAATAGTACTTGGTGACTTTTCCCTATGGTCTTAGAGATTTTAGACCAGGAGAGTTATGAGTTCTATGAGTAATATGATTCATATGGATAACCAAAGGAACCCTCAACCACCATTAACTACACCTCTCTGTTTGAGGCCATGGTGTAACAAAGAGCGAGGGATCTCAACAATATGGCATGTAGGCCACCTCTTTAGTGTTGAGATATCAAGCTCACCTAGTGTTGTGGATATTGATGACTCGCGTAGGTGATAGAATCCACACTTATGTCACTACCACGGTTGGTGAGATTATGGTTAATATACCGCTAGTGGGTGGATATGACAGGTTGTGTGCCACTTTGGAGTACTAGAGTTATAGTGTCAGCTCATGTAGTTGGGTTCACAATATGAACTGATCTTTGTAAGTTATAGTAGGAGAGTAATTTCTCTTATAATATGTACTCTTATCTCTTTATGTTAATGGTTGTGGAGATGAGAAGAAGATAGAATAAAATTTATCCATCCATCTCTCTCTTGTGTCTTGCTCTCTCTTGTGTGTTGTTTATGAGTAGAAAAGAATTACTTTAACTCATTCTAAATGAGAAAAGGATTACCCTAATAATTTGGGAAAGGAGGAATGTCTAAATTAGCTTTATCTAGTGGGATAATCATAATCATAATTATGCTTATAATTATAGTTAAAATTATGATTTGAATACATAGTTTAAAAGAAGAACTTCTATCATATTTTCATTACAAGCTTTATTCTTTTAGAAAAATTGAGAATTATCAGTTATAGCAGAGGGAAGCTATAGCAAAATTTTTAAAAAATAATACATATCTTATTTTTATGCATAATGCTAAAAGAGGACTTCCTACCATTTTCTAGGATTAGACATCTTATGCAAAAAGAATGATTCTTATTATATTCATGGAAAATGTTTTTTTAGTATTTTTGTATAATTAATTGATAATGAGAAAAGAGTAATTTTTGATAAATTGATTTTTATGCAAAAAGAGGAATTCTCATGATATTCGAGATCCAAGTAATTAAATGCTAAAAGAGGAATTTTTGGCATAATTCAAAATATGAGTATTTATCAAAAGTGGAATTGTGAGTATTATCATTTTTATTGAGAAATATGGGTAGAATTCAATTTTGTAAATCCCATGAATCTTTTATTCAAAAAGAAGAATATTGAATATATCTTATTTGAGAAATTCGAGAAAGAATGTGAAAATATCCATCGAGAAAACTTGGATAATTCTTAATTCAGAAACAGGAAATCTGGAATCCTGGGAGGATCAAGGATCCAATGAGTAAATGGAAGTTTAGATTAATCCTCATTAATTAAGCTTACGGATTGAAAATACAATATGTAAATACTCTTTTTGAGTTTTTACTATAAAATTTTGATAAGGTTTATTTTTCCTTTTTAAACCTTCAACAACACTCTGATACTTAGATTTAATGGGACCGAGGAAAAGTTACCTTTAACTAAGCCAAGCAATTGGCAAAAACTTAGAAAAGTTCTATTAGTATCAAAAGTAGAGTAATGATGTGAATGTGAATGGATGGATGGATGTGGATAGATGTGAATATAATGTGATGTGGATGGAATGAATGTGATGTGATGTGGATGGAATAAATGTGATGTGATGTGGATGGATGTGAATGTGATGAAATGTGGATGGAATAAATGTGATGTGATGTGGATGGATGTGAACGAGATGTGATAAGATAAGAATGGATGTGAATGAATGTGATGTGATGTAAATGGATGAGAATGAGATGTGATGAGATATAAATGGATGTGAATGTGATGTGATGAGATGTGAGTGGATGTGATGAGATGTGAAAGGATGTGATGATATGTGAATGGATGTGATGAGGATAGATGTGACGTGATGTGATGAGGATCTGAATAGATGTAAGTGAATGTAATGAGATGTGATGTGGATCTGAATGAATGTAGATTTATGTGATATGAATGAATGTAGATGGATGTGATATGAATGGATGAGATGAGATGTGGATGGATGTGATATGAATGAATGTAGATGGATGTGATATGAATGGATGAGATGAGATGTGGATGAGATGAGATGTGGATGGATGTGATATGAATGGATGTAGATGGATGTGATATGAATGGATGAGATGTGGATGGATGTGATGTGGATCTGGGTAGATGTGAATGGATGAGATGTGATATGGATAGATGTGATGTGATGTGATGTGATGTGGATCTGGGTAGATATGAATGGGGATAAGATGTAATGTAGATGGACGTGATGTGATGTGATGTGGATCTGGGTAGATATGAATGGGGATAAGATGTAATGTAGATGGACGTGATGTGGATATGGGTAGATGTGAACGGATGAGACGTGATGTGGATAGATGTGACGTGATGTGATGTGATGTGGATCTGGGTAGATGTGAATGGATAAGATGTAATGTGGATGAATGTGATGTGATGTGATGTGGATTTGAGTAGATGTGAATGGATGAGATGTGATGTGATGTGGACCTGGATAGATGTGAATGGATGAGATGTGATGTGGATGGATGTGATGTGATGTAATGAGGATAGATATGGATAGATGTGATGAGATGTAATATGATGTGATTGGATGAGAATGGATGAAGGATGATGGGAATAGATATGACTAGATGTGGAATAAGCAATGTGAATTGATGTAGAAGAATGTGGAATAACGAGAAATGATGTGGACAATATGGAAAGATGAGAGTTCGTTAGAAATTGTATTTATGAAAAGACCATTTTATGTCAAGAATGCTAGGGAAGCATTTTGACCATCTTATGAATGAGGTCGTGGAGACCTAAGTGAAAAAGTTACAACCAGCTGACAGAGAGTCAATGGAGGACATCTCATGTGGCAAGGTCAGCCGAGGTCTTAACGATTTAAATGGTGAGCTTTCGGTATGGTGGATGAGGGACTAAAGAAGTAGGCCTATGAGTGAAGCACTAGGTGACCTGCGAAGAAGGAGCCTAGAGGGTGCTGACCATACGGTGCTCGAGGCTCTGGGTTGCCGAAGATACCCATGCATGCATCGAGGAAGAAAATGGAACAAGGAGTTAGAGTTGTTTTTTGAACACGGGTATGGATTTGGTTGATTGTCTTTACTGGTCTTCAATGGATGAGTCCATGCTCTTTTATATGGATCTGTTGGTTGATCTTGCCGATCTTCAATGTGGAGAGTCCATCTACATTTTCTTATGTGATTATATTTTTGGGTACTATGAGCTAGGGACTATCGAAAAGGGCTCTGAGTGAGCAGGTGGTGAGCGTTCTGGTTGCCAATGATGCCATAGGTACATCGATGAAGGAATGATTGCAAATTGGAATTCAAGCTAGATATTTTGGAGGATTATGATCAGTGATACTATGGTTTCATTAAAAGATTATTTTAAAGACAACTGAATCTATGAAAAAGGCAATTTCATATTGGGTGTGTAAGTGGTGCGACTATCTTGAACTTTGCTTGAAGCGCTGGCTAGGGGGCCTAGGAACTCATTTTCCTGGTACCCGGGTGGATTGATGGATCCCTAAAATAAGACTCAATTCTGTTATGTTACGATAGTTGAAGTAAAATCAGAGATAATCAAATCAATGGTTGTGCCTCTTGATAAGAAAAAAAGCATTGGTCTCTATGATCCAAGTGCAAGTTCCTCCCTTGACTTGGCCATGTGACCCGTGGGTTTGTCAATGGGTAAATTTACGGCTCTTGGCTACGTTAGAATAAATTTTCCTGGGAGGATTCACCCGTGCTTTCTGGGCAAGGGAAGTGTTTTTTTTGGGGTTCGATTTTGGAAGAACCGAGGGATTACTCTCTTGTCCGGATATCCATGGGGCGAGGCCCCTGAGTGAGAGGCTTTGCCCTACACAAGAAGTGCTACTTCTACTGCTAGCACCCCCGGTGGGGACAAGGATCTTTCACATGGTATCAGAGCAAATTGGCTAAAGTGGATCAACCGAGAAGCAAGAAATATCAAAAATTTATGAAGTATCAGTAAAAGATTGTAATTGTGTGATGAAATTCACATAAATTGATATTCAAAATAAAAATTCATAAATTAAAAATTGGGTCTTCAAATGGAAGTACCGCAATTGTGTGGAATCCCTGACTTGCTTGAGGCCTAGATATGATGGTATTTACCCTTATAGTTCCAAGGACCGTGATTACCCGTATATTCCGTGGATATAACTGCAGCTCTTTACTGCAATATATACGAGTAAATCTAAGACCTTGAGATTATAAGCAAAAATGCTATCTAGATGATGAATTGGAATGTTGGTTGATATGATTTTAGAATTTTGGTTGAGAATTGATTTGTGGCTCCCTCTTTGATCTAGTTTGATCCAGGAGAGAGGAGAGATAAAAATATCACATTTTTTTGAAATAAAAAACCCAACCACACATGTGAAAAAGGCGCCTACCTCAAGAGTCTCCCTCTCCTCCTTACCAAGGTGTCAAAAATGCATCATTTCTCCAAAATATCTCATTTTTAAAACTATCTCTTAATTTTTAACTAATAAACCTTGTACTTAGTCAACTCTTCATCTTATGTGAGCATTTACTTATTTTTGGGTATTTTCTTTTATTATTTGGATTTATCTCATCCCAAAACTTGGATTAATCCAATTGGCCCATTGGAACCTTAATTGAACCATAATCTAATTTTTTTTTGAAAATGTAGACCCTTAGGCTAAGGTTCCTTATACCATTTTCAATTAATTCCTAATACACATTGAAAAGTTCATTTTGGAGGGGAATCCATTTTAGACACTAGGAGAATTTTTGTATCCAAAGATATCTCAATTTTGAATTATCTCTCTCTAGATATTTTCTCTCTCTAGGCCAAAACAAGATCTTTCTTTTATGAGGTGAATAGATATGATGTGAATTAGATGGATGTGAATGAATGGATATGGATGGATGTAATGTGAATAGAGGTGATGAGATGCGAGGTGAATAGATGTGATGAGATGTGATGTGAATCAGATAGATGTGAATGAATGGATGAGATGTGATGTGAATCAGAGAGATGTGAATGAGTGAATGAGATGTGATGTGAATCAGATAGATGTGAATGAATGGATGAGATGTGATGTCATGTGCATTAGGATGTAAATGAATGATATGGGATGTGAGTGGATGTATGTGAAAGAATGGATGTGAATGTGTATGTGAAAGAATGTGGATGTGAATGTGTATGTGAAAGAATGTGATGTGGATGTGTATGTGAAAGAATGTGATGTGATGAAAAGAGATGTGATGTGACATGAATATATGTGGATGTGAAGTGATAGATATGAATGTATGAATAGATGTGGGTAGTCGTATAGGTGAACGATTGGATGGATGTGGATGAATGAGATGAGATGTGGATGAATGAGATGAGATGTGTATGAATGAGATATGATGATAGAAGTGATGTGATATAATGTGGATAGAATGTATGTGATGGGATGGTTATGACAATGTATGTGGTGGATATGAATGTGATGTGATGGATGTAAATGGATGTGATGTAAATGAATGTGATGGACGTGAATAGATGTGATGGATGTAAATGAATGTGATAGACGTGATTAGATTTGATGTGATGTGAATCGGGATGTGAATGAATGAGATAAGATGTCACGTGAATCGAGATGTGAATGAATGAGATGTGATGTAAATTGGGATAGATGTGATATGTGATATGTGATGTGAATGATTATGATGTGATGAGAATGGGAATAAAGATGAAATAAATGAGGATTGATGTGGAACAATGTGGAAAGACGAGAGTTCGCTATAGAAACTGTATTTATGACTTGTTTTTAAAATGACTGTTTTATGTCAAGAATGCTGGAGAAGCATTTTGACCATCTTGTGAATGAGGTTGTGGAGACCTAATCTAATAAAGTTGCAATAGTTGACAGAGAGTCAATGGAGGATGTCTCGCGTAGCAAGGTTGGCCGAGGTCTTGACAAGCCTCGGTTCGATTTAAATGGTGAGCTTCCGGTATGGTGGATGAGGGACCAAGGAAGCGGCCTATGAGTGAAGCACTACGTGACCTGCAAAGGATCCTAGAGGGTGCTAACCATATGGTGCTCGGGCTCTGGGTCACCAAAGATACCCACACGTGCATCGGGGAAGATATTGGAACAAGGAGTAAGAGTTGTTTTTCGAATTTGGGCATGGATCTGGTTGATTGACCTTGTTGGTCCTCAACGAATGAGTCCATGGCTCTTTTATATGGATCTGTTGGTTGATCTTGCTGATCTTCAACAGAGATTCCATTTTAAATTTTTCAAGTGAAAATATTACCAGTTACTATGACCTAGGAACTATCGAAAAGGCCCCTGAGTGGATAGGTGGTGAGCGTTCTAGTTGCCAATGATGCCATAGATACACTGATAAGGGAAAAATTGGAAATTAGGATTCAACCGGATATTTTGGAGGATTATGATCAGTGACACTATGGTTTCATTAAATGATTGAGACAGCTGATTTTGTGAAAAAGGCAATTTCATATTGGGTGTGTAAGTGGTGTGACTAGTTTTAAGTTTTCATGAATATCCGGCTAGGGGGCCTGGGAACTCTTTTCCCTGGTACCCGAGACAAAACTTAACCAAGTTCTGAAATGGATCCCATCACTACAGTGGTTGGGTGGTTGGCTAACCACGGGACTAGATGGCGTTAGGTTGGACTGATGGGTCCCTAAAATGAGACTTAATTCTGTTATGGTACGATAGATGAAGTAAATCTCGGATAAAAATTGTTCTATGGAAAAGAATCAATGGCTGTGCCTCTCAATGAGGAAAAAAGCATTGGTCTCTATGATTCAAGTGTAATATTTTCCTTGATCTGATTATGGGACTTACTGGTTTGGTCAAATCAGTTCAGTTAGATAAGACTTTTGACTACGTTAGAGTAAAATTATCCTGGAGGAATCGCCCATGCTTTCTGGGCAAGGGAAGTTTTTCCGGGTTTGGTTTTGGAAGAACCGAGGGATTAGTCTCTTGTCTGGATATCCGTGGGCGAGGCCCTGAGTGAGGGACCCTGCCCCATTGCAAGAAGTGCTACTTCCGCTGAGCTAGCACCCCTAAATTTGTTGCACGGTGGGGACAGGGATCTTTCAGAGCCCAAACCATAGTGTATGGATAGACCATCTAGGGCCATTGGCCAAGAACTAGCTCCTATCTCTCCAACTCATTCTCTCTAGCAAAGCCTTGCATCAAGTGTTCACAATTTTATCCTAGGAAACACATAGTCCATAGAACCCACAACCCAGGGTGAGAGATATGGATCAACCTCAAGAAAGTGGGCCCAATCTATCTTTAGATCTTAGAGTAGAAATTGAGCATAGCGAGAGCCATCAGTCTTAGATCCCAACTACCAGACTGGAGAGCCATACCTGTCTTAAGGGTGGCAGACTTGTCCAGAACCAAGAACTAGGTCCATCTTCCCAAAGGCCTAAGACATCATACCAAAGAGAATGGGTCTACAAAGGCCCATCACAAAGACCAGGCCCACCTATCTATCAATAATACCCACCTCAAGGGGCACACCCACCAGTGTACCAAATGGGACCACGTGGGCCATAACCTGGTCCTCCCAGAGGGCAAAGACCCCCACTGGTCTACTAACTGCTTGGTCCCACTCCTCCACACACTATTCCCCAACCTGCACCACCTGCTCCCGCCATGATAGGGTTGACACATGAAATGTTAAGGATTTCCATGGAAATACGGAGGGGGGTAGCCGCTGGCATTACTCCACATGCACTAGTTCAACCTAGGCGTAGGAACGAACCAAACCAGCAAACATCTTGAAGATGATCACGAGTTTGATGTGACAGGGGACTCCCTACTCACCTGGAGATGTTTAATCAGTTCTGCAAAGCATTTGGCTATAGACGATCAGACTAAGATAAGTTCCTTTGGCCTTACCTTGGATAGCAAAGCTAGCCAATGGTTCAGATCTTTGAAAGCAGAAGATTAAGATTCCTTCAAGGCTCTAAAAGAAGCTTTCAAAGTGGGGTATTCTTGTCAAGGTACCCGCCGATGAAGCCCTGTTGAACAGCTCAATAATGTCAAACAAAATGAGGGCGAAACCATCAAAGATTACATAAACAGAGTCAAATGTTGCCACTCACGTTGTAGTATTACAGATAAGTTCTCTTAGGAGATTTCTGGGTCACACCTCTTTTGAACAATGCTATAGAAGTGCTCTGAAGTTTGAGGATAACTTCAAGGGAACACATTCCTGACAACTCCACAAAGGTGTATCAGAAGCCTCCTTCAAGACACCAGCACAAAGCCTAATAAAAGGGTAAGGAGTCCACGTCTAGACAAAGTGTGGAGCAATTGGCCGCTGCCCTAATGAACAAATGACCTAGCAATGGAGAATCAACCAAGGCCGAGATTAAGGGGGCCATCCACATCTTTATCCTAGAGGGGAACTCGTATGATGCCCAACCTATCAAGAAAACCATACTGGCACTGAATGTCCTCATCTGAGACCTCGACCAAGACTCTATTGTAACTATTGTGTAAAGTGGGGCAATCATGAGATCTCTAACTGCTACCATCACAAGGCCGCATTAGCTCGAGCTATGCTTTAGGTACTACCCGCCAACCCCAAGAAATTGCTGGTTTTGCCAGCTCTTGCGCATCATAACATGACTAAACCTAGCGAAGAAGTGGCCCAGAGAGGAATTCTTAGGGTACCAGAAATGCCCTTGCTGCTCCCAATTCTTCCACCTTAGCCCCAGTTACCCAGAATTGCACTAGTTCATCAAATAACCTTGACGAAACTCTTTGAAGATGGGAGTGAGGGAGAAATCCTAGAAACTCCCACCTATGAAACCCAAGATCCCATGAGCCCACCCTCACAAATTCTCAGTCACCCCTATGTCATGGAGGGTGATCAAATGTACCCTGTGTACTTATTAGTAGCCCCAATATCGTGGGCCAAGGATATGAATTGAACAACGAGAAGACCACCCATACAATGTTATGATTGTGGTGGACCTCATCGAGTAGCTGAGTGTCCCAACAGGAATAGAATTGTGAGTGCCCCTGCAGGCGCTCTCGCCTTGACTCCATTGTGCATTGGATGTGGTTTCGTGGATGTGGTTTCGATCATATGTACAAGGACTGCACTCTAAGACCAAGAACAAGTGGAAAGGCTCATGAAGCTAATCCCAGCACTAGCCTTAACCTGGCGAGTGCTAGAGATGGTTTCATTCGAGTAGTCCCTCTCAACGGAGTGACAAGGCTATGAAACAGGCAAAGGGCTATGGCACATGTTGCAGCAGAGGCATCTACCTCACAAAACCAGGGTCAAGTAAGAGCCCCTGAACAAGCACGAACAGCTTGGCGCTTGCGAAAGAAAGCCACCAGGTTGGAAAGGGAGAAAGTTGAGTGATTATCAAAAGCGGTTTTAACTCTGGCACAACAATTCATCCTTCAACTTCTTCATCTGAAGAAAAAGATATGCTACGTGCCGCCGCCCGAGCCCAAGAACCCATTGACACCCGTGAACTACCCAAAAAGCTTATGGAATATCCAAATCCTATTGATGAAAAAGAAAGACTCCTACCTGCCCAAGAGTTAGTTTGTCGGTGCCAAGCTCAGGTGGAAGCTGATCCTCCTACTACCTACCTTGAACCATGCATGTCTGTCTCAAACTAGAGACCTATGCATGATGCTCTGGTTTATCCTTGTTGCAAGCTTCCAAACCAACCACTCCTGAAAGAGTTAAAAAAAGTAGAAGCTACTCCTCCCGAATAGGGAGACAAGGTGGCGGCATATCTTAAAGACTTGGGAGATGAACATCATAGGGGAACCAATGCAAAAATCCATGTTCCCATCCCATACACCTTAAAAAGCTTGAGACAAAGCAGACTCGACCTTCCTCAAAGACCAACCTCCGTTCCACGAGACATTGCAGGTCTCTCTTCTTTCCTTTCTTCTCACGTCCAAATCCCTATCGGCACCTTGCTCCAAGGTAGCCCAAGCCTATGGACTGACCTGAAACACTCGATGGAGGGACGTCTCAGGGTAGGCATGCATGAAACCATGGAGCCCAACAACTGTGATAGATCTGAGGAAGAATAATTCCACATACCTCTTGAGGTAAAAGGGACTCCTACCGTTTGAGTGAGCAAGCTTGGACAATACTTTGAAGGTTATGAACTTAATGCGGCCTTGCCACTTTCAACGGCCACCAAGTTACTTCAATCTTGGATGGAGGAGCCAGAGTGAGCATTGTGACCAAACAATGTTGGGAAAAATGGGGAGCACCTACCTTGGATAACACCCGATTGCTAGTTAAAGTTGCTTATGGAGCCACTGCTAGACCCATTGGTCTACTAAGGGATCTTCTAGGAACCACCCACCACCACACTTTTGTGGTGATGAATTTTGGACGTCAGCGAGTTTCATATGACCTCATCCTTGGCAGATCCTTTATGTGAGAATTCAAGACAATCCATATTGGGATATTGACCACATCTACATTCGGAGAAAAGATCTTACCTTCAAGATCAATCTACAAATGTGGAAAGTACACCCCATGAGTAGCAGACCATTTGTAGAGGACTCAGTCACAACTACACAAACTACTAAAGGCCATCTATGCCAGACATGCTATAAAACACTAGAAGATGAAGAGGAGAGTGAGGATTGCACACCACTTTCAGAGCCGGAAGACTCTAAGAACTGAATGCATATCCTCGCTACCCTAGACATCTTGCCTAGAAAAATTGGTACAAGGTTTGCTCTACGACAGATGGGCAAGATCTTACATCACATTATACATGCTTAGTTCAGCATATGTGCCCAATATAGCTATGCAAGGTCTTGAACAAGTTGTTCGAGCTAAGCCATCAAGGTGTACTCACACACTCCCATAAAACTCATAGGCCTGAAGGATTCCATGGGCCAAAACAATACATTTTCCCAGACAACTCAGAAACCCATTGGTTGAAATTTGTGGGTGCCGTGGAAGCACATGAGCATTTCAATGAAATGTGGCAAAAAGAGTTTGCAAACAGTTCTCTTTTGGTCCATACTACTGTCCCACATCCAGTTGAATCCATTCAACTAGAACTAGTCCCTGAAAAGCTTTGCCGCTCCTCACACAAGGCACGCAACAAAAAGTTAGCACTTGTAAGCAGAAAAAGAAGCCAAAAGGCTAATGCTTGGTTCAGCATATGTGCCCAATATAGCTATGCAAGATCTTGAACAAGTTGTTTGAGCTAAGCCATCAAGGAGTACTCACACACTCCCATAAAACTCATAGGCCTGAGGGATTCCATGGGCCAAAACAGTACATTTTTCTAGATAACTCAGAAACCCATTGGTTGAAATTTGTGGGTGCCATGGAAGCACATTAGCATTTCAATGAAATGTGGCAAAAAGAGTTTGCAAACAGTTCTCTTTTGGTCCATACTACTGTCCCACATCCAGTTGAATCCATTCAACTAGAACTAGTCCCTGAAAAGCTTTGCCGCTCCTCACACAAGGCACGCAACAAAAAGTTAGCACTTGCAGCAGAATAAGAAGCCAAAAGGCTAATTGGCGAGGAAAGTGCTAAAGCTGAAGAAACATGACAGGTGCCCAAGCACTTTAAGACCTTCCAAATGGCTGACCACTTTGTTCAATATGATTCAACTCAAAGGTCTAATAGTGGGCAACATGGGACCTCATATGACAGTCCATCCAAGGTTAAGGAAGTGAACTTGGCAGGCCCGGGTGAAGACCCGAGGCCCGTATTGGAGAAGACATTTCAAAGGAAGAAGAGGCCGAGATCATTGCTCTCTTGACTAAATTCTAGGACTACTTTGCTTGGAAGTACATGGCTATGAAGGGTGTACCTCTAGAAGTGGTTTAGCACACCATTTTGATGGTTGATGGAGCTAGGCCGATCAAACAACGAGCTTACCCAATGAACCCCAAATAGTCCAAGATGGTCCAAGAGGAGATTGAAAGACTTATCGATGCTGGATTCATCTATGAAACTAAACATACTGTAAGATTACTCCCCAGCCTCTCAAGATGTCCAGCATCTTCCCCTGTAATCAAATCTCTCTTCAAAAATATAAAAGATCTTGTTTCATGAGATTGCAAAATGGAACAAGCGTTCGCTTCAAGGTAGGAAGGAACGGACGTTTGGAATGAGATAACAAAATTGGCACGAGCGTTCGCTCACCAAAAGGAGAAGGAACAAACGTGCGAGTTTATGGGCTGAGTGGAATGGATGTGACAAGTTGCAAAAGGGAACTCAAAAGGGCGTTCGCTCCAGGATGAGGAGCAAACATGCGTGGCAATCCTTGGAATACCAAAATAGTGGAAAAAGTTGCATAATGCAGTGAAAGACCATGAAGGTGCTTCAAGGAATGTCAAAGCAGATGTTTGGCATTCAATTAATACTCTGTTCCAAACGTGTGAGAAAGTTAACTACTCCCACCAAGACAAAAAGGGCTTTCAAGACAACTTACAAGCATTCAAAAAAGCATTCAGAGGTGCTTGGACTGACGCCAATATTACACACTACATGGTATGTTTCTAGCTTACTCTTGTTTCTAGCTTACACACTACATGGTATGTTTCTAGCTTACTCTTGTTTCCTAGCCCTAGATACAACTTACATTGTATATTTTCTTATGCAACATATTCTCTATAGCCACATGCCTTACTTTATTATTCAACAAGTATGGAGATCCTAGCATTTGGAACACAGAAGGGCTTAAGAAATCACACTATATGGCTCGAAACGCATATTTCAAGCATACACAACATGGTGGTGGAAAAATTAAGGCAAACAGCCTACAAGAAGTGTTCCAATGGTTCTATAGAAGGATACTGCAATAACTACACAAAAAAGAAACATTGAAGTCATCCAAACTGATGTAGACACTCAGAGATATGGAAAGAAAGAGATTGAAGCATTTAAAAACTCAGATGCCATACAAGCACAAAACAAATGAGAGAACAAAAGATTTTTGTTAATCATCATGACAGATAGATGTAATAGCTCCGATGCTTAATCAACGATCAAACCTCTAGGTAATCTCTGACAAAACTCAAAATAAAAAATGTTAATCAACCTACTGATGGATTTGCACTCCAACCAAGCTAAATCAAGCTCTAGCTATCAAGTAGAGGACCCTAAGAAGCCAAATGCCATTCCCCGGCGGTAGCGGTGCCAAAGATATTAATGGAATAACATACTATCTCACAAGAATAAGAGAGAAGAAGAAGTAAGTTCATGCAAGGTTGAATTCGATGATTAGCACTTGGCAAACCCTATTAGGGTTAACTCCCTGCCGATGTGGGCTGTTAGGGGCTCACTCCACACTCTATTTGTGTCACCCGAAGAGAGATCCAAGAAAGCTAGGTATGAGCAAGAGGGAAGGAGCTATGGAGAGCTCAACCTCTACCTTATGCCAATCGTATGCAAACAAGACAAGGTGGAGAGCAATGAGAAGGGAGTGAAGGAGAGAAGGGAGAGCAACACCATTCCTGTTCACATACACCAACAATCACAAGAAAGCAAGCATCACAAGCAAGCAAGCTACCATAAGCTCAAGAGAGAGAGAGAGAGAGAGAGGGAGGGAGAGACGGTAAGACTCAATTGAGAGACAAATGGGATTATCCCTTTTCATATTTCATAAAATGTCTCATATACATAAGCTCATATTTACAAAGCCTGGCCGCCCACAAATGGGGGCCCAAAACTAGTCTTCCTAGTTTAACTAGCTCTATGTACATCAATTCCTTATGACCGGCATTACACAAGTCATAAGCTTGGTCATTCCATGTCTCTTTTTACAATAAGCGCTTAGTATAGTTACAAAAAAGGCGTAGTAGCCGCGCGAAAGGTCATGGTGGCAATTGGAGTGGTTAACACTTGCACGATGAAAGTTTAGATCCAATTATAAACTCTGCTTTAAAATAACTAATGGTCATAGATTGGGAATTATTTACTGTATTAATAGTTACTATAGATGATGTGAGGGGTGGGTGGCCCAATGAGGTCCACATCTCCCAAGATAACACATTGTGGCTAGCCCTAGTGTCAATCGAGGGGGGGCAGGCCAGGTAGCTAGGTGGTCTTAGGGAACTCTAACTCAAGCTGAGCCGGTTCCACCATTAGTTCTATCTTAAATGCATTAAGTACATACAAGGATGTGGTTTCAGCACCATCCAATCATGTAAACCTTGTCCCAAGCTTATGTGAAAGAGTGTCCATGGTTGCAAGAATGTGAATCTAGTCCTTAGAGTTAGCATGCTTGAAAGAGGCTCTTGGTCCTCATCTTTAATATCCAATATCTTGTTACAAGCTCTACAAATGTCAAAATCAACATGGTGTGAGCTTATGCGTCATTGCATGCTCTATAAATATTGATTGAAGCAGTCCAAGTAGTTGTGTTTGACTAATTGACAAGAATTCCTTGCCCCATGGGATGAATCTTCCATGTTTTCAAGTTTATTTTCAAGGACTAGTTACCTTTATATATATGTGTGTGTGTGTGTGTGTGTGTGTGTGTGTGATTCGTTTCCCAATTGTGAACCACCCTTACACTACTCTCATTTAATTTTATTTTCAAGGACTAGTTACTTTTATATATATATATATATGTGTGTGTGTGTGTGTGTGTGTGTGATTAGTTTCCCAATTGTGAAACAACCTTGCATCTCTCATATAAGGTCTTCTGAGAACCATTGTATATGACCCTCTTCTCTTAAATCCATCACCATGAATGTGTGGTGGAAGCTTAGCCCAAAGTTATTAATCTTAGTATTCGGAAGGGTGCCTATAAGTGGTAGACTAGCTCAAGCCTCCAACAATCCTTGGTGATTATGCTGACACCAGTATCACCATCTAAGATTGTGGAGAAATCCATGGGCTTTATAAATGATAGGTAACATGGTGTTTATTTTATTGCTTTCAAATTAGTGTCCCAGGTTGTTCATGGGGAACTTTTGGTTTTTCTTTTATCTTGGGTGTGGAAGGAGAGTGCACATTGTGGCACAACTCATTCTCCTCCTCTTCAAGTTTAAGTTCAGCTATGTGTGCTCTTAAATTCACATTCATCTAGCCGGCAGATAAGTCTCTCCACAAAATTGAGATTTTCAAAGAGAGGTTATCAAGACTCATACTTCTAAGGATAAGAAGGGTTTAAGGATGCTATGTCCCTTGTGCAATATTCACACTCACTTGGCTTGTACTCACTAGGTTATCAAGACTCATACTTCTAAGGATAAGAAGGGTTTAAGGATGCTATGTCCCTTGTGCAATATTCACACTCACTTGGCTTGTACTCACTCGGACTAGGTCCTACCAATGTAGGGGATGTGTAGTGAACATTTCTTAAGAGGTGGTGCCTCTAATGGGATCAAACTGAAGTCAATGCTTATCACATAGAGAAACTATTATGATGACTATGATGACCTAATTCCTCCCTCATTGCATTAAACAATGTGAAAACTGGTCGAATCGGTTCCAAAGATAGAGGCTCCAGAACTAGCTCTTTTCATGACCTCTTGAGAATGGTTACAGTCTCAATTAAGGCCTTTGGTTAGCATTGAGGTTCCCTCATTGATTCTATGAATGGCTTTGGGATGGGGTCAGGGATTAGCTCAAGTAGGGTCAGTGGGTTGTTACTCAACCACTTGCTCAAGTACTCGCTCTGGTTCATCATACACCTTTCTCACAAGCTCTTGGGCTTGTTTTGTTCTCTCATTATCCAAATTGTTGGAATTCTCCTAGAGTTTCTTTAGAAGGTGTTCATAGTCTATGGATTTCTTTTCTTTGGGAAGAACGAGTTTGAGTGAGAGATCACTGGCTATTCACATAATGGAGGCAGGTTTGGAGCTATCGTCTGAACCACTTTTAATGGTCACGATGTCGTTGCACTAGACAACTGATCGTGCATTATGTTTTTATGAGCTCTTCAAGGGCTTCTTATTTTGGACCTGCTTAATCTTTTTTCTTCTTTTTTTGCCTTGTATGCCCCCTTGGTATTTGCCCTTGACTTGGACTTGAGTCTTGTGATAGCATTAAGGGAGACTATATGAATAAGTCATCCTTGTACACTTAATTAGATAAGGCTTGTCAAAGGGGCTAATGTTCTTGCCACACTAGGGTGATTATCACTCAGTTTGGACAATCCTTGAAAGCATGTTAAAATTCACACTTGTAACATGTACCTTCGTATGGAATGCCATTACTGCATGGCATTGGATTTGAGGATAGAGTCGGGAAACTAGGTGTAATGGTTATATGAGGACACTCGATAGCACAATGCGGGTCTTTACAATGAAAACACTGAATAAAGAGAATGTGGGGGGAGAGAGAGAGAGCTTGAGTTCCTTGCAAGCAAAAACACACACACACACGCATAAGAGAGAGCAAGATACAAGAGAGACATGGATGGATGAATTTTCTTCTATCTTCTTATCTCCTCCACAAGCATTAACATAAAGAGATAAGAGTACATATTATAAGGGAAAGTACTCTCCTACTATAACTACCAAAGGTCGATTCATAGTGTGAACTCGGCTATGTGAGCTGGTACTATAACTATGTCATAACTTTAGTACTCTAAAGTGGTTGACACCACATACTCTGTCATCCACACGCGGAATATCAGCCATAATATCACCAACTGTGCTAGTGGTGTAAGTGTGGATGTTATCACCTAGGTGAGTTATCAATGTCCCAAAATACTATTTGAGCTCAATATCTCAACACTCCCCCTAGAGCTCAGCTCCGCACATTGCACTATAATTAAGCTTCTAAATCTGTGGAGCTTCTTTATACCAAGTGCCTTTGCGAAGATGTCAGCCACCTATTCCTTGCTAATAATACAAAATCTACATCACCTCCTAGAACCTTCTTCCTCACAAAATGATGATGTACCTCAATGTGTTTTGTCCTAGCATGATATATTGGGTTAGTAGCTAGTTATATGCTACTCATGCTATCACAATAAATGACAACTACCCTATCCATGGGCTCACTCATATCATGAAGTAGCTTCTAAAACCAAGCTATCACCATAGTAACACCCCTATACTCCACCTCTGTACTTGATAAGGCAAATGTCAGATATTTCTTACTTCTCTAATCCATAATAATACTCCCAAAAGAAAACATAAAGCCATTAGGTATATCTCTTGTCTACAACACTACTAGCCCAATCAACATTTGTGTACCCATGTAGCTATATCTCTATGCTAGCTCATAGAAAAGTCCATAATCATTGTGGACTTTATGTACGTGAGAATCCATCTAGACACATCCAAGAGTGGGTTCCTGGAGTCCTACATAAATTGACTCATAATTCCAGCATTGTAAGATTCCTCCCCAGCCTCTCAAGATGTCCAGCATCTTCCCCTGTAATCAAATCCCTCTTCAGAAATATAAAAGATCTTATTTCTATCTGTTGGCCTAGAGAGAGAAAATATTCTAGAAAGAGGTTATTCAGATTTTGAATATTTTTGAATGGAAAAATATCTCTTCTTATTAAAATAAGTTCCCCCGAAACAGAAGTTCAAAAAGATTTTTAGAAGGTGCATTAGAGATCAAGTATAATCTGTTCAAGAGGCTTTATCCTAGGGGTCCAGATTTTCTAAAAATTTTAAATTAAGGTTTTGAGGGGCCAATTAGATTCATCCAAATGTGTGGAAAAGATAAATAGAAGAAATAAAGAAAATCCCCCCAAAAATGAGTAAATACTCACATAAGATGAAGAGTGGACTAAGGGCCAAAGGAAATACTAAAAAAAAGGCTTTTTGACACCTCACAATGGGAATTCCCCCCTCATGAAGGAGGCACCTATTTCACATGTGTGGTGGAGTTTTAAATTATCAAAAAATGAGATATTTCATCTCTCCTCTCTCCTAATTCAAGTCTAGTTCCAAAAAGTAAGCTAAACTGACCTAAAAATAGTCAAAAATTGACCAAACTGATCTGGAAAATTCTAGAATCAGTTTACTTGGTTAGAAGCTCACTTTTTCCTATAAATAGAAGCCTCCCCCTTTGTTGAAGCTTAATAGTGTTTTATGCACTATTACTCTACTCCTCCCAAGAGCCAAGAACTGTGAAATTCTTAATAATTCACTAGTTTTTGACCATTCCCTCTTCTAAAGATTTGGTGGCCACTCTTGTTGCAAACAAGAGTAGATCCCTCAAACCATCAAGCCAAAGGAAAGCTCCCAAAATTCATGTAAGTTAGAAATCTTATATTTTTCTTTACTCTTTTAATGGTTTTCTAAATTTTGTTTTGTTTGAAATGATAATCTGATGCTATGCCTTGCTGGAAAGGCTTTCCCCCTCTCTCATTCTTAAAATCAGCCCTTCTCTATCCTAGTTAAGTAATCTAATAGTTAGAATTAAACTTTTCATATTGTTTCTTTTTAAAAGTGAAATTTGATTAGTTTAGAGTGCTTAAAACCATTTGGGGATAATTTTTAAGTAATTTAAAGATAGGAAAATTTGAAAAATGGTCAGCCATACAAAGGAGGTTATGGCAAAATTTTCTAAAATTTTGTGAAATAAGTTTCATCTTTTATTATTCTAAAAGAATAATCCCTATCGTTTGTGTATTCTAAAAGTGTCATTTTCATTCTATGCATAGAAAAATGCATAGTAGAAATATATTTATTCTAAAAGTGTTATTTCCATTAGATTATAATTCTATGCATAGAAAGATGAATATTGATTATTTTTTATTATAAAAGAGTTATTTTTATTAGATATAAATTCTATGCATAGAAAGATGCATATTGATTTTTTTTAATTATAAAAGAGTGATTTTCATTAGATATAAATTCTATATATAGAAAGATGCATATTGATTATTTTTATTATTATAAAAGAGTGATTTTCATTAGATATAAATTCTATGCATAGAAAGATGCATATTGATTATTTTTTTATTATAAAAGAGTGATTTTCATTAGATATAAATTCTATGCATAGAAAGATGCATATTGATTTTTTTTAATTATATAAAAGAGTGATTTTCATTAGATATAAATTTTATGCATAGAAAGATGCATATTGATTATTTTTTTATTATAAAAGAGTGATTTTCATTAGATATAAATTCTATGCATAGAAACATGCATATTGGTTTTTTTTAATATAAAAGAGTGATTTCCATTAGATTTAAATTCTATGCATAGAAAGATGCATATTGGTTTTTTTTAAAAAGAATTTTTCTTTTCTTATAAAAGTATTACTTTCATCATTATTGATTTTTATGCATAAAATGATGCATAAAAGAAATTTTTTATTCTAAAAGTGTTACTTTCTTCATTAGAATATTTCTTTTAGATGCAAAAATGGTGGGAATTACTCTTTTAGAATAACATAAAAATAAACTTTCTTTTCCACAAAATTTTGGAAAATTTTGCCATAACCTCCTTTGTATGGCTGACCATTTCTCATTTTTATCATTCTTTATTTTACTTAAATCAACCCAAATTATATTTATAGAACTCTAATCTACACAATTTTCTAAATTCAAGAGAGTAAACAATAAGAAGAGCTTAATTAATCCTTTAATTAATCTTTCTAGGATTGAGAAAGGTTGGAATGCAAAGAGGAGAAGGGGGTGGCCTTTTTATCAAAGGCATAGCATTTGAATTTAATTCAACATCTGCAAAACATAAAAATTAAGAAAACCATAGATTCTTCATTAAACAAGTAAGAAAATTAGCTTACATGGAGCTTGTAAGCTCTCCTTTGGCTTGAGGGATTGAGGGTTCTACTCTTGTTTGAAGCAAGAGTGACCACCAATTCACTTTGGAGAGGATTAAGCTAAAAACAATTGAATTATTAAAAAAATTCAATGTAGATGGCTCAGGACAAGAGCAGAGTAACAGTGCATAAACACCATTAAGCTTTTACAAAGGGGGGGGGGGCTTCTATTTATAGGAAAAAGTGAGCCTCTTATAAAGCAAACTGATTTTAGAATTTTCTAGATCAGTTTGGTCAATTTTTGACCATTTTTGGGTCAGTTCAGCTTACTTTTTGGATCTAGTTTTGAAATAGGAGAGAGGAGAGATAAAAATATCACATTTTATTGATTAAAAATTGGGAGTAATGATGAGAAAAAGGTGCCTACTTCATGAGGGGAGATCCCCACACTGAGGTGTCAAAATTTATTTTTTTAATTCTTTTCTTTGGTCCTTAGTCCCACTCTTCATCTGAGCATTTACTCATTTTTGGGGGGTTTTTCTTTTATTCTTCAATTTATCTCCTCCCTACATTTGGATTAATCTTATTGGTCCATAGGAACCTTAATTGGACCATAATCTAAAAATTTCTCAAAATCTAGAACCTTAGGCTAAGGTCATGCCGAGTTTTAAGGCTTCTTAGCCACTTTATCCCTAGCGATAGAATTACAGCACCTCTTTCTGTAATGAATCGTGTGTAACATGGCATGTCTCCTTCGCAATTTCGCTTCTTTTTGCGTATAAGATTGAGACAGTGATTTTGGGGAGCCGTGATGCTCTATGTATATATCAAAAAATTTTGATAATAAATGATGTTTTGTAAAAAAATTTCAAATTTTTTTTCATGATTGTGAATATGGTTAATCTTGTTTCATGAAGTATGATGAAATAATTATCTGTTTAAAGAATAAATCATAAAAATTAAATAATCATAAATCTATTGTCAAAGTTAAGTTGACAAAAATCTCATTTTGTCAGAATCATGAGGCGCGCGGCCCATGCAAGACAACCGAATCCTCTAATCGATTACAAAGAGTTAGATCTGGATGTTCAAAAAGCCCTGCACAGATCCCAACTTGGTCCCTTCAAGGGTGAAGGGGAGTAGTTAGGTGAAGTAGTGGAAAAGTGGATTGAGGAAATGGAGGAATACTTTGATGTAACTGGCTACAATGAGAGAAGCAAGATGGCTCTCGCCAGGTTAAAGATTATGGAAATGGCTAGGGTCGCTTGGAGGAATCACTGCGAGACTAACCATCTCAACCGGAATACCCAGACCTGGACCGATCTTAAAGCTTACCTCAGAAAGAGGTTTTGTCCTCCGGGCTTCCTTGAAACTAAGATGAATGAGTTCTTGGAACTAAAGCAGGATAGGCGGACAATTGAAGAGTACCATCAAGCTTTTGCCCTTCTCCTCAAATATTCCCTGCAATTGGATGAAGAGCAGCTGATGGTGGCCAAGTTCATTCAAGGAATGAACAAGCCATTGGACACCTTAGTGAAGAATGCCAAACCTGTCTCAATGGCCGAAGCAGTAATAATGGCAAAGGACTTTGCTAAAGCCTTTGTTGTTAAGGTCCTGCCAAATCCTACACCCTCTAACTTTAAAAGATTCCAAACCCCGAGAAGTACTTTAAACTTTCCTCCCCCAAATAGGCAACAAGGCCCAATTCAAAATCAGGATGCGGGAAGATTCAGAAGTGAAGGAAGACCCTTCCCCCCCATAACACTTTCTCAAGAGCCCCACCTATTTCAAGGATTCAGAGGGATGAGCTCAGAAGTGAGAACCGGTGATTTGGATGTCAGGGTTTTGGTCACTAGCTGAAAGACTACCCGACTCCTGCCATGTTAAGGGGACAGGGAAGTCAAGGACTAAGCAGCAGCCAAAGCAGTCACAATTACAGAAGTAGTGTAAGAGGAAAGAGGACAGATTTATGCTACAATTGAAAACCAAGGGCCAAATTGCCAATTCTCCGTCATTCTTACTCCAGCTGAGTATCAGGGTAACTCTTTTAAGCTTTTGATTCATTCAGGCAGTACTCATTCTTTCATTTCCCCTGGATGCTTGCATAAGCTAGTCTTAGATCAGAAATCAGGGAAACCTATGCAAGTTGAATTGGCAAGTGGGAAGATTCTTTTCACTCACCTTGAGACAGATCGTATTCAGTTCAATCTAGATGGGAATTTAATTTACTGCTGTCAGTTCAGAGTTATACCTTTGGGAGTTTTCGACTGGGAGTTTTCGACGGGATCCTTGGAATGGATTGGCTCCACAAAAATCAAGCTGACATTCATTGTCATAAATGGAACCATTTCCTTCCATGACATTCACGGAAACAAGGTGCAAGGAACAGGAATTTCAGGATCCCCAAGTCTGCAGTTAGTAAAGGCTTCTAAGTTACTAAAAGGACTTAGAAAGAAGCAGTGCATTTATCTTGTCAAAATGAATCCGGTAGACTCAAAGTTAAAAGCTAAAGAACCTGAATGGTTAAGTGATTATGATGATTTATTCCCAACAGAGCTAACAGAGATGCCTCCAATTTGGGAAGTAGATCATGTGATAGAATTGACCCCTAGTAGTAGCCCTGTGCACGTACAAAATGCCAATTCCTGAAGCCATCAAACTCAAGGAACAGCTTAGACAGCTGTTAGAACAAGGGTTTGTAAGACCTAGTGTTTCACCTTGGGATGCGCCAATTCTCTTTCAGAAAAAGAAAGATGGAACGCTTAGACTCTGTGTGGACTACAGAGGTCTCAATCAGCCTGCTGACAGTTAAGAGACAGTGAGAGAAGTCACAAGATTCTTGGGATTGATTGGTTAGTATAGAATTTTTATACCAAAGTATGCTCTCATAGCTTCCCCCCTGGAATATCAATTTGGTGATTTATCCACGTAAGATATCTAAGGATATTCTTTCTACCAATTTAATTTATCAACCCTAATTCTCTAGGTGGGATTATGGTGAAAATTCCTATTTTGTCACCAACATTTAATTTAAACCTTTCTCTACTTAAATACCACAAAAATTCTTCTTTTTATTAAATACAAATATCTATTTTTTTAAAATATGAATAAATTTTCTCTTTTTTTTTGCATTTAATGATTAAATACCAAATGTCATGGGAATTTCTCTTTTATCATAAATTAAATTCCTCTAAAATTTCTCTTTTCTTGAATTAAAATAAAAATATCCATTATTTCAATTATGCCAAGAATTTCACTTTTACCATTTAAATGATTGGATTCCAAATGTCATGAGAATACCTCTTTTATCATTTAAAAATTTCTCATTCATAAAATAAATTTATCTAAAATTTCTCTTTTAATTAAATAAAAATATCTATTATTTTAATATACCAAAAATTTCTCCTTTACCATTTAATTACATGGATCTCCATTATCATGGGAATTCCTCTTTTTGCATAAAAATAAAATTACCAAAAATTTCTCTTTTCTTTAATTAAATTATTTATGCATAAACACTAAAATTTTGTTTTCCATGAATATGATGAAAATCATTCTTTTAGCATAGGATGTCCAATCCTAGAATATGGTAGGAAGTCCTCTTTTTAACATTATGCATAAAAATAAGATATGTATTATTTTCTAAAACTTTTACCTTAGCTTTGCTGCTATTACTGATAATTTTAATTTTTCTAAAAAAGAATAAGACATTGCAATACAATTATGATAGAAGATCTATTCTTAAACTTAAATCTAAATTATGAAATTAAATCATCAATTTAGCCATAATCATAAACTTAATTATGATTTTTTCTACTAGATTATGCTATTTCTATTATTTTTTTTTCCAATATGATAGGATTATCTCTTTCACATTTAGAATCACTTAGAGTAGTTTTTTAACTACTTATAAATAATTTAAAAGAATTTACCATTATTTTGTTATCTTAAAAGCATAAAAATACTTTTTTCTTATCCTCTAGCTTAACAAGCTTAGAGATTGGTTTTGCATTAAGAATTTATCAATGAGAAGCATTCTTTTTCTAAAGAGTTAGCCATGGAAATGACTATTCTTTTGGGAGAGAGAGATATACATAAAAAGCATTCTAAATAAGCATAAAGATTAACTTTTTTTGTGATTAATCATTAAAATTCTTAGGGAAAGCTTGATTTGCATTAAAAACAACTAATTAGAAACTTCTCAAGCTTGAGAGGGATTGAGAAGTGAAATCATTTGAGAATATTAACAAAAACCATGAAATTCCTTCTTACCTTCAAGGTTTGGCTTACTTCTTTATCTAGAAGTGAAGCCCCCAACCAATCAATGTGTTTAGTAAGTTGAGAAGAAAGCTCCAAGAGTTGTTGAAGAGAGAGAGAAGCTCCAATCTCTCCAAAAGTAGAGGATTTTTAAGGGATAATAGAAAATATGAATATTTTAATGTAATACTAGCATGGTATTGCCCACAGATGATAATACAAAAGAATGAGGGTCTATTTATAGGTGAGGGAGGCCACTAACTGAGTCCAACTAGGTTCTAGAATTTTACAACTTCAGTTTGGCTGAATTTGGACAAGATTTGGACCAATTTAGCTCCCATTTTGATCCAGTTTGATCCAAGAGAGAGGAGAGATAAAAATATCTCATTAAAACTGAATTTTACAACTTCAATTTGGCTGAATCTGGACAAGATTTGGACCAATTTAGCTCCCATTTTGATCCAGTTTGATCCAAGAGAGAGGAGAGATAAAAATATCTCATTTTTTTAAAAATTAAAAAACCCTCCCACACATGTGAAGGAGGCGCCTACCTCAAAGGTCCCCCTCTCTTTACCAAGGTGTCAAAAATTCATCATTCCTCCAAAATATCTCATTTTTTTAGTAATATCTCTTAATTTTTAACTAATAAACCTTGTACTCACTCAACTCTTCATCTTATGTGAGTATTTACTCATTTTTGGGTATTTTCTTTTATTCATTGGATTTATCTCATCCCAACACTTGGATAAATCCTATTGGCCCATAGGAGCCTTAATTAGACAATAATCTAATTTTTTTTAAAAATCTCGACCCTTAGGCTAAGGTCACTTATATCATTTTTAATTGATTCCTAATGCACCTTGGAGAATTTATTTTGAACTTCTGTTTTAGGAAAATATATTTTTGATATTTTTTATGATGTTTAGGTATGATCCCATGGGGAATTTTTCTTCTTTGTAGACAAAAACAAGGAAAAATAATATTTTCTTGTATTAAGAAATAGGAAATGATTACAGGGGATTGAGGTAAAAGCTTATTCATTATTCAGGTTGAGGAGGAATCTTACATCCTCTCCCACTTGAAAAATGTGAGATGTCCTCATCTCGCAAAGTGGGGGTAATCTTTTGCCAACACTTCTTCTTTCTCCCAGGTGGCGTCTTCTAGAGGGAAGAACTTCCACTTGACTAAAAACTCTCTTAGGACTGTGCTCCTGAGAACCTTCTCCCGAACGTCAAGGATTTCTTCAGGTTGGAGTATCATCTGGCCTTGAGTCGGAGAAATCAATTGTTCATCATCAAGCACGTGACTCGGGCTGGGTACATATTTCTTAAGCAAACTGACATGGAATACATTATGTACTTTGAGATGGGGAGGCAGAAAAAGTTTATAAGCTAGATCACCTACTTTCTTTATAACGATATATGGTCCACAGTATCTGGGAGAGAGCTTCTTGTACTTACCTAAAGATAAGGAACTTCTTTTTGGTCGTACTCAAATGAAGACCATATCTGATTCTTCAAACTCTCGCTCTGATCTCTTCGTATCTGCATACTGCTTTTGCCTACCTTGGGCTGCTTTAATATCTTTATGGATTGATTGCATTTGCGGTCCATGTCATCAAGCATTTGTCTGGACATTTTGACTCTGATCAATGGATCGGACCAAGTCAATGGTGTAAGGCAATCTTGTCCATACAAAGCTTTGAAAGGGCTTATCCCAATGCTTTGATGATAAGCAGCATTGTAAGCAAATTCAACTAGATGCAAATGGCTTAACCACTTCTTGGGTTCCCTGCTGGCAGCATGACCGAAGGATATCTTCTATTACCTGATTCACTCTCTCAGTCTGGTCATCTGTTTCGGGGTGATAGGCTGTACTGAGATCCAAGAAAGTTCCTACTGCTTCAAAGAATGCGGTCCAAAATTTCGATGTGAATTTGGGATCTCTCTCACTTACTATCCTCCTGGGTAAGCCATGCAATCGAAGATCTCTTAAAGGAAAACTCTGGCAACATCCACTGCAGTGTATGTTTCTTTCATTGGAATCAGATGGGCAACTTTGGTTAGTCTATCAACTACCACAAAAAATGGAGTTGTAACCTGATTGCACTGAAGGTAATCTAGTGACAAAGTCCATACTGATACACTCCCACTTCATCTGTGGAATGTCTAGAGGCTGCAGTTTTCCTCTTCCTTGACTCTCTGACACATTAAGCATTGTCGCACATGATTAAGTACATCCTTTTTGAGTCCAGGCTAGAAGAAGCTTTTCTTCACAGACATATAGGTTTTTATAAACCCTAGATAGCTATCAAGCTATCATGGGCTTCTCTCAGAATTCTTCCCTTTATTCCCTCATCATTGGGAATGCATAGCCAATTATTATAATACATGCATCCTTCATCCAATTTATACCCAAAAACTCGACTCATTTCCTGAGGAGTCTTGCTTTCCTGCATCAAAAGGGCCCGTAATAGGGACAAAGAATTTGTCATGCATGATTTTCTCCCTTGCTTCACTGATTAATAGATTTGACACCACTGTAATTGCAAGCAAGGAGGCTTTTCTCTTGAGCGCATCTACCACCACATTTTCTTTCCCTGGCCGATACTTAATTTCAAAATCGAATTTCTGCAAGGTCTGCATCCATCTCCTTTGACGCATGTTGAGATCCCTTTGGGTGAAGATCCACTTCAGACCTTGATGATCTGTCATCAAGGAGGTGAACCTCTATCCTCCCAAGAGATAATATCTCCACAACTTCAGAGTATAAACTACTGAGTCATGGACGACATAATTTCTCTCATGTGTTCTGAGTTTTCTGGATTTATAGGCCACTGCATGACCTTCCTGCATAAGAGCACCGCCTAAGGCAAACCCATTGGCATCAATAACTACCTCAAAAGGTTTGGTGAAATCTAGCAATTTAAGGGCAGGGTTGGTTACTAAGGCTATATTCAGCTTATCAAAGTCACTCTAACACATTGCAGTCCACTGAAATAGGGTACTCTTTTTGAGAAGGTTAGTTAAAGGGGATGCTATCTGAGCATACCTAGGTATAAAGATCTTTATACCTGGGTATAAAGATCCTATACCATCCGGTTAATCCTAGGAATCCTTTGACTTCCTTTACTGTCTAGGGTTCTGGCCAATCTACGATTGCTTGGATCTTTGTGGGGTCAGGAGAAATCCCATCCTTTGACACTATGAATCCCAAGTATTCCACCTGGTCAATAGAGAAAGAACACTTGCTCTTTTTTGCAAAGAGTTGGTGCTTCCTTAGGATTTCTAGGACCTTGCACACATGATCTTCATGATCTCCAGCATTCTTTGAGTATACCAAGATATCATTAAAGAAGACAAGAACAAAATCATCCAAGTATTCTTTGAGAATAAGACGATTAAACATCACCGGGGCATTAGTCAATCTAAACGGCATGACTGTGAACTCATAATGCCCATATCGAGTATTGAATGCTGTCTTTGGGATGTCCTGCTCCTTGATTTTGAGTTGGTAGTACCCGGATTTGAGATCTATCTTTGTGAAAGTTTGGGTCCCACTCAACCGATCCAAAAGTTCATCAATCCTAGGGATAGGATACTTATTTTTAATTATTAATTGATTTAATCCTTTGTAGTCAATATAGAGTCTTAACGTTCCATCTTTTTTCTTTTGAAAAAGAATAGGCGCACCCCAAGGTGAGACATTGGGTCTAATGAATCCCTGCTCTAACAGTTGTCTTAACTGCTCCTTAAGTTCTATGGCTTCAGGGACTGGCATTTTGTATGCACGCTGGGCTACTGGCTGAGCTCTGAGGATTAACTCGATCTCATGATTTACTTTGCAAGATGGAGGCATCTCAATTAGCTCTTCAAGGAACACATCTGCATACTCACTTAACCACTCTGGTTCTTTAGCCTTGCATTTTATGTCTACCAGATTCATCTTAACGACATAAACAGCTTGCCTCTTTTTGAGACCTTTTCACAATTTAGACGGCTTGACTAATTGCAGCACTGGGGGATCCAGAAATTCCAGTTCCTTGAACTTTATTTCGGTGAAGGTCAAGGAAAGAGATGGTTCCATTGTGACAATGAATGTCAGCTTGATTCTTATGGAGCCAATCCATTCCAAGGATTCCATCATAGACTCCCAAGGGTAGGACTCTGAACTGGCACTCTGTTACGTTCCCATCTAGACTAAACTGAATAAGGTCTGTCTCAAGGTGTGTGAAAAGAATCTTTCCATTGGCCAATTCCACTTGCATAGGTTTCCCTAATTTTTGATTTAGGACGATCGAGTCTGGAGGACTTAAAATTGACGGTTATTCCCCTAATGTTCTATTGCGGCATAGATCTATCCTTTTTCTTCCTCCACTTCCTCAGCTATAGTGACGGCTCTAGCTACTGCAGTCTGAGGTGGAACTCTCTCTCTTTGGTTTCCCCAATTCTAGGAGGGAGTTTGGAGATTGCTTTGCATGGAGGCTGCAGGTTGAGCTGGCACTCTTCTGGGGTTGCCCTTATTTTGGCGCATGGACTGATACAAAGGAGTCTGTCTCTAAATTTTGGGACCTTGGCTTCCTTGGCCCACAAAAGGAGATGGGCAATCCTTGAGATGGTTCCCAAACCCCTGACATCCAAAGCACCTATTCTCACTTCGAAGCTCTTCCCTCTGCATTCTTGAAAGAGTCGGAGTTCCTAAGAAAGAACTTCGAGGAAAAGGTCTTCCTTCGTTCCTGAAAGAACTTCGAGGAAAAGGTCTTCCTTCGTTCCTGAAACTTCCTGACTCCAAATTCTGGTTGGGACCTTGGTGTCTCTTTGGAGGTGGAAGGTTGGAAGAACTTCTCGGTGTCTGGAATCTCTTATTAAAGGATGAGGGAGCTGGCTTTGGTGAGACTTTAATGATGAAGGATTTGGCAAAGTCCTTCGCCATTCTTATAGCTTTTGCCATGGAAACTGGCTTGGCATTCTTGACCAGGGTGTCTAAAGGTTCGTTCATTCCCTACGAATGAACTTGGCCATGAGTTACTCTTTGTCTAGAGGTGGTGAAGTACTTGAGGAGGAGAGCAAATGCCTAGTGATATTCCTCAATGGTTTTGCTCCCTTGGTTTAGTTCTAAGAATTCATTCATCTTGGTTTCTAAAAATTCGGGGGGACAAAATCTCTTCCTTAGGTAAGCTTTGAGATCATTCCAGGATTGGGTATTCCTATCTAGATGATTGGTGTCACAGTGGTTTCTCCATGCTACCTTGGCTGTTTCCAAAATTTTCATCCTAGCGAGAGCCATTTTGCTCCTCTCATTGTATCCGGTGACATCAAAATATTCCTCCATGGCTTCAACCCATTTCTCCATAGCCTTGCCCAAGTTCTCCCCTTCACCTTTGAAGTGTCCTGGCTGAGTTCTATGAAGAGCCTTGCTGCGAATGTTAGGGTCAAGCTCTTCTTCATCAGTGATGATAGGGTCTGGCTGACGGCCACAGTTCCCTCGCCTCATGATTCTGCCAAAAATGGTACATTGTTAAATTTTTATTTTGATTTTGTCAATGAGATCCTAAGACTTAAGAGGTTTGAAAAATAATTTCTTAAACAAGATAAACGATCTTATTGGAGATCTATGACATATGTCCGAGTAACAGATTTTTCTTCATCAATTCGTCATATAATAAACAATCACTTATACAACAGGGACTTTTTCCATTTATTTATATAAAGGTTACAATATGTACATAGAGAATCTCGGCTCTAGAAAGTCAAAATCTCCTCGGGAGGTTCATAAGACGGCGGTATACTGGGCTATAGACATGCCCCAATACAAATGTTCCCTTACTACCAAGGGAGCTACTATCTTCTCCTTAGGAATAAAGCGACTAAGAAGTCTATAGATATGGCAAGAAATTCTAAAATCTTAAGGCATAGGGTGATATAAAATAATACCATGTATCACTTTTAGCCTCATCAAAATCATGGCCAATGAGATATTTGCTGGTTGCAAGAGGCATAGACATACTGCCCTGCAAACCACTTGTGCTGTCGTCTCTCCGTTGGGTCTAGGAAATATAAATCCTCAAAATGGCTTGTAAGTCTAGCTCGGCTTGTTCGAGTTGTAGCAGAAGATATGAGATGCTCGAAGGCAAAAGCAGTCATATCTTGACTGGGTGAGGTCGGGAATGTTGAAAATACAAGTGAATAGGGTGTGTGTGGGAACAAGCCCTTGGTTAGAGGCTGTAAAAGAGAATGTGTAAATGTGAAAGAACCTATGAAAAGGTGAGAAGAATCTACTAGGAGAGAATAAAGGGTAGCATGAGAAGATTTAGGAAGTATGGAGATATTCTGGGAAGTGTGGAGATATTCTGGGAAAAGTGAAGAGGTGGAGAGAATCAGGGAAAAGAGGTGGAAATCAGTGGGATTTGATGCTTGGATGTAAGCTCTATAAATTAAGGCATAGCCCTAATGAGAATTTGTTGATTTTTGAGTATCCATGCCTACATTAACCTATTTGTTAATTACCCACTAATTATTTGCTAATCACTTTGTTAATGATGTTGATTGTAGTGTTTGATCCACCATAGCTCATCACAATGCCCTAATTTCAACATGGTATCAGAGCCATGCCTAGAATCCATCAGGTTTATGATCCCATTATCTAATTAATAAGGATTAGTAGATAATTAAAAAATAATCAATTTTTAAGCTATTTTCAACAAGAAGCTTTTTGTACCCCCAGCCGGTGTGGAGGAGGTCTAGCTCCTTGCATACTTTAAATTAGGCCAAGCCCTTCTAGCCCTAGCTAGGTATCTCACTTGTCTTTAAGCTCATCAAATCAGCGTAGCAAACCGCCGAAGCGTTTAGGAGAAATCGTAATTTTTGTTGGTGCCAATTTTCTGAGGAGTTTTTGCCATTGCTGCTTCATCAAATCAAATCTCTCTAATTCCTCTTATCCCCAAGGGTTTTAAAGCATGCTCTACAAGCTGGTGAAGACAGAATTCAATTTCATCAAGTCTACAGTGAGATCCAAGCTCTTCATCAAATTTACAGGTGACTTTGGTAAAACAGAGATTAAGCTTTTAATATTTGGTCAAATCTTGTGTTTATTGGCTTAATCCTCTACTAGACTCATTGCTATTGATGCCTTTAAAAGCATTTGAGCTCATTTAAAGTCTAAGGCACCAGATCTGGACTCCCTGCTTACTCTATTTTTTGCACACAAAATAGTGGATTAATTTGCTAATCAGTGCTAATCACCATATTTTGGTGCAATTGAGGATTCAAATTAACCATTAGGTATTTGACACAGATCCCTATAACTTCAGATTGCAATTCGGAGCTGGTTTGATACTCCAACCATTCCGTACAAATTGGTTACCCTTGATTTAATGTAATTTTTGAAAATTTTATACTGATAAATTTGTGATAATCATCATTGCTATACGCATTATGTATTGGGCACATTATATCAGTGTAAAAATGGGATCAGACACTGCCTTTGTCCAGAATAAGGCAAGAGGTAAGACCTCCCGCATAAATTTGGGTTTGCATTGCATAATGATACAAGATAAACATCAAAAGCCCAAAGGAATTGTCAGCAAAATGGTTAAACATGTTGCTCACATGGAGCAAAAAGACCTGACGGACAAGCTCATGGCCCCAGCCATGAAAGAAGAAGAACATCTCCTTCCAAGAAGAAGATCCACACCAAGAAGATCTAAAGGAAGACATGGACACGAGAAGAGAAGCTGCCCCAAGAAGATTGAAAGAAGAGACGGACGCGTGGAGAGAAGTTGCCACGACAAGAAGACTGAAGACAAGAGAAGATGTGAGGCTCCAAAGAGTGAGGAGCCATGTGAAAATCTCTGAGAGAGAGAGAGAGAGAGAGAGAGAGAGAGAGAGAGAGAGAGAGAGAGAGAGAGAGAGAGAGAGAGAGAGAGACCCCACAACCCAATGTAACCTACCCCAACAATGTAAAACCACCTCTGAGCCACCGATGATGTAGGCCACGTGGTAGATGTATGTGTGAGCACTTTGGTCAAGGTTGCGGGCACTTATAGTAGCCTTGGACACATAGAGAGAGAGAGTGTCAAGGACTATGGAGTTTAGGGACTTGAGGCATTGGTCGCGGGCTATCAAGTAAGAGAGAAACTTGGTACAGGGTCCAGGTGTGCTAAGTTAACTTGAGGGGAGGAGTAGACACTAGTCGTCGCGGGCTATCAAGTAAGGGGAGGCAAACTTGGTATAGGGTCTAGGTGTGCTAGGATTATTCACTTGAGGGGAGGTGTTGAAAATACAAGTGAATAGGGTGTGTGCGGGAACAAGCCCTTGGTTAGAGGCTGTAAAACAGAATGTGTAAATGTGAAAGAACCTATGAAAAGGTGAGAAGAATCTATTGGGAGAGAATAAAGGGTAGCATGAGAAGATTTAGGAAGTGTGGAGATATTTTGGGAAGTGTGGAGATATTCTGGGAAAAGTGAAGAGGTGGAGAGAATCAGGGAAAAGAGGTGGAGTGAATCAAGGAGAAATCAGTGGGATTTGATGCTTGGATGTAAGCTCTATAAATTGAGGCATAGCCCTAATGAGAATTTGCTGGTTTTTGAGTATCCATGCCTACATTAATCTATTTGTTAGTTACCCACTAATTATGTCTTAGTTATTTGATAATCACTTTGTTAATGATGTTGGTTCTAGTGTTTGATCCACCATAGCTCATCACAATGCCCTAATTTCAATAGGGAATACCAGATAAGTGTGAAACTTCCATCTATAAAACCAAATTCTTTGATTAAAAATCTTCATTAATGAAGCTTACGGAATGAAAATACAATATGTAAATGCTCTTTTTGAGCTTTTATTATAAATTTTTGATAAGAAATCACCGAAAATCGAATTCGAAAAAACTTCCCTCGCCGCCCGGAAGGCATGAGCGATTCCACCTGGAAAATCATCTAACGGGAGAATTAATGTAACGAGTCAAAGTCTTAACTATCCAAATGATCCGACCAAACTCGAAAGTCACATGGGCAGATCAAAGAAGAGACTTGCACTTGGTCCATAGAATCATCGCTTTTTTCCTCCTTTAATGAGACACCACCGCTGATTCCCTCTCACAGAACAAGGGTTATCCTGGGACTTAACTAACGTAACTAATCGTAACTTAATTGTATCGTAGAATCCCCTGATCCAGCCTATGGGTTAGCTAATCGCCCAACCACTGTATTGGTGGGATTTCTTTATAAAAATTTTGGTTATGTTTTGCCCAGGTACCAAGGAAAAGAGTTCCCAGGCCCCCTAGCCGGTGCTTCAAGCAAAATTTAAAGTAGGCATACCATGCAAGATTCCTCCCCAGCCTCTTAAGATATCCAGCATCTTCCCCTGTAATCAATCCCCTCTTCAGAATTATGAAATATCTTATTTCTAACCGTTTTAACATAGAGAGAGAAAATATTCTAGAGAGAGAATATTCAGATTTTGAATATTTTTAGATAGAAAATTATCTCATCTTATTAAAATAAGTTCCCCTGAAACCGAAATTCAAAAAGAACTTTCCAATGTACAATTGGAATTAATTAGAAATGGGAATAAAGGACCTTAGCCTAAGGGTCTAGATTTTCAGAAATTTTTGGATTATGGTCTAATTAAGGTTCCTATGGGCCAATAGCATCAATCCATGTGTAGAGAGGAGATAAATCCAATTTGTAAAAGAAGATACCAAAAAAATGAGTAAATGCTCACATAAGATGAAGAGTTGAAAATGTACAAGGTTTATTAGTAAAAAACTATGAGCAATATTAAAAATATGAGATATTTTGAGTATCCAAAAATGAGTAAATGCTCACATGAGATGAAGAGTTAAAAATGTACAAGGTTTATTAGTAAAAAACTATGAGCAATATTAAAAATATGAGATATTTTGGGTATCCAAAAAGGAGTAAATGCTCACATAAGATGAAGAGTTGAAAATGTACAAGGTTTATTAGTAAAAAACTATGAGCAATATTAAAAATATGAGATATTTTGGGTATCCAAAAATAAGTAAATGCTTACACAAGATGAAGAGTTGAAAATGTACAAGGTTTATTAGTAAAAAACTATGAGCAATATTAAAAATATGAGATATTTTGGGTATAATGATTCCATTTTGACACATATGTAAGGAAGGGGAGTTCTTTAAAGGAGGTGCATATTTCACATGCTTGAATGAGTTTTAAACTAAAAAAATAATGTGATATTTTTATCTCTCCTCTCTCTTGAACCAAACCAAATCAAAATAGAACCAAACCGAATCAAAAAGTAACCAAACTAGGTCCAAATCCTAGTCCAAATTCAACCAAATTGAATTTGGAAAATTCTAAAATTCAGTTAGCTTTGGTTAGAGCTTCCCTCTCCTATAAATAGAACTTGAGTCCTTTGAAAAAAATAGAAGAATTTTACTATACTAGAGTTATGCTGAAATAATGCTAATTTCTACTATTCTCTAAAATTCTCTCCAAATTGAAGAAATTGGAGCTTCCCTCTTTCTTCAATCCCCATTGGTGGCTCTTTAAAAGTGTCATTCTCATCTAAATTGAATTTATGCATAGGAAAATGCATAAAAGATTGAAATTTAATTCAAAAGTGTCATTTTCATTTAAAATGAATTTATGCATAGGAAGATGCATAAAAGATTGATTTTTACTTCGAAAGTATTAATCTCCTTAAATAGAATTTATGCATAAATAAATGTGTAAAGTAATCTTATATCAAATATAAGAATTCTCTTGTATTCTATAAATAGATATGAGATGTAATAGGATGTGATAAGAAGTGTATAAGATGTGATAAGAGGTGATAAGATGTTTATGAAATAAGTTAGGAGGTGATAAGGTGAATTAAGATGTGATAAGATGTGTATGGGATGAGGTAAGAAGTGTATGTGATAGGATAAGATGTATATGGGTTGTGATAGGGCGAGAATGGATGTGATGTAAAAGATTAGATGTGAAGGCATATGGGGCTATATGAATGGGAATGTGGAAATGGATGTATGTATGTGGATGTGTGGATGTGGAGATGGGAGTGTGGATGTATGAATGTGAAAATGGATGTATGCATGAAGATGTATATGCATAGATGTGAATGGGAATGTGGATGTGGATGTATGTATGTATGTGGATGTAGATGTGGATGTATAGATGTGAATGGGAATGTGGATATGGATGTATGTATGTATGTGGATGTGGATGTATGAATGAGGACGTGATAGTGGATGTATGTATGTGGATGTGGATGTATGGATGTGGATATGGATGTGTATGTATGAATGTGGATATGGGATGTGATGTATAAATGAGGATGTGAAAATGGAGGTAAGCATGTAAATGTGGATGTATGGATGTGAATGTGGATGTGGATGTGGATGTATGGATGTGGATATGGATGTGTATGTATGAATGTGGATATGGGATGTGGATGTATAAATGAGGATGTAAAAATGGATGTATGCATGTAGATGTGGATGGATGGATGTGAATGTGTATATGAATTAATGTGTCGTCGATATGAGGAAATGAGAATGAGTACACATTGAATGGAATGTGGAATAAGTAATGTGGACTAAGGAGGGATAATGTGGAAAGACGAGAGTTCGTTTAGAAACTGTATTTTGTGACTGTTTGTAAATGACTGTTTTATGTCAAGAATGTTGGGGAAGCATTTTGACCGTCTTGTGGATTAAGGTCATGAAGACCTAACTGTTAAAGTTGCAACTGCTGACGGAGAGTCAATGGAGGACGTCTCACGTAGCAAGGTCGACTGAGGTCTTGACCAGCCTCGGTTCGATTTAAATGGTGAGCTTCCGGTACGGTAGATGAGGGACCAACGAAGCGGCCTATGAGTGAAGCGCTAGGTCACCTGCGAAGGATCCTAGAGGGTGCTGACCATACAGTGCTCGGGATCTGGGTCGCTGAAGATACCCACACATGCGTCGTGGAAGATATTGGAATAAAGAATAAGAATTGTTTTCTGAAACCGGGCATGGATCTGGTTGATTGACCTTGCTAGTTCTCAACGGATGAGTCCATGGCTCTTTTATATGGATCTGTGGGTTGATCTTGCTGATCTTCCATATGGAGATTCCATTCTATTATATGAATATATTGCCGGTTACTATGAGCTAGGAACTATGGAAAAGGCCCCTGAGTGAACAGGTGGTGAGCGTTCTGGTTGCCAATGATGCCATAAGTATACCGATGAATGAATGACTGGAAATAAGGATTCAACCAGAGACTATGAGGATTGTCATCAGTGACATAATGGTTTCATTAAAGGATTGTTTTAAAGTTAGCTGATGCTAAGAAAAAGGCATGGGTGTGTAAGTGGTGTGACTAGTTTTATGTTTGCATGAACTTCCGGCTAGGGGGCCTTGGAACTCTTTTCCTTGGTACCCGGGACAAAACCTAACCAAATTCCAAATTGGATCCCATCACCACAGTGGTTGGGCGGTTGGCTAACCCATGGGATCGGATGGGGTTAGGCTGGACTGATGGATCCGTAAATCGAGACTCAATTTTTGTTATTACGATAGATAAAGTAAATCCCGGACAGTAATTGTTCTATGGATAGGAATCAACGGCTGTGCCTCTTGAATGGGGAAAAAGCGTTGATCCTAATGATCCAAGTGCAAGTTTCTTCCTTGATCTGACCGAGTATCTTTATAGATGCAGTCGGATCAGCTTGATCTGTAATGGTCTTGACTACGTTAGAGTAAAAAGTTATCCTGGTGGAATCGCCCGTGCTTTCCGGGTAAAGGAAGTTTTTCCGGATTTGGTTTTGGAACAACCGTCGGATTAGTCTCTTGTCCGGATATCCATGTGGGCGAGGCCCCGACGAGTGTGGGACCCTGTCCCGTGTGAGAAGTGCTACTTCCGCTGCTGGTACCCCGAATCCGTTGCTCGGTTTTTTTACTAATAAACCTTGTACATTTTCAACTCTTTATCTTATGTGAGCATTTACTCATTTTTGGGTATCTTCTTTTACAAATTGGATTTATCTCCTCCCTACACATGGATTGATGCTATTCTTTGGGCCACAATATCTGGGGGATAACCACTTATACTCCCCTAGAGATAAAGAAATTCTTTTGGTCCGTATTCAAATGAAGACTATAACTGCTTCTTTGAATTCTCTGATTGTCCTCTTCTTATCTGTATATTGTCTCTGTTGATCCTAGGCAGTGTTTATATCTTTATGAATTGCCTGCATCTGTTGCTCTAAGTCGCCAAGCATTTGACTGGTCATCTCGACCCTAATCAATGGGTCGGACCTAGTTAATGGAGTTAAGCAATCTTGTCCGAGACAGACCCTGATTAGATTGGTATGAAGGAGTTGGTCTCTAAATTTGGGTTTTAGACTTCCCTGTGCCCTTTTCATGGTAGGAGTCGGGCAGTCTTTTAACTGATGACCAAAACCTTGGCATCCAAAACATCGGTTCTCACTTCTGAACTCATCGTTCTGAATCCTTAAAATAGGTGGGCTCCTGAGAAGGTATTCTGGGTAAAGTGTCTTCCCTTTTTAAACAGAATCTTTCTTTTATTTAGAGAGGGAATAATTATAAGATTCTTACTCCTGTATACCTCGAAGGCTGGGGGAGAAATCTTACATTCTACCCCACTTAAAAAGTGCGAGATGTCCTCATCTCGCAAAGTAGAGGACAACTCTTTTTCTTAAGATCCAATTTATTCTAGGGTTCCTTATATTTTGGTCAACCCAATAGAATACGGGGATAATTATCTCTTAAATAGAACTCATCATTAAATAACAATTCATTCAAATCATATCATTCATCTCTTTAACACGATAATGGTCCATTAGACTGAAAAATTTCTTTATGAACATTCCTCCACGGGAATTTCAGACAAGTAAGTTCTCAATTTGTCATCCCTTAACTTGATCTACCGTGTCAAGTGTTAACAGTAGCAATTTGACAGCACAATCCACTAATCTCATAGTGATTTGCTGAAATCATCATCATCATTCTAGTTATGAATATCATCACAGGAACTTGTCCCAATCATCCACATTGTGGTTTATTACATTTCAATCCATTTTCAGGGGGTCATCATTTTTCAATCAGAATCCCAATCAATTTATCAGTTCGCAAACAGAATTAAAAATCATATCAACCACATTCGAATTCATCAACTGGATAGCATTAATGCTTATAATTTCAAGTCTTGGATGTATGCATGAAGATGTATATGCATAGATGTGAATGTGGATGTAGATGTGGATGTATAGATGTGAATGGGAATGTGGATGTGGATGTATGTATGTATGTGGATGTATAGATGTGAATGGGAATGTGTATGTGGATGTAGATGTGGATGTATAGATGTGAATGGGAATGTGGATATGGATGTATGTATGTATGTGGATGTGGATGTATGAATGAGGACGTGATAGTGGATGTATGTATGTGGATGTAGATGTATGGATGTGGATATGGATGTGTATGTATGAATGTGGATATGGGATGTGGATGTATAAATGAGGATGTGAAAATGGAGGTAAGCATGTAAATGTGGATGTGGATGTGAATGTGGATGTGGATGTGGATGTATGGATGTGGATATGGATGTGTATGTATGAATGTGGATATGGGATGTGGATGTATAAATGAGGATGTAAAAATGGATGTATGCATGTAGATGTGGATGGATGGATGTGAATGTGAATGTGTATATGAATTAATGTGTCGTCGATATGAGGAAATGAGAATGATTGAGTACACATTGAATGGAATGTGGAATAAGTAATGTGGACTAAGGAGGGATAATGTGGAAAGACGAGAGTTCGATTTAGAAACTGTATTTTGTGACTGTTTGTAAATGACTGTTTTATGTCAAGAATGCTGGGGAAGCATTTTGACCGTCTTGTGGATTAAGGTCATGAAGACCTAACTGTTAAAGTTGCAACTACTGACGGAGAGTCAATGGAGGACGTCTCACGTAGCAAGGTCGACCGAGGTCTTGACCAGCCTCGGTTCGATTTAAATGGTGAGCTTCCGGTACGGTGGATGAGGGACCAAGGAAGCGGCCTATGAGTGAAGCACTAGGTCACCTGCGAAGGATCCTAGAGGGTGCTGACCATACAGTGCTCGGGCTCTGGTCGCTGAAGATACCCACACGTGCGTCGTGGAAGATATTGGAATAAAGAATAAGAATTGTTTTCTGAAACCGGGCATGGATTTGGTTGATTGACCTTGCTGGTTCGGATGAGTCCATGGCTCTTTTATATGGATCTGTGGGTTGATCTTGCTGATCTTCCATGGAGATTCCATTCTATTATATGAATATATTGCCGGTTACTATGAGCTAGGAACTATGGAAAAGGCCCCTGAGTGAACAGGTGGTGAGCGTTCTGGTTGCCAATGATGCCATAAGTATACCGATGAATGAATGACTAGAAATAAGGATTCAACCAGAGACTATGAGGATTGTCATCAGTGACATAATGGTTTCATTAAAGGATTGTTTTAAAGTTAGCTGATGCTAAGAAAAAGGCAATTTCATATTGGGTGTGTAAGTGGTGTGACTAGTTTTATGTTTGCATGAACTTCCGGCTAGGGGGCCTTGGAACTCTTTTCCTTGGTACCCGGGACAAAACCTAACCAAATTCTTAATTGGATCCCATCACTACAGTGGTTGGGCGGTTGGCTAACCCATGGGACTGGATGGGGTTAGGCTGGACTGATGGATCCGTAAATCGAGATTTAATTTCTATTATTACGATAGATGAAGTAAATCCCGGATAGTAATTGTTCTATGGATAGGAATCAACAGCTATGCCTCTTGATGGGGAAAAAAGCGTTGATCCCAATGATCCAAGTGCAAGTTTCTTCCTTGATCTGACCAAGTACCGTTAGAGGTGCAATCGGATCAGTTTGATCAGTAATGATCTTGTCTACGTTAGAGTAAAGAGTTATCCTGGTGGAATCGCCCGTGCTTTCCGGGTAAAGGAAGTTTTTTCGGTTTCGGTTTTGGACAAACCGACGGATTAGTCTCTTGTCCGGATATCCGTGGGCGAGGCCCCGAGTGTGAGACCCCTACCCGTGCACGATGTGCTACTTCCGCTGCTAGCACCCCGAATCCGTTGCACGGTGGAGACCGGGATCTCACATTTGGTATTAGAGCATTTGGCTAATAAAGATCAACTGAGAAACCAAATATGTCAAAAATTTATCAAGAAGCACAAAAAGGTTGTAATTGTGTGATATAATTCATACAATTTGATATTCAAACTGAAATTCGTAATTTGGTAATTGGGTCTTCAGATGGAAATACCGCAATTATATAGAATCCCTGACTTGCTTGAGGCCTAGACATGATGGTATTTACCTTATAATTCCAAGGGCCGTGACTACCATATATACCGAGAGTATAACTGTAGTTCTTTACTGACAGTATATACGAGTAAATCTAAGACTTGAAATTATAAGCGTTAATGTTATCCAGATGATGAATTCGAATGTGGTTGATATGATTTTGAATTTTGTTTGAGAATTGATGAATTGATTTGGATTCTGATTGAAAAATGATGATTTTCGAAATTTAGTTGAAATGTAATAAGCTGAGCGAAACCACAATGAGGATGAATGGGACGAGTCCCTGTGATGATATTCATAACAGGAATGATGATAATGAATTCAGCAAATCACTATGAGATTAGTGGATTGTGTTGTCAGATTGCTACTGTTAACACTTGACTCGGTAGATCAAGTTAAGGGATGACAAATCGAGAACTTGCTTAACTGAAATTCCCATGGAGGAATGTTCAGAAGGGAATTTTTCGGTCTAATGGACCATTATCGTGTTAAAGATATGAATGATATGATTTGAATGAATTGTTATTTAATGATGAGTTCTATTTAAGGGATAATTATCCCCGTATTCTGTTGGGTTGACTAGAATATAAGGAACCCCAGAATAAATTGGATCTTAAGAAAAAGAGTTGTCCTCTACTTTGCGAGATGAGGACATCTCGCACTTTTCAAGTGGGGTAGAATGTAAGATTCTTCCCCCAGCCTTCGAGGTATACAGGAGTAAGAACCTCCCTTTCTGATCTTATAATTATTCTCTCTCTAAAATAAAAGAAAGATTCTATTTAAAAAAGAAAGAACCTTTCCCCAGAATAATTCTCAGGAGTCCCACCTATTTTAAGGATTCAGAACAATGAGTTCAGAAGTGAGAATCGATGTTTTGGATATCAAGGTTTTGGTCTTCATTCGAGTACGGCCCAAAAGAAGTTCTTTATCTCTTGGGAAGTATAAGAAGTTATCCCCTAGATATTGTGGACCAAAGAAAGTAGGGAACTTAGCCTACGAACTTCTTTTATCTCCTTATCTCAAAGTTCTTAATGCCTTGTATAGAAAAATGTGCCAAACCCAAATCATGGAAAGACGGTAAAACTTCAGCGACAAGATACCGTTGGCTTCTAAGTTACGCTAGCTCATTCCTTTATATAAGTCGTAACTTTTACTTGCCGCTCGTAGTAATCTTACTCCCATCGATCTCCTTTCTTTCTTAATCTCCTGAATCATGGCTTGGCAACAGGAATTAGTTTTATCCATGATGATTTCTCACCTTCAAGACGCAAGTGAGTCTGTGAAGAAGGATTTTATAGAACTGTATGAGCGCTCACTTTTCCCTCACTTGGGAACTTCTGTAGCTCAGACCAAATGGCGGACCTATCAAGACATAACTAGGGTAACACCCTCGGGTCAGCAGCACTTTCGTAACAATGTCCGCTTGGCTATGGTTATTGAAGCTTTGGGTTTGGGTCCCCGATACTACTGCGTGATGAGATCAAGGCATATTGGGTTTTCTAAGCGGCTCTTCTTACTGGCGTGTTTTCTTCCTCATCAGAAGATATGCCTTTATCCCGTTTTTGGCTTGCCTCTCAGAGGTCCTTTTAATAGGTCACCTCATACCAGTGAGATAGGTGCGGCAATAACCAGCCGAATTATTCCTATAGATGAGTTACCTTATACGTGCGCAGCTTGTGAGTGCTGCTTTTGTGACCATATGATGGACGGGCTTATGGAAGTATAAAGAGTTCTTCTATCTTTACTGTATATGTTCCAAGAATGAATAAAGTTGAAATCTTTGTTCTTGTCTTGAGTCTTGCTCTCTTTGAGACTTTTCTTGGTGGTTAATCTTAATTAAAATTTTCTCTCAGTCTCATATTCGTGCATCTTGCGAAATTATCCCCAGTTTGCGAGATGAGGACATCTCGCGTTTTTCAAGTGGGAGAGAATGTAAGATTCCTCCCTAGCCTCTTAAGATATCCAACATCTTCCCCTGTAATCAATCCCCTCTTCAGAAATATGAAAGATCTTATTTCTAACCATTTTAACATAGAGAGAGAAAATATTCTAGAGAGAGAATATTCAAATTTTGAATATTTTTAGATAGAAAATTATCTCATCTTATTAAAATAAGTTCCCCTGAAACAGAAATTCAAAAAGAACTTTCCAATGTGCAATTGGAATTAATTGGAAATGGGTATAAAGGACCTTAGCCTAAGGGTCTAGATTTTCAAAAATTTTTGGATTATGGTCCAATTAAGGTTCCTATGGGCCAATAGCATTAATCCATGTGTAGGGAGGAGATAAATCCAATTTGTAAAAGAAGATACCCAAAAAAATGAGTAAATGCTCACATAAGATGAAGAGTTGAAAATGTACAAGGTTTATTAGTAAAAAACTATGAGCAATATTAAAAATACGAGATATTTGGGTATCCAAAAATGAGTAAATGCTCACATGAGATGAAGAGTTAAAAATGTACAAGGTTTATTAGTAAAAAACTATGAGCAATATTAAAAATATGAGATATTTTGGGTATCCAAAAAGGAGTAAATGCTCACATAAGATGAAGAGTTGAAAATGTACAAGATTTATTAGTAAAAAACTATGAGCAATATTAAAAATATGAGATATTTTGGGTATCCAAAAATGAGTAAATGCTCACATAAGATGAAGAGTTGAAAATGTACAAGGTTTATTAGTAAAAAACTATGAGCAATATTAAAAATATGAGATATTTTGGGTATAATGATTCCATTTTGACACATATGTAAGGAAGGGGAGTTCTTTAAAGGAGGTGCATATTTCACATGCTTGAATGAGTTTTAAACTAAAAAATAATGTGATATTTTTATCTCTCCTCTCTCTTGAACCAAACCAAATCAAAATAGAACCAAACCGAATCAAAAAGTAACCAAACTTGGTCCAAATCTAGTCCAAATTCAACCAAACTGAATTTGAAAAATTCTAGAATTCAGTTAGCTTTGGTTAGAGCTTCCCTCTCCTATAAATAGAACTTGAGTCCTTTGAAAAAAATAGAAGAATTTTACTATACTAGAGTTATGCTGAAATAATGCTAATTTCTACTATTCTCTAAAATTCTCTCCAAATTGAAGAAATTGGAGCTTCCCTCTTTCTTCAATCCCCATTGGTGGCTCCATCAACATACTTAACCAATTGATTGGTTGGGGGCCTCTACCGTGAACAAAGAATCAAGCAATTTGTAAGGTAATTAGTGAATTTTGATCATTTTCTATAATTTCTCATTGTTTCTCTCTTCTCAACCCCTCTCAAGCTTGAGAAGCTTAATTGGAATGGTTTTTGAATGCTATTGAAGTTAATTGATGAATGGTAGTGAAGAGTTACATAATTTGATGAATGCTATTGAAGTTAATTGATTAATGATAGTTAAGAATTACATAAATTTTCATTTATGCTTAATTCTAATGGTTTTTATGTAATTTCTCTCTCTCACTCAAGAAATGGTCATGCTCATGACCCATTCTCAATCCAAATGAAGCTTTTCATAAAGCTTTTTCTTAATCCAAGATTAATCTATGCTTGAGGTCAAATTAATGGCTTTTTTTCTATGCTTTTAGTTTATGTATTTCATGAATATTGATGATTCAACCCATTATTGGGTTAATGATCCAATTAGGGATCATTCTAATCATTTCCTTAATGATAAGCTTTATCCTTCAAAATAAATTGAGATTTATTAGTCATAGTAGCGGAGCTATGGCAAATTTTTTATAAAAATTACACATAAAATAATTTTATTCAAAGCATGAAAAGAGAACTTCCTACCATATCCTAGGAATTATCATCCTAGATTAATTGAAAGAATTTTATTGTAATCATGGAGAAATTGATTTTTATGTAGGCATAATTGATAATTATTTAATTATAAAAGTGTTACTTTTATCATATTTAGATTTCATGCATAGAGGTATGCATAAAAGAATTATTATTTTAATTATAAAAGTGTTACTTTTATCATATTTGGATTTCATGCATAGAGGTATGCATAAAAGAATTATTATTTTAATATAAAAGTGTTTCTTTTATCATATTTGGATTTCATGCATAGAGGTATACATAAAAGAATTATTATTTTAATATCAAAGTGTTTCTTTTATCATATTTGAATTTCATGCATAGAGGTATGCATAAAAGTTGATTATTTTATTATAAAAGTGTGACTTTTACGGTAGTGGGTAGCAAGCAAGCGTTGGTGTGGTTCCTCATGTGCTTAAACTCTCTGATTATAATCTTTTTGTGTTTTTAAAAGTTTTAAAAAAATATATTTATAGACATATTTAAGTCATTTTTCATTTATAACCACCACATTTCAATTTCTTCTTTGTGCTCTACTCTCTCTTGCCCTCCCACTATCTCTCACACACGTACATACCTAGGCCATGCCAGAAGAACAGGAGCAAGACGAGCGGTTTTTCGATCAACTCGGCCCACTACCTGCTACAGCAAAAAGGATAAATCTACCTATAGTAACAGAGCAAGAGGCAAAGGAGATGAGAGAAGAAGAGCGCAGGAAGGAGGCCGAAGAAGCGCAACGCAGGAAGGAAGCTGAAGAAGCAGAGCCTAGTAGAGAAGCGGAAGAAGAGCAGCATCGAAAAGAAGCCGAGGAAGGTCAAGGGCAACCACCCGAGATTGTTATTGAGGCCGACACCCTAGAACAGCCAGAGGTTATCTTACAGAACAAGGAGGTCGAGCTCTTGTCCTATGGCATCACGAAATATACCATTGACAAAGAGTTTGCTCTTGTGAGGGCGGCTTGGGAGAAAGAAATGCAAAAGAGACAGCAGCCCAAAGAGGACGCAAGGAGGGCAAGCCAAGCATAGCCACAAGCAGCCACAACATCCAGACGTCCAGTCAAGACGTGTGGCAAAAGAATGGAGGGCAAGTTTCGAGACCAGCTAGAAGAGGAAGAGCATGCACAAAAGAAAAAGAAGTTCAGGTCTAAACGACCACCGTGGGAGAATCAAAGACCACCACCACCTCACCGGCGGTTACAAAGAAGAAGAGAAAATGGAGGCCAAGGACAGTCGCGCTATGAGAGATTAGGAAATATCATAAAAGCACAGATCTTCTCATCCCCAAGGCACCATTCTCTCGACTGGTGAGAGAAACAATGGAAAAATTTACTGACAGGGTTGACCGCATACAAAGCAGAGCTCTTGAAGCTCTTCAAGAAGCTGCTGAAGATATTGTAGTTTCTGTTTTAGACTCAGTGCTGGCTATGGTACATGCCAAGAGAGTCACTTTGAAGCCTGTAGATATGGCCCTAGCCCTACGCCTACGTTTAGAGCGTAGCCTTCTACCTCAATAGGCTAACCCACTTTGTAATTCTCCCTACAAACTTTTGTAATGTTCCCAAAATCCTTTGTAGCATTTTCAAACATTAATGGAAGCTTTTTGAGTTGTGTTAAATTCTTTGTTGAGTCCAAATTTTTTTGTATGCTTAGTGCCAATGAACATTTCATTAAAAAAAATATAAAAGCACTATACACACAAGAAAAAACACACACAAACACACACACACACACACACACACACACACACACACACACATATAAATACACACATACATATACACACACACACACACACACACATATATATATACACACACATATATATATATATATACACACACACACATATATATATACACACACATATATATATATATACACACACACATATATATATATACACATATATATACACACACACACACACACACACACACACACACACACACACACACACACACATATTTATATATAAAAAAAGTAGAGTCTATAAAGTCACCTAGAGACCCTTATTGAGGGCCTTATGAGCCTCACAAGACCAAAAAAATAAATAAAAAAAATTCCAAAGTTTAGGCCAGAAACCAGCCTCTAGAACTCTCTCTCCTGAGCTCTTCCAAGAGCTTATTAAAAAGATGTAATGCAAACTTCTCTTCCAAGTTTAATAAATTTTTTTTGTTGTGCATTGTAAGTTGTGATTTTTCCTGGCGTACTTGTGATATACCATTTCAAGCCTCGCAATTTCAAGATTTTGTTCATGTGTTAATAGAAAATATTGTTTAGGATTCATTTTAAATGTGATCGTGATTAAAAAAAGTATTCGAGATTGGGTTAGAGCGATACGAAAAAATGTTGTATTTATATATGTATACACACTCACATATATGTATATATATATACATATATATATATGTATGTGTGTGTGTATGTATCTATATATATATATATAAGATTTTGGGGCTATTAAAAGATATATATATATATATAAAAGATATATATATATATATATATAAGATATATATATATATATATAAGATATATATATATATATATATATATATATATATATATATAAAGACATAAGATATTATAAGATTTTAGGACTATTATAAGATATATATATATATATATATATATAATATCTTATATAAATATATAAGATTTTGGGGCTATTAGGGCACCTAAAGGGTCTTATGAGCCTCACAAGACCAAAAAAATCAAAAAAATAAAAATAAAAAAAATGCCATGTGCGTTATTGTGCGAAAATCTGTATTTTGACCTGGTCAAACTGGCTTAAAACTGAGCCGGGATGCTTGCCCGTAAAGCAATACAAGGCAGCTTCCCTAGCTACCAAAATACATTTATTTATGTTTGAGGCTAAGGGGTTCTCCGACAAGACTGCACTAAGTGCTTTACATTTTAGGAGCTTAGTATAGGCGATCTCTGAATAGTCTAAATGAAAAACCCGCACTATGTTGGCTCTGAGGGCAGGTATGTAGTGCCAAAGAGATGCATCTCGACCCTCTGACTTTGGCCGCGTTCCTCCTACGCGCATAGCAAACTTGTCCACTTCAAATGCAGTCTATCAACATGTCAATATAGAAGTTAGGAAGCGTGAAATGATACAACTAAAAATAATTTGCTTTACAACTAAGAAGTTAGGACATACCTCAGTTGCATCGTCACTTGGGGTCCCACATTCGGGGCCTCACCCATGGATATCCGGATAAGAGACTAATCCGTCGGTTGTTCCAAAACCGAACCCGAAAAAACTTCCTTTACCGGAAAGCACGGGTGATTCCACCAGGAAAACTTTTTACTCTAACGTAGTCAAGATCATTTCTGATCAAGCTGATCCAATTGCATCTTCAAGATACTTGATCAGATCAAGGAAGAAACTTGCACTTGGATCATTGGGATCAACGGTTTTTTCCCCATTCAAGAGGCACAGTCAATTCCTATCTATAGAACAATTACTGTCCGGGATTTACTTTATCTATTGTAATAACAAAAGTTGAGTCTCGATTTACGGATCCATCAGTCCAGCCTAACCCCATCCAGTCCCATGGGTTAGCCAACCGCCCAACCACTGTAGTGATGGGATCCAATTAAGAATATGGTTAGGTTTTGTCCCGGGTACCAAGGAAAAGAGTTCCAAGGCCCCCTAGTCGGAAGTTCATGCAAAATAAAACTAGTCATACCACTTACACACCCAATATGAAATTGCCTTTTCACAGATTCAACTAGTTTTAAAACAATCCTTTAATAAAACCATAGTATCACTGATCACCATCTTCCAAATTATCCGGTTGATTCAATTTCCCATCATTCCTTCAGAGTATCTATGGCATCATTGGCAACTAGAACGCTCACCACCTGTCCACTCAGGGGCCGTTTCCATAGTTCCTAGCCCATAATACTCGGCAATATAATCACTTATCAAGATGGACTCTCGTTGAAGATCAGCAAGATCAACCAACAGATCCATATAAAGAGCCATGGACTCATCCGTTGAGGACCAGCAAGGTCAGTCAACCAGATCCATGCCCGATTTCAGAAAACAACTCTTACTCCTTGTTCCAATATCTTCCTCGACGCACGCGTGGGTATCCTGGGTGACCCAGAGCCCACCCCAGAGCCCGAGCACCGTATGGTCAGCACCCTCTAAGATCCTTCGCAGGTGACCTAGCGCTTCACTCATAGGCCGCTTCTTCCTTGGCCCCTCATCCACCGTACCGGAAGCTCATCATTTTAATCGCACAACCGAGGCTGGTCAAGACCTCGGCTGACCTTGCTGCGCGAGACGTCCTCCATTGACTCTCCGTCAGCAGTTGCAACTTTATCAGTTAGGTCTCCACGACCTTAATCACAAGATGGTCAAAATGCTTTCCCAGCATTCTTGACATAAAACAGTCATTTACAAACAGCATTTACAAACAGTCACAAAATACAGTTTCTATATTAACTCTCATTTTTCCACATTATCCCTCATCAATCCACATTGCTTATTCCACATTCCAGTTATATGTGTACTCATCCCTTCACATCATTTTCCATCTCATCACTTACGATTCCTTCACATCACATATCATATATTCACATCCATACATATATCCACATCCACATCTACATCCATGCATCTATTTTCACATCCACATCTACATGCACATTCATGCATCCTCATCCATACATCCACATCTACATGCTCATTCATATCCATACATCCACATCTATATGCTTACATTCACATCTACATGCATACATCCACATCCCATCCATGCATCTACATCGACATCCTCATTTACATCCATACATCCACATTCACACTCACATCTACATGCATACATCCATACATACACATCCACATTTACATCCATATTCTCACCCTATCACAACCCATATACATCTTATCCCATCACCACATACACTTCTTACCTCACCCCATACACATCCTATCACTTCTTAACTCATCTTATCACATCGTAACTCATCTCTTATGCATACCTCTATGCATGAAATTCAATTATGCTAAAAGTAACTCTTTTATAATAAAATATTCATCTCTTATGCATACCTCTATGCATGAATTTCAATTATGCTAAAAGTAATTCTTTTATAATAAAATATTCATCTCTTATGCATACCTCTATGCATGAATTTCAATTATGCTAAAAGTAACTCTTTTATAATAAAATATTCATCTCTTATGCATACCTCTATGCATGAATTTCAATTATGCTAAAAGTAACTCTTTTATAATAAAATATTCATCTCTTATGCATACCTCTATGCATGAATTTCAATTATGCTAAAAGTAACTCTTTTATAATAAAATATTCATCTCTTATGCATACCTCTATGCATGAAAATCAATTATGCTAAAAGTAACTCTTTTATAATAAAATATTCATCTCCTATGCATACCTCCATGCATGAAAATAAATTATGCTAAAAGTAACTCTTTTATAATAAAATATTCATCTTTTATGCATACCTCTATGCATAAAATTCAATTATGTTAAATGTAACACTTTTATAATAATATATTTATCTTTTATGCATAATATAAAAATTTAAATTTTCCATGATTACTATGAAATTCTTTCAATTAATCTAGGATAATAATTCCTAGAATATGGTAGGAAATCCTATTTTCATGCTTTGAAATGAAATTATTTTATGTGTAAATTTTTATAAAATTTTGCCATAGCTCCGCTACTATAATTGATAAATCTCAATTATTTTTTTTTAAAAATAAGGCTTAACTTTAAGGGAATGATTAGAATGATCCCTAATTAGATCATTAACCCTTAATGGATTGAATTAAAAAGAATCATAGAATACATAAACTAAAAGCATAGATAAAAAAACCATTAATTTATTCTTAAGTATAGATTAATCTTGGATTAAGGAAAAGCTTTATGAAAAGCTTCATTTGGATTGAGAGTGGGTCATGAGTATGACCATTTCTTAAGTAAGAGAGAGAAAAAATCATTAGAATTAAACATAAATAGAAATTTATGTAATTCTTTTCTATCATTAATCAATTAACTTCAATAGCATTCAAAAACCCTACCAATTAAGCTTCTCAAGCTTGAGAGGGGTTGAGAAGAGAGAAACATTGAGAAATTATAGAAAAAATCAAAATTCACCATACTTACCTTACAAATTGCTTGATTCTTTGTTCATGGTAGAGGCCCCCAACCAATCAATTGGTTTAGTATGTTGATGGAGCCACCAATGGGGATTGAAGAAAGAGGGAAGTGTCAAAAACTAGTGAATTATTAATGAATTCACAGTTCTTGGCTTAGGTGGAGTAGAGTAACAATGCACTACACACTATATATTTTCAACAAGGGGAGGCTTCTATTTATAGGAAAAATTGAGCTCCTAACCAAACAAACTGATTCTAGAATTTTCCAAGTCAGTTTGGTCACTTTTTGACCATTTTTAGGTTAGTTAAGCTAACTTTTTGGAACTAGACTTGAATGAGGAGAGAGGAGAGATGAAATATCTCAATTTTTATGAGTTTAAAACTCATTCAAGCATGTGAAATATGCACCTCCTTTAAAGAATTTCCCTTCCTTACATATGTGTCAAAATGGAATTATTATACCCAAAATATCTCATATTTTTAATATTGCTCATAGTTTTTTACTAATAAACCTTGTACATTTTCAACTCTTCATCTTGTGTGAGCATTTACTCATTTTTGGATACCCAAAATATCTCATATTTTTAATATTGCTCATAGTTTTTTTACTAATAAACCTTGTTCATTTTCAACTCTTCATCTTATGTGAGCATTTACTCCTTTTTGGATACCCAAAATATCTCATATTTTTAATATTGCTCATAGTTTTTTACTAATAAACCTTGTACATTTTCAACTCTTCATCTTATGTGAGCATTTACTCATTTTTGGATACCCAAAATATCTCATATTTTTAATATTGCTCATAGTTTTTTACTAATAAACCTTGTACATTTTCAACTCTTCATCTTATGTGAGCATTTACTCATTTTTTGGTATCTTCTTTTACAAATTGGATTTATCTCCTCCCTACACATGGATTGATGCTATTGGCCCATAGGAACCTTAATTGGACCATAATCCAAAAATTTCTGAAAATCTAGACCCTTAGACTAAGGTCCTTTATACCCATTTCCAATTAATTCCAATTGCACATTGGAAAGTTCTTTTTGAATTTCTGTTTCAGGGGAACTTATTTTAATAAGATGAGATAATTTTTTATCCAAAAATATTAAAAATTTGAATATTCTCTCTCTAGGTTAAAACAGTTAGAAACAAGGTCTTTATATTTCTGAAGAGGGATTGATTACACAGGAAGATACTAGACATCAAAAAGGGGTTGGGGGAGGAATCTTACATTCTACTCCACTTAAAAAATGCGAGATGTCCTCATCTCGCAACTTGGGATAATTTCGCAAGATGCACGAATAAAGATTAACCACCAAGAAAAGTCTCAAGGAGAGCAAGATTCAAAATAAGAACAAGATTTAAACTTTATTCATTCTCGAAACTTATACAGTAAAGATAGAAGAACTCTTTACACTTCCATAAGCCCGTCCATCATATGATCACAAAAGCAGCACTCACAAGCTGCGCATGTATAAGGTAACTCATCTATGGGAATAATTCTGTTGGTTATTGCCTCACCTATCTCAGTGGTATGAGGTGATCTAACAAAAGGACCTCTGAGAGGTAAGCCAAAAACGGGGTAAAGGCATATCTTCTCATGAGGAAGGAAACACGCCAGTAAGAAGACTTGCTTAGAAAACCCAAGATGTCTTGATCTCATGATGCAGTAGTATCGGGGACCCAAACCCAAAGCTTCAATAACCATGGCCAAGCGGACATTGTTACGAAAGTGCTGCTGACCCCAGGGTGTTACCCTAGTTATGTTTTGATAGGTTCACCATTTGGTCTGAGCTACAGAAGTTCCTAGGTGAGAAAAAAGTGAGCGCTCATACTGTTCTATAAAATCTTTCTTCACAGACTCTCTTGTGTCTTGAAGGTGAGAAATCATCATGGATAAAACTAATTCTTGTTGCCAAGCCATGAAGGAGATTAAGAAAGAAGGAGATCGATGGGGGTAATGTAAGATTCCTCCCCAGCCTCTCAAAATGTCCAGCATCTTCCCCTGTAATCAATCCCTCTTCAGAAATATAAAAGACTTGTTTTTAACTGTTTTAACCTAGAGAGAGAAAATATTCTAGAGAGAGAATATTCAAATTTTTAATATTTTTGGATAGAAAATTATCTCATCTTATTAAAATAAGTTCCCCTGAAACAGAAATTCAAAAAGAACTTTCCAATGTGCAATTGGAATTAATTGGAAATGGGTATAAAGGACCTTAGCCTAAGGGTCTAGATTTTCAGAAATTTTTGGATTATGGTCCAATTAAGGTTCCTATGGGCCAATAGCATCAATCCATGTGTAGGGAGGAGATAAATCCAATTTGTAAAAGAAGATACCCAAAAATGAGTAAATGCTCACATAAGATGAAGAGTTGAAAATGTACAAGGTTTATTAGTAAAAAACTATGAGCAATATTAAAAATATGAGATATTTTGGGTATCCAAAAATGATTAAATGCTCACATAAGATGAAGAGTTGAAAATGTACAAGGTTTATTAGTAAAAAACTATGAGCAATATTAAAATGATTCCATTATGACACATATGTAAGGAAGGGGAGTTCTTTAAAGGAGGTGCATATTTCACATAAGATGAAGAGTTGAAAATGTACAAGGTTTATTAGTAAAAAACTATGAGCAATATTAAAATGATTCCATTATGACACATATGTAAGGAAGGGGAGTTCTTTAAAGGAGGTGCATATTTCACATAAGATGAAGAGTTGAAAATGTACAAGGTTTATTAGTAAAAAACTATGAGCAATATTAAAATGATTCCATTATGACACATATGTAAGGAAAGGGAGTTCTTTAAAGGAGGTGCATATTTCACATGCTTGAATGAGTTTTAAACTCATAAAAATTGAGATATTTCATCTCTCCTCTTTCCTCATTTAAGTCTAGTTCCAAAAAGTTAGCTTAACTAACCTAAAAATGGTCAAATATTGACCAAACTGATTTAGAAAATTCTAGAATCAGTTTGTTTGGTTAGGAGCTCAATTTTTCCTATAAATAGAAGCCTCCCCCTTGTTGAAAAATAGATAGTGTTTATGCATCGTTACTCTACTCCACCTAAGCCAAGAACTGTGAATTCCTTTAATAATTCACTAGTTTTTGGAGCTTCCCTCTTTCTTCAATCCCCATTAGTGGCTCCATCAACATACTTAACCAATTGATTGGTTGGGGGCCTCTACCGTGAACAAAGAATCAAGCAAGTTTAAGGTAATTAGTGAATATTGATCTTTCTATAATTTCTTAATGTTTCTCTCTTCTCAACCCCTCTCAAGCTTGAGAAGTTTAATTGGTATGGTTTTTTTTAAATGCTATTGAAGTTTGAATAGTAGTGAAGAGTTACATAATTTAATAAATGCTATTGAAGTTAATTTTCATTTATGTTTAAATTCTAATGATTTTTATGTAAATTCTCTCTCTCACTCAAGAAATGGTCATACTCATGACCCGTTCTCAATCCAAATCAAGCTTTTCATAAAGCTTTTCCTTAACCCAAGATTAAGCTTTGCTTGAGGCCAAATTAATGGCTTTTTTCTATGCTTTTAGTTTATGTATATTGATGATTCAATCCATTATGGATTAATAATCCAATTAGAGATCATTTTAATTATTTCCTTAATGATAGGCATTATCCCTTAGAAAAATTGAGATTTATCAGTCATAGCAGAGGAGCTATGGCAAAATGTTTATAAAAATTATGCATAAAATAATCTCATTCAAAGCATAAAAAGAGGACTTTACTACCATATTCTAGGAATTATCATCCTAGATTAATTGAAAGAATTTCATTACAATCATGGAGAAATTGAATTTTAATATCATGCATAAAGGATAAGTTTATATCAAAAGTGTTATTTTTACCATTTTTATTTCATGCATAGAAGTATGCATAATGGATAAATTTTTATATCAAAAGTGTTATTTTTATCATTTTTAATTTTCATGCATAGAAGTATGCATAAAAGAAAATTTTTTATATCAAAAGTGTTACTTTTATCATTTTTAATTTTCATGCATAGAAGTATGCATAAAGGAAAAATTTTTATATCAAAAGTGTTACTTTTATCATTTTTAATTTTCATGCATAGAAGTATGCATAAAAGAAAAATTTTTATATCAAAAGTGTTACTTTTATCATTTTTATTTTTCATGCATAGAAGTATGCATAAAAGAAAATTTTTTAAATCAAAAGTGTTACTTTTATCATTTTTAATTTTCATGCATAGAAGTATGCATAAAAGAAAATTTTTTATATCAAAAGTGTTACTTTTATCATTTTTAATTTTCATGCATAGAAGTATGCATAAAGGAAAATTTTTTATATCAAAAGTGTTACTTTTATCATATTGGATTTCATGCATAAAGGTATGCATAAAAGTTGATTATTTTATTATAAAAGTGTGACTTTTATCATAATTGAATTTCATGCATAGAGGTATGCATAAAAGTTAATTATTTTATTGTAAGAGTGTTACTTTTATCATATTGGATTTCATGCATATAGGTATGCATAAAAGATATTCTTTTATACTAAAAGTGTGATTTTTCTCATAAATGGATTTTATGCTTAACTTAGATGCATAAGAGAAATTCTTTTATTCTAAAAGTGTAATTTTCTACCAAATTGAATTTATGCATAAGAAGATGCATAAAAGATTGATTTTAATTTTGAAAGTGTTAGTCTCCTTAAATGGAATTTATGTATAAATAAATGTGTAGAGAAATCTTATATCAAATATAAGAATTCTCTTTAAAAAAAAAAAAAAGATATGAAATGTGATAAGATGTGATAAGAGGTGTATGAGATGTAATAAGAATTGATAAGATGCGTATGGAAAGTGATAGGATGTGATAAGAGGTGTATGAGATGTGATAAGAATTGATAAGATGCGTATGGAAAGTGATAGGATGTGATAAGAGGTGTATGAGATGTAAAAAGATGTGATAAGATGTGTATGAGATGTGATAAGAATTGATAAGATGCGTATGGAAAGTGATAGGATGTGATAAGAGGTGTATGAGATGTAATAAGAATTGATAAGATGCGTATGGAAAGTGATAGGATGTGATAAGAGGTGTATGAGATGTGATAAGAATTGATAAGATGCGTATGGAAAGTGATAGGATGTGATAAGAGGTGTATGAGATGTAAAAAGATGTGATAAGATGTGTATGAGATGTGATAAGATTTGATAAGATGCGTATGGAAAGTGATACATCCATACCTCCATTTCCACATCCACACATCCACATTCATATTCATACATCCACATTCACATGCATACATCCATTTTCACATCCTCATTCATATATCCACATTCACATACATACATCCACATCCGTATCTACATCCATACATCCACATCCACCTCTTCATTCACAATCACATCCATACATCCACATCTACATACATACATCCACATCTACATACATACATCCATACATCCACATCTACATACATACATCTATTTTCACATTCTCATTCATACATACACATCCACATACATACATACACATCCGTATCTACATCCATACATCCACATCCACATCAACATTCACATTCATACATATACATCTACATGTATACATCCACATCACATTCATACAACCATATTACATCCATTCTCGTCCTAACACATCCCCTATACATCTTAACACATCCTAACTCATCTTAACACATTCTATCACATCTCATACACATCTTTTTACATCTCATACACCTCTTATCACATCCTATCACTTTTCGTACGCATCTTATCAAATCTTATCACATCTCATACACATCTTATCACATCTTTTACATCTCATACACCTCTTATCACATCCTATCACTTTCCATACGCATCTTATCAATTCTTATCACATCTCATACACCTCTTATCACATCCTATCACTTTCCATACGCATCTTATCAATTCTTATCACATCTCATACACCTCTTATCACATCCTATCACTTTCCATATGCATCTTATCAATTCTTATCACATCTCATACACCTCTTATCACATCTTATCACATTTCATATCTAAAAAAAAAAAAGAGAATTCTTATATTTGATATAAGATTTCTCTACACATTTATTTATACATAAATTCCATTTAAGGAGACTAACACTTTCGAAATTAAAATCAATCTTTTATGCATCTTCTTATGCATAAATTCAATTTGGTAGGAAATTACACTTTTAGAATAAAAGAATTTATCTTATGCATCTAAGTTAAGCATAAAATCCATTTATGAGGAAAATCACACTTTTAGTATAAAAAGAATATCTTTTATGCATACCTATATGCATGAAATCCAATATGATAAAAGTAACACTCTTACAATAAAATAATCAACTTTTATGCATACCTCTATGCATGAAATTCAATTATGATAAAAGTCACACTTTTATAATAAAATAATCAACTTTTATGCATACCTCTATGCATGAAATCCAATATGATAAAAGTAACACTTTTGATATAAAAAATTTTCCTTTATGCATACTTCTATGCATGAAAATTAAAAATGATAAAAGTAACACTTTTGATATAAAATTTTTTCCTTTATGCATACTTCTATGCATGAAAATTAAAAATGATAAAAGTAACACTTTTGATATAAAAATTTTTCCTTTATGCATACTTCTATGCATGAAAATTAAAAATGATAAAAGTAACACTTTTGATATAAAAATTTTTCCTTTATGCATACTTCTATGCATGAAAATTAAAAATGATAAAAGTAACACTTTTGATATAAAAAATTTTCCTTTATGCATACTTCTATGCATGAAAATTAAAAATGATAAAAGTAACACTTTTGATATAAAAATTTATCCTTTATGCATACTTCTATGCATGAAAATAAAAATGATAAAAATAACACTTTTGATATAAAAATTTATCCTTTATGCATACTTCTATGCATGAAAATAAAAATGATAAAAATAACACTTTTGATATAAAAATTTATCCATTATGCATACTTCTATGCATGAAAATAAAAATGGTAAAAATAACACTTTTGATATAAAAATTTATCCATTATGCATACTTCTATGCATGAAATAAAAATGGTAAAAATAACACTTTTGATATAAAAATTTATCCATTATGCATACTTCTATGCATGGAATAAAAATGGTAAAAATAACACTTTTGATATAAAAATTTATCCATTATGCATACTTCTATGCATGGAATAAAAATGGTAAAAATAACACTTTTGATATAAAAATTTATCCATTATGCATACTTCTATGCATGAAATAAAAATGGTAAAAATAACACTTTTGATATAAAAACTTATCCTTTATGCATGATATTAAAATTCAATTTCTCCATGATTGTAATGAAATTCTTTCAATTAATCTAGGATGATAATTCCTAGAATATGGTAGGAAGTCCTCTTTTTATGCTTTGAATGAGATTATTTTATGCATAATTTTTATAAAAATTTTGCCATAGCTCCGCTGCTATGACTGGAATTATCATCCTAGATTAATTAGTTAAGGATCGCAGCCTGGACCTTGCAAGGGTGAAGAGAAAAACTTAGGCGAGGCTGTGGAGAAGTGGATCGAAGCAATGGAAGAGTACTTCGATGTCACTGGGTACAATGAGAAGAGCAAAATGCCTCTTATAAGGCTGAAGTTAGTAGAAACAGCCAGAGTGGCATGGAGAAATCATTGCGAGACAAACTGTCCAGATCGGAATACCCAGACATGGAATGATCTCAAAATTTACATAAGGACGAGGTTCTATTCTCCCAGCTTTTTGGAAACAAAGATGAACGAATTCTTAGAGTTAACCCAGGGGAGCAAAACTATTGAAATATATCACTAGTTTTTTGCTCTCCTCCTCAAACACTCGATGAAGAACAGCTAATGGCCAGGTTCATTCGGGGACTGAACAAACCTTTGAATATCCTGGTGAAGAATCCCAAGTCAGCTTCCATGGGTGAAGCAATGTGGATGGCGAAGGATTTTGCCAAGGCCTTTGATGTCAAACTCCCGCCGAAGCCAGCACCATCACCTTTCAAAAGGTTTTTAATTCCAGAAGGTGATTCCAACCTTCCACCGCCTAAAAGATATCAGGGTCAAGCTCAGGATATGGGAACTTTCAGAATGGAAGAAATATCCTTTTTTCGAAACTCAATCCCCTGGAATTCAACTTCAGAAGTTCCACCCTTGAACAAGGGAGTGAAATGCTATAACTGTCAAGGATTTGGACATCACAGTATGGATTGCCCAACTCCTTTTGGATCAAGGTTTTTGGGGCAGGGAAACCAGGGATCAAGATTCCAGACTCCAGCTCCTTCCTTCCAGAGTAATCAGGTTTCTTTTCGCCAAAATCAAGGAAATCCCATAGGTGGACCCTTTGACCAACCCGCAATTTCAATCCAAAGTAATGCAAGACCTTCGCCTCAGAATAGGGGAAATCAAAGAGAGATGTTCCCAAATCGGCCGTCCACTTCCAAGGCAGTAATGCTGAAAGTGATTGAAGAAGAAGAAAAAGATGAAAGAGATCATACTCCACCTGTGAGATGAGGACATCTCGCGTTTTTTAAGTGGGGTAGGATGTAAGATTCCTCCCCAGTCTCTCAAGATGTCCAGTTTTTTCCCCTGTAATCAATCCCCTTTCCAGAATAATAATAGATCTTGTTTCTATCTATTTTGGCCTAGAGAGAGAAATATCTAGAGGGAGGTAATTCAAAATTGAGATATTTTTGGATATAAAAATCTAAAATGATTTTTCCTGAAACAAAAATTCAAAAAGAACTTTCCAATGTGCAATTAGAATTAATTGAAAATAGGTAAAAATGACCTTAGCCTAAGGGTCCAGATTTTTAGAAATTTTTGAATTATGCTTCAATTAAGGTTCCTATGGACCAATAAGATTAATCCAAATGTAGAGAGGAGATAAATTGAAGAATAAAGAAAAACCCCCAAAAATGAGTAAATGCTCACATAAGATGAAGAGTTGACTGAGTACAAGGTTTATTAGTTAAAAATTAAGAGATTTTTAGAGGAAATGATGCATTTTTGACACCTCAGTGTGGGGATCTCTCCTCATGAAGGAGGTGCCTATTTCACATGTGTGGGGATCTCCCCTCATGTGTGGGAGAGTTTTAAACTAAAAAATAATGAGATATTTTCATCTCTCCTCTCTCCTATTTCAACTAGATCCAAAAAGTAAGCTAAACTGACCTTAAAATGGTTAAAAATTGACCAAACTGATCTGAAAAATTCTAGAATCAATTTGCTTGGTCAGAGGCTCACTTTTTCCTAAAAATAAAAGCCTCCCCCTTCTGTAAACGCTTAATGGTGTTTATGCACTGTTACTCTACTCCTACCCAGAGCCATTTACATTGAATTTTCTTGATAATTCAATTGTTTTTGGCTTAATCCTCTCCAAAGTAATTGGTGGCCACTCTTGCTTCAAACAAGAGTAGAACCCTCAATCCCTCAAGCCAAAGAAAAGCTTACAACTCCATGTAAGCTAAATTTTTCTTACTTTTTAATTTTAAATCTATGGTTTTCTTGATTTTCTTGTTTTATAGTTGATTGAAGTAAATTCTAATGCTATGCCTTGATGAAAAGGCCACCCCCCTTCTCTTCTTTACAATTCAGCCCTTCTTTATCCTAGAATGATTAACAAAAAGATTAATTAAACTTTTCTTATTGTTTGCTCTCTTGGTATGTAGATTAGAGTTTACATCTAATTGGGGTTAATTTAAGTTGCAAATAGAATGATAAAAATGAGAAATGGTCAGCCATACAAAGGAGGTTATGGTAAAATTTTCTAGAATTTTGTGAAAAAGAAAGTTTATTTTTATGTTATTGCAAAAGAGTAATTCCCACCGTTTGTGCATTCCAAAAGAAATATTCTAATTCACTCCATGTACAAATTCACCTATGAATATGCATGGATATCACTAATATTTATTATTAAAATTAATTTCTATGCATAGAAAGATGCATAAAGGATTTATTTTTATTTCAAAAGTGTTGTTTTCATTGAATTTAATATCTATGTAGAGAAAGATGCATAAAGGATTTTTTTTAATTTCAAAAGTGTTATTCTTATTAAATTTGATTTTATGCATAGAAATATGCATAAAGGATTTATTTTTATTTCAAAAGTGTTTTTCTCATTAAATTTGATTTTATGCATAGAAAGATGCATAAAGGATTTATTGTTATTTCAAAAGTGTTATTCTCATTAAAATTGACTTTATGCATAGAAAGATGCATAAAGGATTTATTTTTATTGATTTTGGCATTTATGAATTTGGGAGTGCCGACCTTTCACTGTGAGACCCTCAAGAGTGTACTTGGCATGATCCCATAGATCAGGTGGAGACTTTGGATGCCCCTTGCTTTGCATATACAACGCGGCTCGACCAGAGGATCTAAATGCCAGAGATAGATGGCACACCGACAGCAACAACACACTGGCAGTCTCAGAGCCTATCACAGTGCTTGCTTTCAGATTTCTAGGGGAGGCTTTGGGACATCTTTCGGCCAAGGAAGATCACTCTCTTCCTTTGGCTCTAATGGCACACAACAGGAGTCTAGAGATTGGTACTTGGTTGGCAGTCAGAGGTTCGTTCAGCAACTTGCCCAAGGTGCAGCCACCCCTAGGAGTCTCGGCATTGCCTTTGGGATTGCCCAAAGGCTTAGCAGATTTGACAACGGATTCTCTGCATTATTGCTATGGACAGGGCATCGACCTAGATCATCACCTGGGGTACTATCGCTTGGGCTACCAAGGCTAGAGTAGTCAGGACGACGTACGAGGTGGATAGGGAAGGACTTGCCCTTCAGGTCTCCCACCATCATATTGCAGTAGCACCAAACACATCCCCACCCCACTGGCAGCTGGTGACCAGTCTCATGCCAGCCGATGGGAGATTTACAGTAGCATAGCCGCCTGGCACATCTGGCATGCTAGATGTAGCAAGGCCATCAAGGGCACCCACACTTAGCTAGCTGAGACCATCAAGAGCATATGGCTCGACATCATTCACACCCTCCGCGGTCAGTGGGGGAAGATGTACGGAGGTTCCGACCGCATGTGGAAGCAGCGGGAAGCCTTCTTGAGACTTTGGAGGCTTGGCCCTTTTCTCACGGATAGAGGCGGTGACCCCATTTAGCATTATAGACCACCTGTATGGTCGTCCCCCCTATATGACATAGCCTTCTCCTCATAGAGCAGCCAGCCGGAGGAGAAGCATCTCTTTCCCTTTGATCATTTATCTCCCACCCTTATATGAGGTGAGGCTGTATTTAGTGCGTCGTGGTTGTACTTAGCCCTTTGCGGTTGTTTTTCTTTAACTAATTGAAGGATCTTTTTCTCAGGAAAAAAAAGATCCCTTGAACATAACGAACTCAATGATTGATAATAAAAGATACCAAAATAGTCTATAAAGAGTGCCTAGGGCTAGCATTAGGTAAGCTATGTCAGCCAACACATGACATGGTCCAAAATAATGAATCATCCATATCATCCAACTGGGATTGTATTAGACTATAACAAAGTCTTCTAGAGAACTAGCACAACTCTCTCACACAGAGCGGCTATTTCATCTGACTGGGACCATATTAGACTACAACCTAGCCATGTCATATTAGACTACAACCTAGCCATGTAGATAACTAGCACAAATCTCACGACTATTTGAGACTGTCTCGATTGTCAAATATCTTGTAACCTGAGAATAGTGTGTCATTGGTTTGATGCCCACCAACACTCACAAATACAATTATATAGCCTGCGCATGAGCATACATTTTATTGTAGAGTGCCAAGTCTACATAACATGTTTCCTAACCATATGTGGCCACTATCCTATTTCCTGACCATATGTGGCCACCATCCAATGTCTAAACTGGGAGATATTGGGTTCTCATCACAATGGCTACTCCTCATATAGAGGCCTTGCAAAATAGAGAACACATTCATCACTTTTACAATGATAACACAAGTGTGGAACATTGAGCAAACTCCTTTCCGATATACTCTAAGACTACTTTCTAGAATCCTTTGAGGGTGGTTGGAGTCAATCTAGCCACTCGTCTTGACTTTCTAAAGTGTTAGTGAAAGACTCAAGGGGCAGGGTGGCTCTTGAAATGTGTATAAAGGTGAGTATCACACTAAACTATAACCTCATGAATAATATATGATAACAAAACCATAGGGTGACTCTTGCTAAACTGTAACCTCATGTATAATATAATAACAAAAATGTTTGGCTTTGCTTACTTGGTCAACTTTGAAATGGTTGTGGGTTTCATCCTTGAGTTATGGCTTTAGCCAAGTACCACATTAGTCTTAAATCTTTTATTACTATAGGATCTCAAATAATGGTGCTAACTTTTATTAAGCTAATAATTATGAGTAAATTTCTTTCTAGGGGGTTTCCATCACCGTCTATGTGAGTCGCTGCATTATTGTGGTGGGTTGGACAAGGCCTAATCTAGTCCATTGGGTGATGTGTTAAATTGTCTTTTGTCATCTATATAAATAGAACCTCATTGAGGTTAAGTTAATAACCCCAATAATTTACTTAGTCCTATCCGACTACTATTCCTCTTGTCCTCTTGCCCGCCTAACCTAGCTTATGGCTAGTTTGTCCATGGAGATAATCCTAGAATTGAACTCCTAAAACTTAAGTTACTTCTTTAATGGAAACTTAAGTGATTAGTCAAGACACAGGAAATTCATGAGGCTAGATATAGGATAGGAAATAATCCAAGACACAAGGCAAGTCACAAGGCATGACATAAGGTGAGGCATGAGGCAAGTCATAAGGCAATGTAATAGGTGAGTTATCGAGGAGGGACATGGGATGAGACAGAAGATGAGATGAGATAAGCGACAAGGCATAAGGTAAGTAATAAGGCAAGACATGAAACAAAGCACAAGGAGAGTGAGAGGCACCAAGTATCAAAGCACAATATGTGGACATATTTTTAGATTGCTTGCTATCTCTGAACTAGCCAGGGCTAGAGGCAAAAGGAGGTCCTTGAGTTCAAACAAAATTATGGATTTTGTGTTTAATATTGTCAAGTAAATACACAACCTAGACATAATTATTGAATAAACCTTAATGTCCCAAACATTAAAATCAAGCAATTCTTGAAAACACAAACCTCAAAGTGAAACAAAAAAACTAGGAACCCAATTTAGAGACGATTGAACTTATATGATTGCTAAACCAGTTTCTCCACATCTCTACCAATGGGGGAATCACAAACCATGGACATAATAAAAAACTCTAGCCAAGTTGTCCACATATAATGATTGCTAAATCAATTTCTCCACATCTCTACCAATGGGGGAATCACAAACCATGGACATAATTAAAAAATCTAGTCAAGATGTCAACATATTTACTTTACCAAATGATACATCTATACCAAGAGGGGAACAAACCATGTACAAGGGGAACAAACCATGTACATATTATATTTACTTTACCAAATGATACATCTATACCAAGAGGGGAAGAAGCCATGTACATAACCAAAGATCTAGCTAAGATATAAATATACTAGTTTTACTAGATGATACACCTCCATTTATCCTCCATATATCCTCATTTCATTAAAGGCATTCCCCCATTAAGATGAGATACATGTTTTTTAGTTGAATTAGCTACAATTGCCACACATGGTGGTTTCCAATACTGTGGACATTTGCATTTATGAAAATCAAAAGGTTTTTTGTTTAATTTTAACGTTCATGATGACCATAGATAATATTTGAGTAAACTGTTGTTATCTTCTTATATAATCAACTTTTTCATCAAATATCATTGAAAAAAGAAACCTATTGGCACCAACATACATGTTAGCAAACATCACTTACTTCATAGTTTATTAAGAGTTTAAAGGGAAAAACAGTTATAGTATCTTATACATCAATATTTAAAACTTGTATATTCACTTGACTTGGCAAACCTTGACAATTATAGTATCTTATACATCGATATGTAAAGCTTTTATATTACTCAATTAGATTTCACGCACCTTCACTTGGCAAACCTTGACCTTGTAAATTTTTGAAATTGCAATCTTGAAAATCTATTACTTTGGTTGATGTTGGAAAGAGGCATAGACTAACCCACTTGTTGCAAGGAGCCTTTTGATTAAAGGGATGCTTAGTTTGGGCTTGATCACCTTGAGCTTTGACCAAAGTATTTGGTACACACCTCATCCTAGTAAGAATTGAGTATAAAATGAGTTGAAAGACTCCTGTCGCGATTCCTATACAATTTGGTATCTGCTCAAGGGAAAAAGAGTATGTGAATTAGCCAAATTTGTTGATTTGTAAAAAGAACTACTTTAAAAATATGATAAATACACCAAGGCGTTTGTCTAGCCAAAGAAATGTTTTAAAAATTTATCTTCTTACCAATATATATAGATCAAAGTCTATCACTCCATACGCGGCCCAAATAGCCCCCTTCAAGAAGGCTCCTATAGAGGAGTATGGATGCATGTAGATTGGATCTTTTGTATCCACAAGAAGTTTCTAGAATAAAACACCAAAATATTACACAAATAGTTTATATATGCCACAAGCTTAAAAAGCACAAAATATATAGATCAAAGTCTATCACTTCATACGCGGCCCAAATAGCCCCCTTCAAGAAGGCTCCTATAGAGGATTATGGATGCATGTAGATTGGATCTTTTGTATCCACAAGAAGTTTCTAGAATAAAAAACCAAAATATTACACAAATAGTTTATATATGCCACAAGCTTGAAAAGCACAAAATAAATTTATCATTGGATTAGACTTTTTGATATTTGACTCCTAGATAACTCTCTCTCTCTCTCTCTCTCTCTCTCTCTCTCTCTCTCTCTCTCCCACACACACACACACACACACACACACATGCATGCACATGCACTCACACAAGGGAAGCTTGGAATGAAGGATGAATGGCTATGTGGAATTAGTTAAAATTTGCTTATCCAAAGGTCTTTTGGGGTAGTTTCCTCCCCCCCTAGTGTAATCCCCTTGATGAACTATTGACATGCATGGATAGAAAAGGGATTTTTTAAGGTCATTATTGTGTCTATAGATTTACATTGTGCCTTAAAATTTTTAGTTTAAATTTTTTGTTTACATCTACCTATTGGAGTGAGTAAAAGTACAAGCTCAACTACATAACAACTGGGACAAGGCCTATTTTCTACATGTACTAAATAAAAAGCTATCAAATGTATTTTTTTAATTAACAAGTTCTAAAGATGTGCATACGAACTAGTGAAAACTCTCAAATTTTAATCTATATGTACTAAAAAGCTATCAAATGTAATTTTTTATTAACAAGTTGCAAAGATGCATACGAACTACGAGTTTCATGAAACCTCTCAAATTAAACAAATTCTACAAGTGGATTATGGAGAAATGTGCTTAATATATTTTGAGCAACACATGCATGGAGAAATGTGCTTGATATATTTTGAGCAACACATGTATGGACTTACATTATTGTACACACATTGTTCTTTTTTATTGTTTCAAGCAACTTCTAGACAAACGAGTCATTGAGGCTGCATTTATAAGCACTCACGTGTGCAAGATGGAGATATGAACATTCCGTGCAAAAAAGTTATGAACACATGTCGGTGCGTTTGCTGTGATATTTGAACCCAGGTCCCTGCCAAGGGAAGCGAAGCTCCTATCCACTACACCACACACACATTTGTGACATAAACACATGTCCATAACACCTTATGGATATATGTCTACAAATGGGCCCGTCTCACCGGCCATTGACCAGGTGACCGGGCTCACGGGATGCCACGTACACAGGCACCTTGAAATATACCTACAGCTGATCGGGTCGTGACATTAAGCGCTCATGTTACCTAAGGCCAAGATCGTACGGTCCTTAAATTTCGAGGATCACTCCAAAATCCCAAAACTTCACCCTGATGCCTCGAAGACTCCAAGCCCCTGAATTTGAAGGTGGCCATACCTTTAGCAAGGGGGTTTATTACCCTTGATGAATTTGAAGGTGGCCTTACCTTAAGCAAGGGAAATACAGATATAAACTACCCAAAGAAAATGAACCTTTGTTGGAGGAAGGGGGGTAAAGATATAAACTATCCAAAGAAAATGAAGCCTTCTTGGAGGAAGGGGAAAAATGCCTTACAATCAAGAGCCTTAAAAATTTTAATTTTTTTTTTGGGAGGGGGGGGGGAGGGGATGAAACTAAAAATAAAATATTGAAGAATATAATTACACACAAGTGGTGAATATTACCATTTGAGAGAGTAGTGAGAGGTGCATGAAGCTGCTTATGATAGCGCAGAGAGTACCCACGACCGTTATCCGCTTTGCCTGAGAATAATGCACGATTTTCATGACTAATCCCACCATGAGGGCGAAGAGGGAGCAAGTTATAAAGAGCTCGGCCGTCATAGTGCACTGCACAAGAGACCATACAGATGAGGAGAGAGTGTGTGTGCGTCTGTGTGTGCGTGTGTGTGTGTGTGAGAGAGAGAGAGAGAGAGAAAGAGAGACAGAGAGATTAAGAGATTAATTTTGTAGTAATTGGTTAGGATAAAGCCTTTAAGCTAAGCGCTCACCCTTTGGCGTCTCGAGCCATAGTAAATATACGGAATGATGTAGAGAACAGCGAGAGCGGCTCCACATGCATTGGTTACCAGCACCCAGAAATCGTTAGGGTGAATTATGGGCAGGCCATAGAATAGCCAGAGGAGACAATTGAATAGCATGAAGACATATAGATCGCCTGCTAGCTCCCCTGTACTCTTCTTCCTTATCATACTGCATATGGTGGGTCTGCAGCAGTGCAGGATTACCGAAATCCAATCATGTCTCTAGATTAAGCTTAGCTCAAAAAATAATAATAATCGACTGCATTTTAAAAAAAAACCCAGAGAAAAAAAAAAGCCTTACGCAGAAGATAGATAGAAAGCGCAAGATGCTATGTTGCCTGTCCTGCGTGCCAACAAGTGATGCAGTGAGTACTGCTTTTTTTTTTTTTTGCTTTTTTGCTTTTTTTGGCTGTTTACCAACTAGATTTTTCTACGCTGCAGGAAAAACAGAGAGATTAATCTACTTTTTTTTTGTATATATAAAAAAGGGAAGAAAATTTCCCACCCAGCACACCGAGCGCCAAATGAACCGTTTCTCGAGAGTACATCTTTCCGCGAGCTGCAATTAAGAGAGTGGAAAAATAGCTGACGGAAAAAACAAACAGCGCGCTATATAATCATATATACTGGAAGAGAATTAGCAAGTTTTCGCCTACATCTCCACATGCAGGCCATGCATTCTATACCTCAAAGTGGTGTAAAATCGGCAAGCGCGCTCGCGCACACACATATATATCCGTCCTGCAGCTCCACTCCCAGCTACCTCGTATCAATTCCTATGTATAGTATCATATAAACTCTGAGATCGCATGCAAAATCTATACCAGCTCCTGCTGCATGTCTCAGTACTTCGAAACCATCACCCACTTTGCTCTCATCGCTAGCACATTAATCTGCTCAGAATTACGTGAAATAGAACATTAGTGGATCACCGCAGCTCGGGATTAGACATAATCGAGCCACTAATTATATGAGGGTGGTTTGATCGTTCACGGGACTAAGTTTTGTGAATGACAGAAGGTGGAATGCGCATGAGCTCATAATTATTATGGGGCCATGTATGGGAAGGGCCTGCTGTGCCAACCACTTCGGTTTGTTGAGCCGCTCCCCTCACCAACAAGCTTCTGAGTACCTGATGCCCTGCTGAAGCATAAATGCACTACATGCTGTACATATGAATATTGAGAGCCATCGCCGCAAGGACTACATCCACTGTCAAAAGTTCACCATCCTCTTTCTTCTGATCAAAGCAGCTTTGCATTCAATTCTAACCTGCCCCGTCCTCGCGAGGCCCGTACTGATTTGCCCCAGTTAATTCATAGCAAACTCATGAGCTCTCATGATCCAAGCCCCACAAGCAATTGTTAACAAATGTTTGTCTTATCATGATCAAAAGACATCATAAAGTATGCTTTAGCCCACGACCACAATTGAATACCATGCCTTATTAGAGCTTCAAACCAAGATTTTGGCGTACCGACAGTCAAAAAGTAAACCTAGTTGTCTCTTTAGACTAGTGGTGGTTATAGGAACTTATAGCTCACCTTTTCCAATCGGTGGATTCTCACTCACACACATGTATTCTCTCTCTCACTCTCTCTCTCACAGACACACATATGTCTCTCACTCTCTCTGTCACAGACACACATATGTCTTCATAAAAACAAGTGAAATTTAATCACCCCTTGCGCGCATGTGATATGTAGGTGGGCATGGTGTTTGCCATATTTACAAATTGGACATCATTGATGAATTGCCTAGTGCTCTTCACCTTCATTTGTGGCAACTATGAAAAAATAAGAACATATATAATAAAACTCCTAAGCTTCATCAAGTCTTACATCAATGAAATACTAGGCTTTTTTACTTAAACAGACTCAGGGTGTGAAATGATGAGAGATTAACAAGCTTATATATTAATGAAACCCGAGAAAGTAATACATATAAACTAAACTCTCATGGGACAATTACGGTTAAAATGGTTGAGCCAGTTAAAAGTACATTTACATGATAAAGTTGATGTTTTAGTAAATACTAAGGTTAAACTATTTTTAACATTAACATGCCCCTTAAACTAAACTTCATACTAACCTAATAGCTTTACACGTTTTTTCATGCCTAATCCTTAGATTGGACCTTGCTTTATGAAGAAGCTTGTCCACAATTGATTTATTGTGAAGACATGCTCGAGGTGTATGTGTCCATTTTCAACTAGATCCCAGATGAAGTGGTATTTGAGATCTACGTGTTTAGTCTTTTCATGATGCTCATGATCCTTAGGCCATGCCAATACAAGATCGGTTGTCACAGTAGAGTTTAAAAGGAATGGGTAAATTAAGGATATGTCTTGTTGAAGCATCATGTATTGGGTCGAAGCATGTGTTATTGGGTCTTGCCTTTGAGCCGTAAATGTAACTTCCCATGTGAGTATACTAGCTTGTTTTCGTTCCCTCACTCCGTTGTCACATCAGTATGCTTCTTGTGAATGGGGTGAAGAGAGAGCTCTCAATTCCTAGATAGAGACAAGAAGAGATGCTCCTTTTTGTGACATGGCTCTCTCTCACAAAAAGTAAGCTACTCGAAGATGGAAGCCTACAATCAAACCTACTCAAGTATATCCATCCATCAAGCAAGCATGAATTTACAAGCAGACAAACAAGCAAGAAAAGGAAAGAAGGGGAGCTTACAAGTAATCTATTACAAGGGAATGATTGTGTATTGCTTATTGCCAAAAATGACTAATATGCAAATGACTAGTTTTCACACTAGGCTGGTCAAATTTAAAAATGGTCAAGTCTCTATTACTAGTCTTAAGCAACTATGTACACTAAGTTTACAGACTTTTTTTTAATTTGACATTAAGTGTATAGTAAGGCCTCCTTATATATTCCAGCACTATCTTACAACAGTTAAGTGTCCATGTGGGTAAGTTGGCAAAACACTTTACAGGTTGGGTAGGCGAAACCATGTTAACCAACAGAGTAGCTAACATGATTATTAACATACCTCCCTTCATAATGGTGACTACATCCTTACGTCACCAAAGTCGATTGGTAAAGCTACTATAGAGAAGTTCTAGTGTGGACGGTCTAGGATATGTCATGATGTTGGATATTGATATTAAGTGGTTAGTTTGGGAGGACCAGCTAGATGATAGGAAAAGGTGATGGACAGTTTTAGGAAGCAAACTTGTCGAGGCAACATGGAAAGTGATAGGTGATTGCAAAATTCTTCATGTTGGGTGTTCGTTGGTTTTGGTAGTGTTGACCCTTCAACATGAGCTAGTTTTGGTAGAAGCAATTTTCATCGTGTGTTTGGTAGAATAGAGCCATGACCGTATGAAAATCATTGGCATCGGTAGATGGAGGTGTGGAATGTCTTTGCGCGATAGGGTATTATGCTTAGATCTCACAGTGTAATGATGAGATATTGGCCTTTGTTTGACAAATATGTCAGGCCTGGGTGAGGTCTTGTTGGTAGTGAATTGGAGTCAAAGCAAAGGATATAAGCATAGAAGCTTGAGAAGTTTGAGGATTCTCCAAGCGATGGGTCATACCATGGGCCACCATGGTCCCCCCATCTAGAGAAGATTTAGAGATGTACTTAGAGGTTTGGCATTACCGTGGTTAGTTACAGGTGCATGTGTTTGTGTATGCCATGAGATGTGAAAAGTGAAAAAAAAATGTGATGCTCATCATGACGTGCATGGGCAATGGGTGCATCTGTTTGTGTTTATGTATGCCATGAGATGTGAGAAGTGAAAAATCAATGTGATGTCTGTCATGACATGCATGGGCAATGGGTGAAAGGTGTGTCTATGTGGGTGCACTTCTCTAACATAAGGACTTTTCTAAAACACGACTACTTTCTTTGACTCTCTTTGCTGCTTTCTTTGACATTTACTTGACAACCCCTTTCTTTGGGATTCAAGATCATTACTTTAATATTAAGGGCATGGCAACGGACTTGCACATGGCTATGCCCACCACGGCTAACAAGGGAGCTAAGTGGTCTCTATGGCTCAATAGACTAGGCATTATCGAGCACCAAGGCTAGGACTAGGGTGAATTGAATGGGTGGGGTCATTAAAGACATGGCACAAAAGAGTCCTACTAATTACAGAAAGGTCGAGGTGATGTTATTGAGATATCGAGCTCATCTAGTGAGGCGGTGGACACTGATGACCCGCCTGGGGGATAGACCCCACACTTACATCACTGGCATGGTTGGTGAGATCATGGGTGATAAGCAGCCAGTGAGATGACAGGATGTGTGGTGACAGCCATTCTAGAGACTGGCATAGTTATAGCGCCAGCTCATTTAGTTGGGTTCACACTATAGAGAACCCTAGTATATATTTGGTTGAGTATCTTTTTATATTTGTGTGTACTCTTATCTTTGTATATGGTGTGTTGAGTGTTGTGTGAAGAAGAAGAAGATTTTCAGCCTCTCACCTTGTGTGTTCTCTTTTAGGGTTTTGTGAGTGTGTGTGTGCTTGTTGCAAGAGCTCAAGCTCTCTTCTCCCTTGCATCTTTTCATGGTATTAGATCTTGGTTCATGCTAAGGGCTGAGCTGCAAGCAAGAGAAGCACATGAAGCAGTACGAGGGTAGGAAGCGCTTCATCTACTCTTCCCTATTTGTGTTGGCGACTACACCCTTGTCGGGAGCTCTACGGGAGGCACCGGCAAACGATCTCTGATTGAGGAGCTTTCTTTGCAGGAATAAAGCTATAGGGCAACTATACTGTCCTATTGGACGACATTTTTCAAGCCAAAAACACGTTTTGGGCACGACGTTAGGACCTCCGTTTTTCATAAAGCAGGCAATTTTGAGCACTACGAGTAAGTCATCGATTCTATGCAGAACTTTGCTGCTTTATGAACTGCAGGAAGACAGATTGGTTGTGCAGACATTGTGTGTGCTGCTGCAAGGAGGTCAACAATTGCCATTGGGTGTATGTATGCACATTGAGGTCACTGGTTGTGACATTTGAGTGTAGGACAGTACTGCTGCAAAAAATACAGCAGTTTGTGTAGGACAAATCCAGAGTGCTGTTTCTGGTAAATTTATGTGTCTGGCAAGATGTCAAATGATGGTATAAACCAGATTGTTGCTGAGAAGCTTGATAAGAACAACTTCCATGCTTGGAGGTTCAGGTTGAAAAATTTCCTGATGGGAAAGAGTTACTGGGACTACATAGAAGGTGAGCATGAGACACCGGAGATACTGAAGATCAATCCGACTGTTGCAGATGTGAAAGCCTTCAAGGATTGGAACCCAAGGAGCCAGAAAAGTTATGTATTGGCTCTCTATCAGTATACAGGACACCATGATTAGGCACATACAAGATGCCAAGTCCCCCAAGGAGGCATGGGACACCTTGGTAAAACTCTATGAAACAAATACCAAGGCACGAAAGATACAGTTGAAGAATGAACTTCATACTATGGAGAAAAAGAGTATGTCTATGAATGACTATGCATTGAAGATCAAGGGTATTGTGGAATCCCTTGCATCTATTAGCGTTTCAGTAGATGATGATAATAAGGTGGAAGTCTGTCTATGTGGTCTTGGGCCACAATACAAGGCGTTCAAGACGTCTATTCAAACTCGGAAAAACATTCCCAATTTCACAGATTTGGTGTCAATGTTGATTATAGAAGAGAAGAGCTTGGGTGAAGACCAACAGTCTTCACAAAACAAAAATAGCTCAGAGAAACAGGCTTTTTACACAAGCTCAGGAAGAGGATGAGGTAGAGGAGGCCGTGGACATGACCAAGGAGAGGTGGCGGAGCAGGCAATCAGAATTATGGCCAGTAGGCAGCAACAAAAACAGTCCCAGAAATCACAACAACAACACGCAGGTGGAAGAGGCCAATTCAGAGGCAGGGGGAGTCAAAGAGGTTGTGGAAATTGGCAAAGGCAGTATAATGATACACGTGGATGCTTTTACTATAGTAAGCTTGGACATGTGCAAGCAGATTGTTATAAGAAGCAGGCTAACATGCAAAATGGGAAATTGCAGTAAAACAATTATGCATCCTCGAGGAGAAATAATGAGGATAATGAAAGTTTGTTTGTTATGCAGCATGAAGGCTATGGAAGCCATAAGCTGCGAAGATCTGGGAGAGTGAAGAATCCTGTGCAGAGGTTTACCTATGATGGTTATGTGGCACATCACTATGCATACATGGAAAAAGTTGTGCAGGTTGTAGAGCCCACATGCATTGATGAGGCTGCTGGAAATGTGTGTTGGGAGAAAGCTATGGATGAGGAGATGGATGCACTATATGAAAATGAGACTTGGGATTTAGTGCAATTGCCTGAAGGCAAGAAAGCCATTGGATGCAAGTGGGTGTACAAAGTAAAACATAAAAGTGATGGAAGTATAAGTAGGTACAAGGCTAGATTGGTAGCCAAAGGATATGCGCAGACATATGGCATTGATTATGAGGAAACTTTCAGCCTAATTGCCAAGATGGCAACAGTGAGAGTTGTGATAGCAGTGGCTGCGTCAAAGCAATGGTCTTTATAAAGAATGCATTCTTGCATGGAGATTTGCAGGAAGAGGTGTATATGTTGTAGCCACCTTGGTTATGAGGATGTGTCACCCCGAGCATGTTTGCAGGTTGAAGAAATCCTTGTATGGCTTAAAACAGGCACCAAGAGCATGGTCTGACAAGATTTTTGAATATCTTGTCACTATTGGCTTTCATGTAGCCAATGCAGATTTCTCGTTGTATGTGAGACACAGTGATAGAGGGGCTGTGCTTGTTGTCATCTATGTAGATGACCTAATCATTATGGGGGACCATGTTGCAGAGATCTTTGATGTAAAGATCTTGCTTAGACAGAAGTTTGAGATGAAGGATCTGGGGGAGCTCAGATATTTCTTGGGCATTGAGGTGATTAGGTCACCACATGGTATTGGATTACTGCAGAGATAGTATGGCTTGGACATGTTGTCCAAGTATGGTATGACAGGCTGTAAGCCTATCTCAGTGCCATTGGATCAGAATGGCAAGTTGAGTGCAGATTCAGGAGAGATTTTGGAGGATCCTACTATGTATAGGCACATAGTAGGAAGCTTGATCTATATGACGATCACCAGGCCATATTCCATATTTGAGCTATGCTATTGGGTTGGTGAGTCAGTTTATGCAGGTTCCTTAGAAGCCGCATTTGGATGCATTGAGACGCATACTAAGGTATGTGAGGTCTACTTTGCATTGTGGACTATTTTATAAAACTGGGACAGAGATATGTGTACATGGGTACATAAATGCTGATTGGGCTGTGGCTGTATCTCAGATAGAAGATCTTTTAGTGGCTTCATGTTTTCTTTGGGGAGTGCTGCTGTGACTTGGAGCAGCAAGAAGCAGCCTACGGTTGCTCTATCCGGTACTACAGAAGCCGAGTACAGAGGTGCTGCTATGGCAGCATCATGTGAGGTAGCTTAGTTGAGAAAGCTACTTGCAGATTTGGGTCTATCAGTGGATAGACAAGTTGTCATTTTCTATGATAATATAAGCAGTTTACAGTTGGCCAGAAACCTAGTTTTTCATGCTCGCACGAAGCATATAGAGGTCCACTACCATTTTGTCAGAGAGAAGGTTTTGGCATAGGAGACGTTGATCTTGTTTATGTTAGCACACAAGATCAGGTCGCTCATATCTTCACCAAAGCATTGGGTACAGAGAAGCTCTGCAGATTCAAGGCTTCGCTTGGTGTACATGAGATGGAGTTGAGCTCGAGGGGGAGTGTTGAGATATCGAGCTCATCTAGTGAGGCAGTGGACACTGATGACCCGCCTGGGGGATAGGCCCCACACTTACACCACTGGCATGGTTGGTGAGATCATGGGTGATATGCGGCCAGTGGGATGACGGGCTGTGTGACAGCCATTCTAGAGACTGGCATAGTTATGGCGCCAGCTCATTTGTTTGGGTTCACACTATAGAGAACCCTAGTATGTATTTGGTTAAGTACCTTTTCATATTTGTGTGTACTCTTATCTTTGTATATGTTGTGTTGCGTGTTGTGTGAAGAAGAAGAAGATTTTCAGCCTCTCACCTTGTGTGTTCTCTGTTAGGGTTTTGTGAGTGTGTGTGTGCTTGCAAGAGCTCAAGCTCTCTTCTCCCCTGCATCTTTTCAGATGTGTCATACTATAATGAGTCATACTATGGGCCAAGCTTGCGCCATCACCACCGCCATGGTCCCCCATCCAAAAATGTACCTAGACAGCTATCGGACAGGAGCCTCAATGTAGGCTTATGAAAAAACAGTACCTATGTGTCTATTATATGTAGAGCCCCTGGATATTGTGGATGATATGCCTAGGCATTAGGGAAAAGTTGGACTCGTGTAGAAGCTTCTTTTGATGAAAAATCCAACACTCGACTTCCTTTGATATTTTTAAAATTTATTATTATTTTTATTATCTTTTACTCTTACACATAATTTGAGATAGGGAATTAGTGGATTGATGTGTGTAATAAGGTTGGGCGATAAGGCAACATATGGGAATGAGATCGGGTTGTCCATGAGAGTGGAAGAATTTTTGAGCCTAGTTTTAACATGTGTTGGCAGCTATTCAGCCTTCTTTCTTGAAGCATGGCAATGCCAGTCAAAAGAATGGAAGTATTACAAAGCTATCATAGCTTAGGGGTAAAATATTGGAATGCCAATTTGCATCTAGTGTAGCATTGTTAATGGTTATTTGTGTTGAGATGTCAAGCTCAATATGAGCTGACACTCACGAGACGCCTGCATGACCGTTCAACATTTACATCACTGGCGGCTTTGGTAGCTAGCACTGACATATCTTCGCCAAAGATTCTACAGCTAGACTACACCAAATAGTCCACACCTACCCACTCCACTTAGCATATTCACATTATGGACCGCTTTTATATACTCTATTATGTGTGTTAGTCACTTTATCTTCTTGGTAGACCTCTTTTGTTGTGTGAAGAAGAAGAATTTTTAGCTTCCCACCTTGTGTGTTCTCTTCTAGGGTTTGTGTGAGTGTGTGTGTGCTTGCAAGAGCTCAAGCTCTCTTCTACCCTGCATCTTTTCATGATATCAGAGCCCAAAGAGTCTCCCATCCAAAAATGTACCTGGACAGCTGTCGGACATGAGCCTCAATGGAGGCTTATGAAAAAACAATGCCTATGTGTCTATTATATGTAAAGCCCGTGGATATTGTGGATGATATGCTTAGGCATTAGGAAAAAGTTGGACTCATGTAGAAGCTTCTTTTGATGAAAAATCCAACACTCTACTTCCTTCGATATTTTTTAATTTATCATTATTTTTATTGTCTTGGACTCTTATACATAATTTGAGATAGGGAATTAGTGGGTTGATGTGTGTAACAAGGTTGGGGGGCGATAAGGCAGTAGGTGGGAATGAGATCGGGTTGTCCATGAGAGTGGAAGAATTTTGAGCCCAGTTTTAACATGTGTTGGTAGCTATTTAGCCTTCTTTCTTGAAGCATGGCAATGCCAGCCAAAAGAATGGAAGTATTACAAAGCTATCATAGCCTGGGGGTAAAATATTGGAATGCCAATTTGCATCTAGTGTAGCATTGTTGATGGTTATTTGTGTTGAGATGTCAAGCTCAATATGAGCTGACACTCACGAGGCGCCTGCATGACCGTTCGACATCTACATAACTGGCGGGTTTGGTAGCTAGCACCGACATATCTTCGACAAAGCTTCTACAGCTGGACTACACCAACTAGTCCACACCTACCCACTCCACTTAGCATGTTCACATTACAGACCACTTTTATATACTCTATTATGTGTGTTAGTCACTTTATCTTCTTGGTAGAGTGACCTCTTTCGTTGTGTAAAGAGGAAGAAGAATTTTCAGCCTCCCACCTTGTGTGTTCTCTTCTAGGATTTGTGTGAGTGTGTGTGGCTTTTGCAAGAGCTCAAGCTCTCTTCTACCCTGCATCTTTTCATGATATTAGAGCCCAGTTCATGCTAAGGGTTGAACAGCAAGCAAGAGAAGCACATGAGGTGGTATGTCAAAGGGTAAGAGCTTCATCTACTCTTCCCCCTTTGTGTTTGCTACCACACCCTTGTCATCTGGAGCTCTTTGGGAGGCATTAGAAAACAAACTCCAATTGAGGAGCTTTCTTTGCGAGGGGGGCTATAGGGCAACTACATTGTTTGTTGGATGATACTTTTCAGGCCAAAAACGTGTTTTGGGCGTGTCTAGACCTCTATTTTTCAATTCGCAGGCATTCACGGCACTACGAGTAGGTTTTAATTCTCTACACAACTCTGTTTTTGGATCTGTAGGAAGAGCAATTAGCTCTGCAGACACAGTGTGTAGTACAAAAAGGTCTCAAAGTAGCCATTGGGTGTATGTACACAAATTGAGACAGTTTGGTGCAGTATAGGATTGCTCTGCAGAGAATACATCATTTTGTGTAGGTCAAACAAGAGTGCTATTTTTTGGTAAATTTTGTGTTACAGATAAGATATCAAATGATGGAATAAACCAGATTGTTGTTTTTGCAGAGAAGATTGACAAGAACAAATTCCATGCTTAGAGGTTTAGATTGACAAATTTCTTGATGGGAAAAGGTTACTGTGATGACTACATTGAAGGTGAACATAAGGAGGCACCAAAGATACCAGAGATTAATCCAATTGCTGCAGATGTAAAAGAATTCAAGGATTGGAATCAAGGAGAAAGGAAAGTCATGTATTGGCTTTCTATTAGTATACAAGACACCATGATTGGGCATGGGACACCTTGGTGAAGCTGTATGAAACTAACACCAAGGCACGAAAGATTCCGTTGAAGAATGAGCTCGATACTGTCGAGAAGAAAAATATGTCTATGAATGATTATGGCTTGAAGATCAAGGGCATTGTGTAATTCCTTGCATTTATTGGTGTTTTTGTTGATGATGATGATGATAAGGTAGAAGTGTGTCTACGTGGTCTCCAGCTATAATACAAGGCATTCAAGACGTCTATTCAAACTCAGGACAACATTCCCTTCACAAATTTGGTGTCTATGCTGATTATTGAAGAGAAGAATTTGGGTGAAGATCAACAATCTTCACAAAACAAAAACAGTTCAAAGCAGCAGGCTTCCTACACAAGTTTAGGAAGAGAAGAAGGTAGAGGTCGTGGACATGGCCAAGGTGGCGGGCGACCAAATAGGTAATCAGAATTATGGTGAGCAGCAGCAAGAGTCCCAGGATTCGTAACAACAACACACAGGTGGAAGAGGCCACTTTAGAGGCAGGGGGGTCAACGAGGTCGTGGTAGTTAGCAAAGGCAACATAATAATACACGAGACTGTTTTTACTGTGGTAAGCTTGGACATGTGCAGACAGATTGTTATAAGAAGAAGAGTGACATGTGGAATGGAAAAGTGCATCAAAACAACTATGTGTCCTCTAGCACAAATAATGAGGATAATGAGAGGTTGTTTGTTATATAACATGTGGTTAATGTTGTGTCTGGAAATGATGTAGCAGCATGTAAGGATGATGTATGGTATTCAGGTGCTTCGAACCACATGACATGGTGAGTGGTTCAAGAAAATGAAGAGTCTTGAAAGACCAAGTTTTGTTGAAACAGGGGATGACAATGCTCATCCGATTGCCCATGTTGGAGATGTGCCATTGTCTATGCAGGATGGTAAGGTGAAGTACCTTGTAGATGTACTTCATGTTTTGAACATTACAAAGAATATACTTTCTATTGGCCAAATGATTGAGCAGGGTTTGCGGGTTCAGTTGATGTGGCTATTATGTAGAAGACTTTGAAGATAAGTGCAGGTTGGTCACAAAAGGCAACAGAGTGGGAAGAATGTTTACATTGAATGTAAATATGCTTGAAGTGAGTGCTGAATGTTTGCAAATGGTTCAGGAGTTATTGCAAATACAAACATTTGGCATAAGAGAATTGGGCATGTAAATGTGCAAAGAATAAAATCTATGCAGACTAAAGAAATTGTGACACGGTTGCCTAAGTTTAAGGTTGAAGATATGCAAAAAGTATGTGAAGCATGTCAATTTGGAAAGAAAACAAAGCATGTACTTCCACATGATAGAATTGTGAGCAGGAATGTACTAGATATTGTGCATTCAGATGTATGGGGTCCTATAAAGTCTGTATATGGGTGGCTGCAAGTACTACGTAATGTGAGCAGGAATGTACTAGATATTGTGCATTCAGATGTATGGGGTCCTATAAAGTCTGTATATGGGTGGCTGCAAGTACTACGTAACATTCATTTATGACCACATGAGGAAAGTGTGGGTGCATTTCATGAAGGAGAAGAGTAAAGTTTTCACTCATTTTCACAATTTTAGAGTGATGGCTGAAAAACAGATAGGAAATCATGTGAAATGCCTAAGGTCAGATGGAGGGGGAGAATATTTCTCCAATGAGTTCTCTGAATTCTTACAAAAGAATGGCATTCAGAGATAATTTACATGTAGATACACTCCACAGCAAAATGGAGTTACTGAGCGGAAAAACAAGCACATTGCAGAGATAGCACGAGCATTGTTGGCAGAGAAGAATATACCGTATAGCTATTGGATTGAGGTTGTGTCTACAGTGCTCAGTTTATATCATGAACAGGACTCCTACTACAACCATACATGATGTAACGCGAGAGGAGAAGTTTACTGGCAAGAAACCTAATTTGTCTCACTTGAATTTTTTTGGATGTATTGCATATGTACATGTGCTAGATGAATTGCGTACTAAGTTGGATCCAAAGGCAAAAAAATGTGTTTATTGGGTATTCCCTTGAGAAAAAGGGGTATAGATACTATAATCCTACTACACGTAAATTGAGGGTAAGCAAGGATGTTGTATTTGATGAGATGAGTAGCTGGTATGCTATTGAAAAATATGTTGTTGGGGCTGATGTAAGTGGAAATGTGGTGGCACAGAATGCAAGTCAGCAACAATCACATTCATTGAGTGGACCAAGAGAGCCCTCATCCAACAGTTCTGTTGATAGACCATGGATTGGCAGGCTGTGTCGTACTACCAGTGTCCTGGAAATGAAGTTGGTATATCACATAAAGGCAAAGAGAAAGTGGTTGAGCCCCTTGGTATGCCTGATATTTTCTGCAGGGCATTCTCTTATTGATGGAGAGTCTAGTGGCTCGAAGATGAGCCTTGATGAGGAGCTTAGGATTCCAGCAATGAGGACACATGGTGTGAAGAAGGCTATGTAAGCCATGAATGCAAAGTTACGAAGATCTAGAAGGGTCAAAAACCCTATGCATACGTTGACTTATGATGGTTATGTGGCACATCACTATGCTTATATGGCAAAAGTTATGCATGTTGTAAAACCCACATGTTTTGATGAGGCTATTGGAAATGTGTGTTGGGAGAAAGCTATGGATAAGGAGATGGATGCATTGGATGAAAATGAGACTTGGGATTTGGTGCCATTGTCTAAAGGCAAGAAAGCTATTGGTTGTAAGTGGGTGTATAAGGTGAAACATAACAGTGACGGTCGTGGCAAAGAGCTGTCCACCTGACCAAGAAATTCTGAAATATATACAAGAGACTCTTGTATCAACCAACCCTCGGCCATGCTTCCTTCAGGCCTTGCACTTTGCCTCACAAAGTCTTTTAAGGTCTTCATGAAGCGCTCTAGGAAGAACATCCAGCGTGCATGCACAGTACCACATAAAGCGATTTCGTCCACTAAATGCACAATGAGATGTAGTTGACTTGTGAGAATGGTTCGCGGAAAAGTCTCCTCTACCAAACAAACCACCTCCACTGCCATAACACGCGCATCATCCAACGTGGCTGGATCAATTGCTTTGGAACTAACATATCTGAAAAATAAATAAATAGTACGTTATACCTCATGCACGTTCATTTTGCAAGGTATAATGAAGGGTGATCTGAGCATGGGTTTTACATACCTCACAAGCTCGCCCATCTTATAAATACATTTTTTCAAACTCTTATTTGCACAATGGTCGATGCTAGTAGGTAGTATGAACTGCGCACATAAGAGCACATGTATGTATGGTTTATGGCATTACAAAATTTAATTTCACCGTACGTACAAGACTTGGAAAACACTTACTTGAAGCATCTTGTGCCAATCGTGGGACTTCAACCCATATAGTTGCTCAACGCCTCTTTTCTTAGTGGTTGTAAAGGCTCCCTTCAATGATCTCATGCATCCAGTGGGAGTACGCAAAGTGGTGATGGCCTGCTTTACCTGCTTCTCCTCTTTCTTTGATATAATCCATGGTGCAGGCGGAAGACGAACGTGCCCACCCACCTCTCATGGCCAAGCTTGACGCATACGTCCTGCGACCCGCAAGTCCTCACGTACGCTAACATTGTCTCGTTTACCAATAATATGTTCCCAAATACCAGATCCCACATTCTTGAAGATGCGCATGGGATCAAGAAGATGGTTGATCTTAAGATGGGTCCAATATGGCAGCCGAAAAAAAAATGGAGTACCTACACAAGGGATTGCTCTATGTGACCTTTAATCCAATTAGAGACTACACAAAACAAGATTGAAAAAACATTACTATACCTGTTCATGCCATCTGGAGGAAGAATAGTTGTAGACTCCCAAATACGCTTCCAATCTTTTGCACGAAGTGTTTGTGGAGGAATGTTACTCTTACTAGCAACATATTTAGGATGATCTGAGGGGAGAAATCGATGATGATTATCGAATATAGTCTTACACAAACCGTCAGCATACTCATGTACTAACGAAGGGCCACAAACAGGACATGCATGTTTACCCGATGTTTTCAAACCTGTTAAAATATAAATAAAAGTTAGAATAATAAAGTCAATATGTATAATTAATATATATAGCCAATAGTAATAGAGTAGGGAGGTAATTAGAATTCTTACCAGAACAATCGCTGTATCTTGGAAAGTCATGTATTGTCCACATCAACACTACTTTTAAGTCGAAGTGTCGAGAAGAGGGAGGCCTACTAATGTCCACCACCGCAACACCTCTCCATAGTTCCTCCAACTCATCAATCAATGGTTCAAGATAAACATCCATATGCTTGACTTTATGTTTCCCTGGAATTAGAAGGGATAACATAAGATGTCCCTTCTTGATTGCCATTGATGGTGGAAGGTTGTAATTCACCAACACAACTGGCCACATGCTGTATGCAGTGCTTTTGAAACCAAATGGATTCACTCCATCCATACCCAGGCCAAGTCTCAAGTTTCTGGGCTCTGTTTTAAAGCTGGGCCACTCATCTTCAATATGCTTCCAAGCAGGAGTGTCTACGGGAATTCTCCACATGCCATCATCCGATCGATGTGAGGAATGCCATGACATGAGCTCTGCTATGGATTTGCACTTGAACATGTGTTTGATGTGAGGAATTATAGGAAAGTGTCGCAAGACTTTACGAGGTACATCAAAACTCTTCATATCTGTTCTGTACCTTGCTTCACCACAAGTGGGACAATGTAGAGCCTCCTTATGCATCCCACGAAAGAGAATGCAATCATTGACGCATGCATGTATGCGATCATAATCCAGTCCTCCAAGAGATGTCACATAGCGCCTCGCTATGTCTCTTGAGGTGGGTAGTCTATTTTCCTTTGGAAGCATGTTTGATAATAGCTTGCATCCAATATCATCAATTATAATTAGTCTTAAATCCTAAACCTTAAACCACTAATTCAAATTTGTAAGTTAGAATGCTTACTTCAATAATGCGTCAAGACTTGCATTGCTCCATCCATAAACTGTTTGTATATTAAGTAGTTCAAGTGAAGCACGTAAAACAGAGAATGTGCACCCTTCAAACACCGGTGTCGATGAAGCCTTATAAAGATGCTCTTGTTCCATATCATCGTCGTCCATACCTTTGGGATCATCCTTAAAAAGATTCCGCACCATATCATCAAGCACCTCCTCTTCCACAACTTCGTGGGGTGCAGGGCTATTGTCATCCCTTTCCCACTCATCTCTGACAATAGATCCCGAAGCTCCAGCATCATCTCGTCGACGCTTTGCGTGTTCTCGTCGCGCGTAGGGTACCATGTTAGGGTGTGGTATTGCATCCTGCTTCAATTAGAGTTTATATATCACAACTCTATTAATTTAATTTGGATACCATGAGTCATTTGAATACCATCAATTTACATCTACTCACCTCTAAACCTGTTTGATTCCATTCTCCATACATGGAGATGTGATTCAAGGTAATTCGACGTGCTCGTACAATGCATCCTTGACATCGATTACAGATACATTTGATCCGTTGTCCCAACCACACATCGCGATTACGATGACGCATTGTCTCATCTTCCCCAGAACTGCTTGAAGAGGTTGATGACATCCTATGTACAAACCAGAAAACACAAAATCATAATATGTTTTTAATGAAAGTATAAAAATCGCGTGTATTGACGCGGCTATTTCCTAAAAAATGCATGTATTAACGTGGCTATTTCCTAAAAATTACGTGTATTAACGCGGGTAATTCCTGCAAAACGCGTGTATAAACGCAGCTAAAATATCATACACGCGAATATACACGCGTTTATAAATGCGACGGTATGTTTAAACTAAAAATAGCCCGCCTTCCCCAAATATAGATTTTGAACTAACATATCAACATTGCTTTTGTTTTTGCCTCTTCCAACAGTAACGAAACCTAAGTGCAAGGAGGAAGCAGAGAAGGAGCACACACGGAAGAAGGAGGGAGCAGAGAAGGAGCAGAGAAGACTCACTTTTTCAGAGGTAAGTTAGTATTTCCTATGCCTTGTCTCTTTCCTCAGATTTGTTTATGCTATTTGCTCTTTGCTTTTTGGGTTTGTCTCCGTCCTTTTGCTTCTGTGCACACGATTGGGTGAATGATTCTGACAGGGGCGACAATGGTCCTTTTATAAGGACACTTTGTCTTTGTCGGACGTCGGTCCTTTTGAAAAAAAAATTTCGCGGGTCGCGTGTAGAAACGCGTGTAAAAGCGCGTGTACTCTGTCTGCAGAGTCTGTTCATGCGGATATACACGCGTTTCTGGACGGGTGTATACACGCATTTTTTGACGGGTGTATACACGCGTTTCTGCACGGGTGTATACACGAGACTGCGTTTTAGAATTCATGATTTGCAGGCAACACAACTGACTTGAATGATGATATTTGTGTGAGTCAAGAGACAGTCCATGATGTACATGAAGATGTTTATTGCAGGTTCTTTATGGATATTCTAGGTTCTTTATCCGATCCATTTGCGTACAGCAATTGGCTGATGGAGATGCTGAATCATTTTGGGCACCATCCTGGTCCAGTTGAGCTTACAGAGTATATGTATGCCCATCCCCCTCCTTCCCTGCCTGGTGTCTATACCCCTACCGCGAGTATCCACCAGGGCACTCCAGTGCCGTCTATTCCTCCGAGTCCGACGAGACGGCATGCAGCTTCTCCTCTTCCACGTCCACCGAGGAGACATACCTCGTCCCAGACACACTCACGTACACCCTCACAGCCACCGTCACATCAGGGCTCACAGCCACACCATCACGTAGACAATCCCCCAGTCGTGACTCCACCCGCAGCAGTAGGAAGAGTGGGAGTGGAGGATGCGCCGGGTGCTTTGGTGGGGGAGGTGGGGGAGGTAGTAGGGCACGCGGTGAGAGAGGAGATAGAGGGAGAAGAGTTAGAGGAGACAGTTCGGAAGAGGAGGAGATGAGAGAGATGGAGAGAGTGGTCTGCTATGGTGTGACGGGGATAGGGGCGGGATAGTGATGGATGCGAGGGGGAGGGAGGTAATGGAGTACATGCGTGGGGTAGTATCAAACTCATATAGAAATTATTTTATTAAATTTAAAGATCAAAATAGCCGATTAGTTGGGGAGGTGATAGAGGCTGTACATAGTCGGTACCCCAATCCCCCACATGCTACATTCTCGGATGTATGGGGAAGGACGCGAATAAGGGAGATCTTAAGTAATAAAAGATCTCACCTTAAAAAACTCACGTACGATGACCGGCTAAATGTAGCTACGGGTGGCTATCCTGCCGAGAAACCTGCCCACCACTGCGCACAAACGCGAGTGGAAGGAGGCAAAGAAACGAGCAGAGGGTGGCGTGAAGAGCAGGCAGCATGTGGAGGCACGAGACGGATCCAGATGGAGACCATTGGATCTTCGCATTTCAGATCTGGCGGCGTCGAGTCATGGGAGGTAGAGTTCGTAAGTATCTTGCCACTTTATTTGATTGTTTACTTAATTCATTGATTCTATGATTGTTTTAATCTTACAAATTGTGTTGATTATGATATAGCGACGGGTTACGGGGCAGAAGCCCACAACCCACGATACTGCGTATGCTCGTCGGCATAGCAGACGTGACACGTGGGCCATCTTCAGAGCCGAGGGACGTATTACGGACGCGCAGTTTGAGATGGCCATGAGACCATACGGTCGACAAGTACTTAAAAATTCTAAACGAATGATTTTGGTTTATTGAATTACATATATATATACTTATATACTATATATTACTTGAACAGGCACAAGCTGCTGATGATCCACCTGCCGCCACTGCAGAGGGTGGACGTGAGCACTACTCATCGGACATTCCGACCGATGTGAGCTCATCTGAGCATGGAGGGAGCACCGAGTCATCATCTGGGTCTGAGTAGTACTCAGACTTATAGTATCACATTCCATATTGAGGATGTGGTTGTATATATTTTTTTGTAAACTGAAGCCATGGGCTACTTCGAGATATGGACTCCCTTGTATACATGTATGAAATTTTGATAGTAATATTGAATTGATTGATCGATAGTATTACATTCATGTCTGTCTTGAATCGTGTATTGACAATGTATGCATTCATGTCGTTCTTGTCTTAATCTCCCTCGTGCATATGTTCTTCGTGGATGCACAAAAAAAAAATACAGAGAGTGTTATTGGGTGCTGGAATGCTGGAACAGTATTCAAGCACCAAATAGCACTCTCTGGATTTTTTTTTTTGCTCTCTGTTCGCGTGTATAAACACGTCAGAATTGCTAAAACTCGTGTGTATTTACGCGGATAATCTATAAAATACGCGTGTATTAATGCGTCAAAACTGACAATTACGCGTATATAAGCGCATCTAAATTAAAGAAACGCGTGTATAGACGCAGGTATTAACGCGTCTGAGACATCTGAACTGAACTGAACGCAGCTATACACCCGTGTATAAGCGCGTTTAAATTAAAGAAAGGCATGTATAGCCGCATGTATCAACGCGTCTGTGAAAAGAGCGCGTCTGAGAGGTCCTATACACGCGCTTTTACACACATGTCTGTGGCCGCAATGATACACGCGCTGATACACGGGCCCGCTACTTTTTTTCACAAGTCATTTTTAGCGGCTAGGAGCGCGGGTATGAGCCCGATCCCTTGTAGTGTGAAGAAGAAGAAGAATTTTCAGCCTCTCACCTTGTGTGTCCTCTTCTAGGGTTTGTGTGAGTGTGTTTGTGCTTGCAAGAGCTCAAGTGCTCTTCTCCCCTACATCTTTTCAATTTGATCATATCTGCCTTGCTTGATTAGCACGGATGTAGGCAAGGTTTGTGTCTTAGAGGGAGATGTACAGGTGCTTGATTGAGTCACCGCTTTATGTGGAGATTATTTCAATCAAGACAACATATCCACCTCAACTAAAACACCAAATCACAAAAATTTATCATCAATTTACAATAGATCCAAACACAAACACCTTGTCTTCTGCATGTGGATAAAACCAAACTAGTCTCAAAACAACCCCGAGACCCTAGGCTGAAATAAAAGAGAGAAACAAGAGAATTCAGAGAACCTCCACAGCTCCAAGCTTGCTTGATGAAGACTACAGCCACCTATGTAGATCTTCTTCTCCAAACAAGAACTACAAATGAACAAAACTCTGGATAACACCAAGTTCTAATAGAGGTGTAAACAGGGATCCCATGGCTTGCCACTACAACCTAGCCGATCCTCTGACATTGTTACACACCCTCTAATCTCTTCTTGTCCAAATTTACTCACACAGCTACCCTCTCTTATCTCACTGCACTCTGGTGTCCTTCTCTCCGATGAGCTCTCTAAAATCATTCCAAAACTCCAAACTCTAACCCCTTCCACTTGCACAAAAATCCCCCTTCATAGAAAAAACCAAACCCCCTACTTCTCCTACCTTCCTAACATACCTTCCTAACATGTAACTTCCATGTGTCACCTTCAAGCTCTCCATGCACATTTCCTTCATCCTAAAGATATCCTAGATCTCCCCATACCTCCATACATAGTTCTCCTTCTAGCCATTACATGACCTTCATATTTATCCTTTTCAAACTATGCCCACTATACACTATGTCTTGGCTAGCATATGTTCACACCATCTTTCTATAATTTACCTTCTTCTCCTCTAGGCTTGTTTATGTTATAATTCTACTAGGCTTAGAAAACCTTTCACATATTTTCCCCAACCCCATGGGAAACACTTTCAAGTGTTTCACTGCTCTATATAACTCTAATGTGGTATGGTTTCAAGCTAAAATCATTCACCCCGCTTAGATGCATCCTACTATCAAGATCCTTCAAACTGATGATCAGTATCACCGGCTCTAAAGGGACTCCAAAATGATAGCAAATCATTCCATAAAGGAACTTACACACTTGTTTTTCTATAGTACTTCTTGTTGTTTGTCTTCTGGCTATCCAATGAGACAATCCATTGTAGTGATAATATAATGTTTCTTGTTCTTGGTCCGTGGGAGAGGTCATATAGCATCCCTACCCCACTTCTCAAAAGCCCCATAACTCAAGACATGATGCATGGGTTCTGGAATTAACACTCTTTTTTGGAATGCTCGGCAGCACTGACACAACTCCTGCACCAATGATTAATGTCTTTGTTAATGCTTGGCCACATAAGTTTGGTAGTTAAAACCTTTCTCTTTGTAATACTAAGTCCAGAATGACCTCCACATCCCTCCTCATGAGCAGACTTTAAGAAATCTTGAAAGAACTCTTCTCAAAACACCATTAGTCCCTTTGTGATACATGCAATCACCAATCTCAGAGCATATCTCATGGCTCTCTTGACTATTGCTTTCCTCTTTGAAGAATCCAAAGCCTTTCTCGAAAAAGAAGAATATGATCTTCCTCATGAAGCGCCTCTCTACCTTGATACAAAGTCTCCTGGACCTTTATAACATGCACATATTTAATAAATTATACTTGCTCTGTTGATTCATGGGATCTCTTGTTGTCATCCCTAAAAACCTAAAAACTGTTGAGCAACCTTGATAACCAGCCTTTCATCTCATCTTTGTTGACCTTCCAAGGGCCCTATACTTGCCTTATAAATAATGAGCATGGCATCCTCTTTGATGATCAACCTTTTCTCTCTTCTTCTTTTACAAGACCCAAACAAAAACTAAAATATTCAACTTCATTAATTTTTTTTAACCTCTATCTCTTGGCATCCACACCATAGCTCTTTCCCTTGCTTATCAACAACAACAAAACATGCTCCTCCTTTTCCAGCACTTTTCTTAAAAGCTTCATAAAAAACAATATACCCACCATCAATGTCCTGAAACTCTTCATATAAGTTAGGATTTGGTACAATATGCTTCTCAACATCCTTGACAGACTTGGGCCTCACTTGAATTTCTCTATAAGTGAGCATATCAGCCAAGTGTGCTCTCACACTATTTTCTTTGATGAAACTCATATCAAACTCGTGAAGAGCCATAATCCACCTGTGCACCTTTGGGTTATCACCTAGGTATCTCATCACATGAGGCAATAGACTACAAGAGGTAAGTACCAGAAAAGATTTGTAGCATAAGACTTTAGTCTCTTAGTAGCATAAAAAAGAGTCCAAATCAAATAAGACTTTAGTCTCTTAGTAGCATAAAAAAGAGTCCAAATCAGCTGTTTGACCTCATGCCATGACTTCTCAACTTCACCCATGTCCTGTTGATGTAAGAAATAGGATTCATGTATGATTGCTTTGTGCCTTTCTGCATCAGTATCTCCCCTACTGCATATGTTGGCCAACACTAAGTCTCAAATACAACACCTAGCTCTAGGGGAATCATGATAAGAAGAATAGAAATCATATCCTTAATATTCTCAAAATCATTCTCCTCCACTTGACTCCACATAAAAGGATCCTGCTAACTAGCTTTCTGTAAAGGGTAAACATGCTCTGCACAAGCATACAGAAAGACCTGGACAAATATCTGAGCTTTTTGGACAAAACATATAAACTCCTTGGTTGACTTTGGGATTTCTATCTACAACAAACTTCCCACCTTTGCAATATCTAGCTATGCCATTCTCACTAATTTCATGACCCAAAAGTACTATCCTAGCCCTTGCCAATATACACTTAGTTGGATTGAGTTGGGCTCCATATTCATCAAGCCTCTTAAACGCCATGTTGAGCCACTTCACATGGATCCATCTATCACTATAAACACAAAATTCATCCATAAACTCTAAGAAAAGATCCAAGATAAGGGCCAAGAACCCTATCCATCCAACTTTGAAAACTAGCATATGTATTAAGAAGCCTAAAGGGCCTAACCCTGTAACAAAACACCCCCCAAGGAGTAATAAATTTGGTCTTCTTCTAGTCTTTTGGGGCTATTCTTATCTGAAAATACCCATAAATCCATCACAAATTGAATATCTCTCATGCCCTGCAATTGAATATCTCTCATGCGCCCTGCAATGTAGTCTAGTATCTCATCTTGAAATGGGAGAGCATAATGATACCTCTTTGTGGCTGCATTTAGAGGTTTGTAATCCAAACAATCTCTCCACTTATTACCCTTCTTAGGTACAATTACTACATGGGAAACCCACTCTACATCATCAAGTGGGTAAATAAAACCAGCTTGTAACAATTTAGTGACCTCACCATCTCCAAAACCTGCCTCTGAATAACACCTAGACACACCTTCTTTTAGTTTTATTTCATGAACCACACTTGAAGTTTCCCTCGTCTAGCTATAATCATTGGCAAATAGCTTTGGATACCTATCAAATAAATCTCATTAGTCAAATTACTAGCGAGCATCTCCATCAGCTCAAATTTTGGTACATTGGGCTCTACATCTTAAACATGATTCTGTTTAGCCACATGATCAGCCATACTAGCCTCTCTAACCTCACTTGTATGCACTCCACACATGTCCACATCCAGATCTAACAAGCTTTGATCTAAAGCTATCTCAGTATCAGCTCCATCTAAATATTCTATTAAATAAGCATCGTAGCCATCCATAAAGGTTAAATCAGCCCCTGTATCCTTCTCCAACTCGTCTCTAAGTTCCAAAACCTTGCCTGTCTTAAAATCATATCTTATCCTATTCTCTTTAGGCCTATCAACAAACAAGTCAATTTAACCCTTGTACCAGTCGTGTCTGGACTTTATATAGCAAATAGCCAAGATCTTCCTAGAATGATGGGGTATGCCATAACCCTTGCTGGCATCACATGCATATCTATCATCACTTTCTTCCCAAGAACATTCAACTGCAAATCTTTGATCACACCAAGACACTTCACCTTTAAGCTATTGGCCATCTTCACATTGAAAATAGACTTCCCTGTCACCTCCACCCCAAGATCATACATTGAAAGATCCCTGTCCCCACCGCGCAACCAATTCTAGGGTGCTAGCAGCGGAAGTAGCACTTCTTACGCAGGGCAGTGTCCCTCACTCGAGACTCGCCTACGGATATCCGGACAAGAGACTAATCCATCGGTTCTTCCAAAACCGAATCCAGAAAAACTTCCCTCGCCCTCGGAAAGCACGGGCGATTCCTCTAGGATAAATTTACTCTAACGTAGTCAAGAGTCTTAATTAACTGAACTAATTTGACCAAACCCGTAAGTCCCATAGTCAGATCAAGGAAAAGACTTGCACTTGGATCATAGAGACCAACGCTTTTTTACTCATTGAGAGGCACAACCGTTGATTCTTTTCCATAGAACAATTTTTATCCGGGATTTACTTCATCTATCATACCATAACAGAATTGAGACTCATTTTAGGGATCCATCAGCCCAGCCTAACCCCATCAAGTCCCGTGGGTTAGGCAACTGCCCAACCACTATAGTGATGGGATCCATTTAATAATTTGGTTAGGTTTTTTTTGGGTACCAGGGAAAAGAGTTCCCAGGCCCCCTAGTCGAATATTCATGCAAACCTAAAACTAGTCACACCACTTACACACCCAATATGAAATTGCCTTTTTCACAGATTCAGTTGTCTTTAAAACAACCATTTAATGAAACTGTAGTATCACTGATCATAGTCCTCCAAAATTAATCTGGTTGAGTCCTAATTTCCATTTTTTCCTTCATCAGTGTTCTTATGGCATCATTGGAAACTAGAACACTCACCACCTGTCCACTCAAAAGCCTTTTCAATAGTTCCTAGCTCATAGTACCTGGCAATATATTCACTTATAAAAATAAAAATAGAATCGCTATCAAAGATCAGCAAGATCAACCAATAGATCCATATAAAAGAGCCATGGACTCATTTGCTGGACCAGCAAGGTTAATCAACCAAATCCATGCCCAAATTCAAAAAACAACTCTTACTCCTTGTTCCAATATCTTCCTCGACGCACGTGTGGGTATCTTCAGCGACCCAGAGCCCGAGCACCGTATGGTCAGCACCCTCTAAGATTCTTCACATGTCACTAGCGCTTCATTCGTAGGCCGCTTCCTTGGTCCCTCATCCGCCATATCGGCGGAAGCTCACCATTTAAATTGAACTGAGGTGGTCAAGACCTCGGCCGACCTTGCTACGCGAGACGTCCTCCATTGACTCTTTGTCAGTTGTTGAAAATTTATCAGCGAGGTCTCCACGACCTCATTCACAAGACGGTCGAAATGCTTTCCCGGCCTTCTTGACATAAAATAGTCATTTAAAAATAGGTCATAAATATAGTTTCTATAACGAACTCTCGTCTTTTCACATTGTTCCACATCCATTTCATATGGATTTCCATTCTTATCTTTCCACATTGTTCCACATCCATTTCATATGTATTCCCATTCTCATCCAATCACATCATTTTCATCTCATCACATCTTTCCTCATTTATCCTCATCAGATCTCATCCACTTGCATCTACCCATATCCACATCTCATCACATCACATTCACATTCTCATCCAATCACATCATTTTCATCTCATCACATCTTTCCTCATTTATCCTCATCAGATCTCATCCACTTGCATCTACCCATATCCACATCTCATCACATCACATTCATTCACATCTCATCCATTCACATCACATCTCATTCATTCACATCTATCCCGTTTCACATTACATCACATCACATATCATCCATTCACATCTATCCCAATTTACATCACATCCATTTCACATCATATCTCATTCATTCACATCTATCCCGTTTCACATCACATTCATTCACATCACATATCATCCATTTACATCTATCCCAATTTACATCACATCCATTTCACATCACATCTCATTCATTCCCATCCCAATTCACATCACATCACATCGCATTCATTCACATCACCATCCGATCACATACATTCTATCCACATAACATCACGTCACATCTATCCACATCATATCACATTCATACACATCTCATCTCATTCATCCACATCGATCCAATCGTTCACATGTACGACTATCCACATCTATCCATAGATTCATATTTATCACTTCACATCCACATATATTCATGTCACATCACATTTCATCCATTTTCATCACATACACATCCACATCCATTCCTTCACATACACATTCACATCCATTCTTTCACATACATATCCACATCCATTCTTCACATACACATCCACATCCATTCTTCACATACACATCCATTCCTCACATACACATTCACATCCATTCTTCACATACATCCACATCCATCCATTCATTCACATCTATCTGATTCACATCACATCTCATCACATCCATTCATTCACATCTATCTGATTCACATCACATCTCATCACATCTATTCACATCACATTACATCCATCCATTCATTCAAATCTATCTGATTCACATCACATCTCATCACATCACATCTCATCACATTACATCCATCCATTCATTCACATCTATCTGATTCACATCACATCTCATCATATCTATTCACATCACATCTCATTTCTATGCAAGTTTTCAATTTGATTTTTTTTTAATACAGGGAGTATTTCTTGAATAAGTATCCCCAAAACTTCTTGATCGAAATTTCAAATTTCAAACCAGAATTCCTCGAGTTCTATAACCTTGATCCACAAATCAATTCGAAGGGTCTTAACTTAGTTTCGGATTTGGCGGGAGTTTTGAGTGTATTTTTCTAAACTGGTCACACCTTCTTTCCTCGAAACTGACGAAAGAGTTTGGTCTTGGTCATAGTCTGATTCAAGGTTCGAGTCGGATAAGATTTTTCTTGATCTTTATTTCTCGAAAAGGTTTGATAATTAGTTAGTATTTTACTGAATTTCTTTCTTTGAATATTCACTTAACTGATTTCTAAATTAGTTACAAATTCTAATGAGGAATAGATTAATCATTTATTTGAATATTTCAATCTCGATAGATTTCCTGAATTCTCTTTTTACAATCCGTGTGAATATGAAACGATAGAAATTTCTCTCTTAGAGTGTTTAGTTATTCATTTATCAAATACTCATAGAATTTAAACATAGAATTTAAGAGAATTCTAATTTTGATATAAAAATTCTTTATGCATCTATTTATGCATAAAAATCAACTTCAGTGGGAAAAACTCTTGAAAAAAAAATCCTTTTATGCATCTATTTATGCATAAAATCAATTTTGATAGAAAAAACACTATTAAAATAAAAACAATTTTTATGCATCTATTTGTGCATAAAAATCAATTCTTATAAGAATAACACTTTTATAATAAAAAAATTCCTTTATGTATCTTTCTATGCATAAAAATCAAATTTAATAAGAATAACACTTTTGTAATAAAAAAATTTCTTTATGTGTCTTTCTATGCATAAAAATCAAATTTAATGAGAATAACACTTTTGTTATAAAAATCCTTTATGTATCTTTCTATGTATAAAAATCAAATTTAATGAGAATAACACTTTTGTAATAAAAAAATCCATTTATGCATCTTTCTATGCATAGAAATCAATTTTAATAATTAATATCAGTGATGTCCATGCATATTCATAGGTGAATATGTACATGAAGTAATTATAATTTTTCTTTTAAATGCAAAAATGGTGGGAATTACTCTTTTGGAATAACATAAAAACAAACTTTCTTTTCCATAAAATTTTAGAAAATTTTGCCATAACCTTCTTTGTATGGCTGACCATTTCTCATTTTTATCATTCTTTATTTAACTTAAATTAACCCAAATTAGATTTATAGAACTCTAATCTACACAATTTTCTAAATTCAAGAGAGTAAACAAGAAGAAGAGCTTAAGTAATCCTTTAATTAATCTTTCTATGATTGAGAAAGGTTGGAATGTAAAGAGGAGAAGGGGGTGGCCTTTTTATTAAAGGCATAGCATTTGAATTTAATTCAACATCTGCAAAACATAAAAATTAAGAAAACCATAGATTCTTCATTAAACAAGTAAGAAAATTAGCTTACATGGAGCTTGTAATCTCTCCTTTGGCTTGAGGAATTGAGGGTTCTACTCTTGTTTGAAGCAAGAGTGGCCACTAATTCATTTTGGAGAGGATTAGGCCAAAACAATTGAATTATTAAAAAATTTAATGTAGATGGCTTAGGACAGGAGTAGAGTAACAGTGCATAAATACCATTAAGCTTTTACAAAGGGGGAGGCTTCTATTTATAAGAAAAAGTGAGCCTCTAACCAAGCAAACTGATTCTAGAACTTTCCAGATTAGTTTGGTCAATTTTTGACCATTTTTGGGTCAGTTCAGCTTACTTTTTGGATCTAGTTTTGAAATAGGAGAGAGGAGAGATGAAAATATCTCATTTTATTGATTAAAAAATGGGAGTAATGATGAGAAAAAGGTGCCTACTTCATGAGGGGAGATTCCCACACTGAGGTATCAAAATTCAATTTTTTAATTCTTTTCTTTGGTCCTTAGTCCACTCTTCATCTTATGTGAGCATTTACTCATTTTTGGGGAGGGGGGTTTCTTTTATTCTTCAATTTATCTCCTCCCTACATTTGTATTAATCTTATTGGTCCATAGGAACCTTAATTAGACCATAATCTAAAAATTTCTCAAAATCTGGACCCTTAGGCGTAGGTCCTTTATACCTATTTTTAATTAATTCTAATTGCACATTGAAAAGTTCTTTTTGATTTTCTGTTCCGGGGGAAACCATTTTAGACACTAGGAGGATTTTTATATCCAAAAATATCTCATTTTTAATTACCTCCCTCTAGACATTTTCTCTCTCTAGGCCAAAACAGGGTAAAATATGATCTTTCTTTTATTTTAGAGAGGGGAATATCTATAAGATCAGAAGGGGGGGTTCTTATATCTACACACCTCAAAAGCTGGAGGGAGGAATCTTACATCCTACCCCACTTAAAAAACGCGAGATGTCCTCATCTTGCAACTAGAGGACAACTCTTTCCCTTAAGATTCAACTGATTATGGGGTTCCTTATAGTTTGGTGAACCCAAGAGAATCCTGGGATAATATAGAACTCATCATTAGATAACAATTCTTTCAGATCATATCATTCATATCCTTTTACACAATAATGGTCCATTAGATCGAAATTTCCATCTGAACATTTCTCCATGGGAATTTCAATTATACAGGTTTTTAATTTGTCATCCCTTTACTTGATCCACTAGGTCAAGTGTTAATAGTAGCAATCTGCCAGCATAATCCACTAATCTCATAGTGATTTGGTGAAGTCATTATCGTCATTCCAATTACGAACATTGTCACAGGGACTCGTCCCATTCATCCTCATTGTGGTTTTGCTCAGCTTATTGCTTTTCAACCAAAATTTTAGAATCATCATTTTTCAATTAGAATCCAAATCAGCTCATCAATTCTCAACCAGAGTTTTAAAATCATATCAAGCACATTTAAATTCATCATCTGGATAGCATTTTTTCTTATAATTTCAAGGTCTTAGATTTACTCATATATACTGCCAGTAAAGAGCTACAGTTATACCCTCGGTATATACGGGTAGTCACAGTCCTTGGAACTATAAGATAAATACCATCATGTCTACAAGTCAGGGATTCCATGCAACTGCGGTACTTCCATCTCTAAAGACCTTATTACTAAATTATGAATTTCAGTCTGAATATCAATTTGTATGCATTTCATCACACATTTCTAACTTTTTACTGTTACTTCATAAATTGTTGACATTTTCGGTTTCTCGATTGATCCACTTTAGTCAATTTTCTCTGATACCAAGCTGAAAGATCTCTGTTCCCACCGCACAACAAATTTTGGGGTGCTAGCGGCGCAAGTAGCACTTCTTGGGCCATGGGGCAGGGTCCCTCACTAGGGACCTCGCCTATACGGATATCTGGACAAGAGACTAATCCATGGGTTCTTCCAAAACCGAATCGAAAAAAACTTCCCTCGCTCGGAAAGCACGGGCGATTCCTCCAAGATAAATTTACTCTAACCTAATCAAGAGTCTTATTAACTGAACTGATCTCACCGAACCCGTAAGTCCCATAGTCACATCAAGGAAAAGACTTGCACTTGGATCATAGAGACCAACGCTTTTTTCCTCTCATTGAGAGGCATAGCCATTGATTCTTTTCCACAGAACAATTTTTATCCGGGATTTACTTCATCTATCATACCATAACAGAATTGATTCTCATTTTAGGGATCCATCAGTATAGCCTAACCCCATCCAGTCCCGTGGGTTAGCCAACCGCCCAACCACTGTAGTGATGGGATCCATGTAATAATTTGAATAGGTTTTGTCCTAGGTACCAGGGAAAAGAGTTCCCAGGCCCCCTAGCCAAATATTCATGCAAACCTAAAACTAGTCACACCACTTACACACCCAATATGAAATTGCCTTTTTCACAAATTCAGCTATCATTAAAACAATCATTTAATGAAACTGTAGTATCACTGATCATAATCCTCCAAAATTAATCTGGTTGAATCCTAATTTTCATTTTTTTCTTCATCGGTGTACTTATGGCATCATTAGCAACTAGAACGCTCACCACCTGTCCATTCAGGGGCCTTTTCAATAGTTCCTAGCTCATAGTACCCGGTAATATATTCACTTATAAAAATCAAAATGGAATCTCCGTCGAAGATCAGCAAGATCAACCAACAGACCCATATAAAAGGGTCATGGACTCATCGGTTGAGGACCAGCAAGGTCAATCAACCAGATCTACGCCCGAATTCAGAAAACAACTCTTAGTCCTTGTTCCGATTCTTCCCCGATGCACGTGTAGATATCTTTGCCAACCCAGAGCTCGAGCACCGTATGGTCAGCACGCTCTAGGTCACCTAGCGCTTCACTCATACGCTGCTTCCTTGCTCCCTCATCCACCGTACCAGAAGCTCACCATTTAAATCGAATCGAGGCTGCTCAAGAGCTCGGCTCACCTTGTTACACGAGACGTCCTCCATTGACTCTACATCACCTGTTGCAACTTTATCAGAGCTAGGTCTCCACGACCTCATTCACAAGACAGTCAAAATGCTTCTCCAGCATTCTTGACATTAAACAGCCATTAAAAAACACGTCATAAATACAGTTTCTATAACGAACTCTCTTCTTTCCACATTGTTCCACATCAATCCACATTATTTAATACAAATCCATTTCATATGTATTCTCATTATCATCCACATTATTTAATCCAAATCCATTTCATATATATTCTCATTCTCATCCAATCACATTATTTTCATATCATCCACATTATTTAATCCAAATCCATTTCATATGTATTCTCATTCTCATCCAATCACATTATTTTCATCCAATCACATTATTTTCATCCAATCACGTTATTTTCATCCAATCACGTTATTTTCATCCAATCACATTATTTTCATCCAATCACGTTATTTTCATCCAATCACATTATTTTCATTCTCATCCAATCACATTATTTTCATTCTCATCCAATCACATTATTTTCATCTCATCACATCTTTTGTCATTTATCCTCATCAAATCTCATCCACTCGCATCTACCCATATCCGCATCTCATCACATCACATCGCATTCATTCACATCTCATCCACTCACATCACATCTCATTCATTCACATCTATCTCATTTCACATCACATTCATTCACCTCACATATCATCGATTCACATCTCTCATCCATTTCACATCACATCTCATTCATTCACATCTATCCCATTTCACATCACATCACATCACATTTATTCACATCACATATCATCCATTCACATCTATCCCAATTTACATCACATCCATTTCACATCACATCCATTTCACATCACATCTCATTCATTCCCATCCCGATTCACATCACATCACCATCCCATCACATACATTCTATCCACATAACATAACGTCCCATCTATCCACATCATATCTCATTCATACACATCTCATCTCATTCATCCGCATCCATCCAATCGTTCACATGTATACGACTACCCACATCTATCCATACATTCATATTTATCACTTCATATCCACATATATTCATGTCACATCACATTTCATCCATTTTCATCACATACACATCCACATCCATTCTTTCACATACATATCCACATCCATTCTTCACATATACATTCACATCCATTCTTTCACATACATATTCACATCCATTCTTCACATACACATTCACATCCATTCTTCACATACACATCCACATCTATTCTTCACATACATACTCACATACATATTCACATCCATTCTTCACATACACATCCACATCCATTCTTCACATACACATTCAAATTCATTCTTCACATACATCGACATCCATCCATTCATTCACATCTATCTGATTCACATCACATCTCATCACATCTATTCACATCACATTACATCCATCCATTCATTCACATCTATCTGCTGACTCACATCACATCTATTCACATCACATTACATCCATCCATTCATTCACATCTATCTGATTCACATCACATCACATTACATCCATCCATTCATTCACATGTATCTGATTCACATCACATCTATTCACATCACATCTCATTTCTATGCAAGTTTTCAGTTTGATTTTTTTTTAAATACAAGGAGTATTTCTTGAATCAGTATCCCTAAAACTGCTTTATTGGAATTCAGAATTTCATACCAGAATTCCTTGAATTCTATCACATCTATTCACATCACATCTCATTTCTATGCAAGTTTTCAGTTTGATTTTTTTTTAATACAAGGAGTATTTCTTGATACAGTATCCCCAAAACTTCTTGATTGAAATTCTGAATTTCATACCAGAATTCCTCGAATTCTATAACCTTGATCCACACATCAATTCGAAGGCTCTCAATTTAGTTTCAAATTTGTCAGGAGTTTTGAGTGTATTTTTCTAAACTGGTCACACCTTCTTTCCTCAAAACTGACGAAAGAGTTTGGTCTTAGTCATAGTCTGATTCAAGGTTTGAGTCGGATAAGATTTTTCCTGATCTATATTTCTCGAAAAGGTTTGATAATTCAGTTACTATTTTACTGAATTTCTTTCTTTGAATATTCACTTAACTGATTTCTAAATTAGTTACGAATTCCAAGAGGAATAGATTAATCATTTATCTAAATATTTCGATCTCGATAGATTTTGTGAATTCTCTTTTTACAATCAATGTGAATATAAAACGATAGAAATTTCTCTCTTAGAGTGTTTAATTATTCATTTATCAAATACTCATAGAATTTAGACATAGAATTTAAGAGAATTCTAATTTTGATATAAAAATTCTTTATGCATCTATTTATGCATAAAAATCAACTTCAGTGGGAATAACTCTTGAAAAAAAAATCCTTTTATGCATCTATTTATGCATAAAATCAATTTTGATAGAAAAATACTATTAAAATAAAAAGAATTTCTTTATGCATCTATTTATGCATAAAAATTATTTTTTATAAGAATTCTCTTTTACCAATCAGTGTGAATATAAAACGATAGAAATTTCTCTCTTAGAGTATTTAATTATTCATTTAAAGTCAATATTAGATAAAGTGAAAAAAATCCCATTCCCATGAAAAAAGTGGGGGTATGGTAAACTCATCCAAAAGTTTGTCAAAACATATTCATGTGACATATCATTGGAAAGAGCTTGAAAAGTAGAATCTAGATCTACTTTGTCCGACAAATTTGGAGTTTGCATGTTCAAGTTATGGCCAAAATAAATTTTTTAAATACATTCCCATTTTGAGGGATTTTTCCCATTTTATCTAATATTGACTTTTTATCAAATACTCATAGAATTTAAGAGAATTCTTATTTTGATATAAAAATTCTTTATGCATCTATTTATGCATAAAAATCAACCTTAGTGGGAATAACTCTTTTAAAAAATCCTTTTATGCATAAAATCAATTTTAATAAGAATAACACTTTTATATAAAAAAATTCTTTATGCATAAAAATTAATTTTTATAAGAATAACGCTTTTATAATAAAAAAATTCCTTTATGCATCTTTCTATGCATAAAAATCAAATTTAAAAGAATAACACTGTAATAAAAACATTCCATTACGCATCTTTCTATGCATAAAAATCAAATTTAATGAGAATAATACTTTTGTAATTAAAAAATTTCTTTATGCATAAAAATCAAATTTAATGAGAATAACACTTTTGTAATAAAAAAATCTTTTTTGCATAGAAATCAGTTTAAATAATTAATATCACTGATATACTTGCATATTCATAGGTGAATATGTACATGGAGTAATTAGAATATTTCTTTTAGATGCAAAAAATGGTGGGAATTAATCTTTTGAATAACATAAAAATAAACTTTCTTTTCCTCAAAATTTTAGAAAATATTGCCATAACCTCCTTTGTATGGCTGACCATTTCTCATTTTTATCATTCTTTATTTAACTTCTATTAACCCAAATTAGATTTATAGAACTCTAATCTACACAATTTTCTAAATTCAAGAGAGTAAACAATAAGAAGAGCTTAAGTAATCCTTTAATTATAGCTATATGTTATTAAATATAATAAAAAATAATATTATATATAATATATATATTTACGTGCGTGTGTGTGTGTGTGTGAGAGAGAGAGAGAGAGAGAGAGAGAGAGAGAGAGAGAGAGAGAGAGAGAGATTGTATGTGTGCGTGTGTGTAAGAGAGAAATAGTTTCTATGTATGGGAGAGTGTGTGTCGAAAGAGAGAGGCTGTGTGTGTGTGTGTAAGAACCTCCCCTTCTGATCTTATAATTATTTCCCTCTCTGAAATAAAAGAAAGATCTTGTTTTATCCTGTTTTGGCCTAGCGAGAGAACATGTCTAGAGGGAGGCAATTCAAAATTGAGATATTTTTGGATATAAAAATTCTCCTAGTGTCTAAAATGGTTTCCCTTGAAACAGAAATTCAAAAAGAACCTTCCATTAATTAAAAATAGGTATAAAGGACCTTAGCCTAAGGGTCCAGATTTTGAGAAATTTTTGGATTATGGTCCAATTAAGGTTACTATGGACCAATAAGATTAATAGAAATGTAGGAAGGAGATAAATTGAAGAGTAAAAGAAAAACCCCCAAAAAATAAGTAAATGCTCACAAAAGATGAAGAGTGGACTAAGGACCAAAGAAAAGAATTAAAAAACTAAATTTTGACACCTCAGTGTGGGGATATCCCCTCATGAAGTAGGCACCTTTTTCTCATCATTACCCCCAATTTTTAATCAATAAAATGAGATATTTTCATCTCTCCTCTCTCCTATTTCAAAACTAGATCTAAAAAGTAAGCTAAACTGACCCAAAAATGGTAAAAAATTGACCAAACTGATTTGAAAAATTCTAAAATCACTTTCCTTGGTTAGAGGTTCACTTTTTCCTATAAATAGAAGCCTCTCCCTTTTTAAAAGCTTAATGGTGTTTATGCATTATTACTCTACTCTTGTCCTGAGCCATCTACATTGAATTCTTTTTAAAAATTCAATTATTTTTTTAATAATTCAACTATTTTTAGCCTAATCCTCTCCAAAGTGAATTGGTGGCCACTCTTGCTTCAAACAAGAGTAGAACCCTCAAGCCAAAGGAGAGCTTACAAGCTCTATGTAAGCTAATTTTCTTACTTGTTTAATGAAGAATCTATGGTTTTCTTAATTTTTATATTTTGGAGATGTTGAATTAAATTCAAATGCATCATCTTCATCCATTCTCGCATTCACTGATGCAAGTTGAGCCATAAGGCCCTTCAAGTGAGAGATGAAGGCTCCAATGCCATCTCCCTCTTTGAGTTCCAAGCTGAAAAATTCAATTTTAAGTGAGATCTTAGAATTCTTACCACGAGCTCCATAGAGCTTATCAAGCTCATCCCATTTCTCCTTTGCAGTTGAAAGCTGGTCCACATGGTGAATGAGAGTCTCATCACCTCAAGATGAAGCATGATGATGGCTTGTGCCCTCTCATCATATTCAATATCTTCAGCCTTAGTTCGATCAATAACCTTAGTGCCGGAGATGAATGGCCAAAAACCTTTGGAGATTATCTTGTACTTGACAAGATGATGTCCAAAAACCTTAGTGCCAGAGATGATGTCCAAAAACCTTTGGACATCATCTTTTACTTGATAAAAACTTGCCAAGTGTGGAAGCCCTCTCCTGAGAACTTCTTAATTTGGGTGTTGTTCTTTGACATTGCGTATTGAAGGAGATTATTACTAGAGAGTAATGGTGGGCTGATTTATGAAGAAGAAAAACCAAAAAATTTTGATATTTTGGCTTAAGTAGAAAGAGAAAGGCTTATGAGAGTGCAACAACCCTTAATCAAGCCAAGGATGTTGCATAAAAAGGAGATTAAGATGGTAAATTTTATGGTTTAACACTTAGGGTTTGTGCCCAACCACTAATTCTGATGGAGATAAGCTTCATTAGTGTCAATGAACACTTTGTTTGGTGATTAAGATCACCATTAGTGCTTAAAAACATGATTAGTGCTTAAGCAAGTTCCCCCAAAATAGAAGTTCAAAAAGATTTTCAGAAGGTGCATTAGAAATCAAGTACAAGAGGCCTTATCCTAGGGATCCAGATTTTCTAAAAATTTTAAATGAAGGTTTTGAGGGACCAATCACATTCATCCAAATGTGTGAAGAAGATAAATAGAAGAAATAAAGAAAATCCCCCCCAAAAATGAGTAAATACTCACATAAGATGAAGAGTGGACCGAGGACCGAAGGAAATACTAAAAAAATAGATTTTTGACACCTCACAATGGGAATTTCCCCCTCGTGAAGGAGGCGCCTATTTCACACATGTGGTGGAGTTTTAAATTATCAAAAATTGAGATATTTCATCTCTCCTCTCTTCTAATTCAAGTCTAGTTCCAAAAAGTAAGCTAAACTGACCTAAAAATGGTCAAAAATTGACCAAACTGATCTGGAAAATTCTAGAATTAGTTTTCTTGGTTAGGAGCTCACTTTTTCCTATAAATAGAAGCCTCCCCCTTTGTTGAAGCTTAATAGTGTTTTATGCACTGTTACTCTACTCCTCCCAAGAGCCAAGAACTGTGAATTTCTTAATAATTCACTAGTTTTTGACCTTTTCCTCTTCTAAAGAATTGGTGGCCACTCTTGTTGCAAACAAGAGTAGATCCCTCAAACCATCAAGCCAAAGGAAAGCTCCCAAATTTCATGTAAGTTAGAAATCTTATATTTTTCTTTACTCTTTTAATGGTTTTCTAATTTTTGTTATATTTTTCTTTACTCTTTTAATGGTTCTGAAAAAAATAATCAATATGCATCTTTCTATGCATAGAACTTAAATGTAATTAAAATCACTCTTTTATAATAATAAAAAAATAACCAATACGTATCTTTCTATGCATAGAATTTAAATCTAATGGAAATAACACTTTTAGAATAAATATATTTCTACTATGCAAGAATAAAAATGACACTTTTAGAATACACAAACGATAGGGATTATTCTTTTAGAATAATAAAAGATGAAACTTATTTCATAAAATTTTAGAAAATTTTACCATAATCTCCTTTGTATGGCTGACCATTTTTTAATTTTTTCTATCTTAAAATTACTTAAAAAATTATCCCCAAATGGTTTTAAGCACTCTAAACTAATCAAGTTACTTAAAAATTATCCCCCAATGGTTTTAAGCACTCTAAACTAATCAAATTTCACTTTTAAAAAAGAAACAATATGAAAAGTTTGATTCCAACTATTAGATCACTTAACTAGGATAAAGAAGGGTTGATTTTAAGAATGAGAGAGGGGGAGAAGCCTTTCCAGCAAGGCATAGTATCAAATTATCAAGTGTTACTTTCACTAATACTGATTTCTATGCATAAATAGATGCATAAAAGATTTTTTTTAATAAAAGTGTTACTTTCATCAATATTGATTTTTATGCATAAAAGAATATTTTTATTATAAAAGTGTTACTTTCATCAAAATAGATTTTTATGCGTAAAATGATGCATCAAAGAAATTTTTTTATTATAAAAGTGTTACTTTCATCAATAGTGATTTTTATGCATAAATAGATGCATAAAAGAATTTTTTTTATTATAAAAGTGTTACTTTCATCAATATTGATTATTATGCATAAAAGAATTTTTTATTATAAAAGTGTTACTTTCATCAATATTGATTTTTATGCATAAATAGATGCATAAAAGAATTTTTTTATTATAAAAGTGTTACTTTCATCAATATTGATTTTTATGCATAAAATGATGCATAAAAGAATGTTTTTATTATAAAAGTGTTACTTTCATCAAAATGGATTTTTATGCATAAAAGAATTCTTTTATTATAAAAGTGTTACTTTCATCAAAATGGATTTTTATGCATAAAATGATGCATCAAAGAAATTTTTTATTATAAAAGTGTTACTTTCACTAATATCAATTTTTATGCATAAAATGATGCATAAAAGAATTTTTTTAATTATAAAAGTATTATTTTCACTAATATTGATTTTTATAAATAGATGCATAAAAGGATTTTCTTTTATATAAAAGTGTTATTTCCATAGAAGGATTTTATGCATAAATAGATGCATACATAATTTTTATATCAAAACAAGAGTTCTCTTTAATCATTGTTTAAATCCCATGAATATTGGTAAAGGAATTAGTAAATACTCTGTGAAGGAAAATTCTATCGTATAATATTCTCTAGGATGGTAATGAGAAAATTCAGAAGATCTGTCGAAGTCGGAATTTTAGATAAATGATTAATTTATTCCTCATAAGAATTCGTGGGGCTAGTTTTGAATTTAGAGTTAAGCAAAGTACTCGATGAATAAAATTCAGTAAAGTAGTAATTGAAATATTACCCTTCGATAAAGATAGTTCAAAGAGAATCTTTCCAGACTCAATCCCCTGAATCAGACTATGACCAAGACATAACTCCTTCGTCAGTTTCAAGAATAGACGATGTGACCAGTTTAGTAATCTACACTCAAATCACCCACCGAATCTGAAACTAAATTGAGACCTTTGATTTTGATTTGAGGATCAAGAATTCAGAATTCGAGGAACTCTGCTTGGGAATCGAGACCTGTGATCTAGAAGTCTTGGGATACGGAATTAAGATATACTCATTGTATTCAAAAGCAAATCAAAACTGAAAACTTGCATAGAAACCCTGTTTTCTTAAAGGACTGTCTTACGCCAGAATGCTGGATGGAGCATTTGGTATATGTGTTTTTCTAAGGGAAGTTCGGTTGCAATAGCTGCTGGCGGGGAGTGTTCAAAGGACAACTCACGCAGCAAAGCCTGCCGAGGTGTCTTGACCAGCCTCGGTATGGCTAAAATGGTGCGCTTCCGATACGATGGGCGAGGGCCGACGAAGCGGTCCCTGAGTGAAGTGCCAGGACACCTAAGGAGGATCCTGGAGGGTTCTGACCAGGCGATGCACAGGCTCGCGGTGCTGAGGACACCCATGCGTATGTCGTGGAAGATATATATGTATGATGATGAGAAACTTATTGTAATCTGTTACTGGATCTCGTTGCTGACCTGCTAGTCTCAACGGAGAGTCCAGAGTGATACTGTTTTGTGAGAAACAAGGATTGAATGGAAATTTTGAGTTGTGACATCTGTACCCAATAATTGTTTGTGAATGGATTGTTTTATAAATTAAAGTTCAAAGAGGAGTGTGTGAGTATCTGTATTCTAAAGCAAAAGTTAAGAAAGGCTTTCAATTATGGGTGAGTACTTGTCTGGTTCTACTATTCCAGTGGTGGTTGGGCGGTGGCTAACCCATGGGCCAGATGGGGTAGGCTGCTGGAAGTAGTAGAATTTTAATAATAAAATTGATTAATAAGATTACGCTTAGAACTCGAATAGTTAAATATTTACCTGAAGACTTCTCAAATGAATAGATCAACGACTGTGCCTAATTCAGTTAGGAAAAAAGCGTTGATTCCTTCAAGTTAAGTCTGTTATAGTTTCCCTTCTATTTGGTTTATTCAGATGAAGATTAGATTAGTCTTGACTTTGTTTAGAAAAATTCATTTAAGAAATTCAAAATGGTGGAATCGTCCCCGCTTTCCAGGCATGGGAAATTTTCCCAATTTCGGTTTTCAGAATGACCACCACCAGCTTAGTCTCGTGCTCGAACATTCGCAGGCGAGGCCCCGAGTGAGAAACCTTGCCCCGCGCAAGAGGAAGCTACTTCTGCTGCTATCATCCGGGAATTCAGTGCTGCGCAGAGGGAGCAAGGGGATCTCATAGTTGGTATCAGAGCTCTATTGTAAATTTACGTAACAACAATAGAAATTGCTTAAATTTTTAAAGTAAATCTGGGAAATAATATTTTTGCTTGTTAATATTATGTTGAAGGAACTTCAGCAATTGAAAACTCATAAATTGAATTCTAATTTATAGATGGATACCCCAAATCTATCTGGCATTCTTGAACTCTCCTAGAGTCAGGATATGATAGCCTTTGCATTCGACCACCTCATCAACTCTACTATGACCCGAGTAAGCAGAGTGAGACTCGCACGTCATTTTGAGAGTCTTTACTTTCCTGATCCTCTTGAGCGACGTCGGTATATGTGGTTCTGTGGAGGACGATGTATTAATATCAGTACCAATCAGCGTCAGAGGCTCAGGCAAAATATTTCCTTAGCTATGATTTTGATAAGGCTAGGGTTTGTTCAGCATGTACAACTCTTTAATCATTCACCCAGCAACTTCAGAACTTCATGCCAAGTTTTTAGGCTTCTTAGCCACTTTATCCCTATAGATAGAATTACAACACCTCTTTTTGTAATGAATCGTGTGTACCATGGCATGTTTTCTTCGTAGTTTCACTTCTTCATGCGAATACGATTGAGACAGTGATTTTGGGGAGCCGTGATGCTCTATGTATATATCGAAAACTTTTGATAATAAATGATGTTTTGCAAAAAAATTCCAAATTATTTTCATGATTGTGAATATGGTTAGTAAAATTATCAGAGTAAATCTTGTTTCATGATGTATGATGAAATAATTATCTGTTTAAAGAATAAATTATAAAAATTAAGTAATCATAAATCTGTTGTCAAAGTTAAGTTGACAAAAATCTCATTTTCTCAAAGTCATGAGGTGCGTGGCTCGTGCAAGGCAACCGGATCCTCTAACCAATTTGACGAAGAGTTAGATCTAGATGTTCGAAAAGCCCTGCACAGATCCCAACCTGGTCCCTTCAAGGGTGAAGGGGAGTAGTTAGGTGAAGTAGTGGAAAAGTGGATTGAGGTAATGGAGGAATACTTTGATGTAACTAGCTACAATGAGAGAAGCAAGATGGCTCTTGCCAGGTTAAAGATTATGGAAACGGCCAGGGTCGCTTGGAGGAATCACTGCGAGACTAACCGTCTCTCGACCGGAATACCTAGACCTGGACCGATCTTAAAGCTCACCTCAGAAAGAGGTTCTGTCCTCCGGGCTTCCTTGAAACTAAAACGAATAAGTTCTTGAAACTAAAGCAGGATAGCCGGACAATTGAAGAGTACCATCAAGCTTTTGCCTTTCTCCTCAAATATTTCCCTCAATTGGATGAAGAGCAGCTGATGGCTAGGTTCATTCGAGGAATGAACGAGCCATTGGACACCTTAGTAAAGAATGCCAAACTAGTCTAAATGGCCGAAGCAGTAAGAATGGCAAAGGACTTTGCCAAAGCCTTTATTGTTAAGGTCCCGCCAAAGCCTGCACACCTCTAACTTTAAAAGATTCCAAACCTCGAGAAGTACTTCAAACTTTCCTCCCCCAAAGAGGCAACAAGGCTCAATTCAAAATCAGGATGCAGGAAGATTCAGAAGTGAAGGAAGACCCTTCCCCTAGAACACTTTCTCAGGAGCCCCACCTATTTCAAGGATTCAGAGGGATGAGCTCAGAAGTGAGAACCGGTGTTTTGGATGCCAGGGTTTTGGTCACCAGCTGAAAGGCTGCTCGACTTCTGCCATGTCAAGGGGGAAGTCAAGGACCGAGAGCGCAAAGACCAACCCCTCCTATCAGTCAAATCAAGGTCCATCTTGCCCAAATAAGGAAAATCCCAGGAGAACTCCAGCTCAGCCACCTGCCTTTGTCCAGAGTAGCCTCAGAACTTCCCAAAAATTGGGGCAACTAAAGAGAAAGAGTTTCGCCTCCTCGGACAGCAGCCAGAGCAGTCACAATTACAGAAGTAGTGGAAGAGGAAAGAGGACAGATTTATGCTGCAATTGAAAACCAAGGGCCAAATCGCCAATTCTCCATCATTCATACTCCAGCTGAGTATTAGGGTAAGCCTTTTAAGCTTTTGATTGATTCAGACAGTACTCATTCTTTCATTTCCCTTGGATGCTTGCATAAGCTAGTCTTAGATCAGAAATCAGGGAAACCTATGCAAGTTGAATTGGCAAGTGGGAAGATTCTTCTTACTCACCTTGAGACAGATCATATTCAATTCAATCTAGATGGGAATTTAACTAACTGTTAGTTCAGAGTTATACCTTTGGGAGTTTTTGACGGGATCCTTGGAATGGATTGGCTCCATAAAAATCAAGCTGACATTCACTGTCATAATGGAACCATTTCCTTCCGTGACCTCCACGGAAATAAAGTTCAAGGAACCGGAATTTCAGGATCCCCAAGTCTGCAGTTAGTAAAAGCTTCTAAGTTACTAAAAGGGTTTAGAAAGAAGCAACGCATTTATCTTGTAAAAATGAATCCGATAGACTTAAAGTTAAAAGCTAAAGAACCTGAATGGTTAAGTGATTATGATGATTTGTTCCCTGCAGAGCTAACAGAGATGCCTCCAATTCAGGAAGTAGATCATGTGATAGAATTGACCCTCGGAGCTCAGCCTGTAGCCTTGCGCACGTAAAAAATTCCAGATCTTGAAGCCATTGAACTCAAGGAATAGCTTAGATAGCTATTGGAACAAGGGTTTGTAAGATCCAGTGTTTCACCTTGGGGTGCGCCAGTTCTCTTTCAGAAAAAGAAAGATGGAACGCTAAGACTCTGTGTGGACTATAGAGGTCTCAACGAGCTGATAGTTAATAATAAGTATCCTATCCCCATAATTGATGAGCTTTTGGACAGGCTAAGTGGAGCCCAGATCTTCACAAAGATAGATCTCAAATTAGGATATTATCAGATCAGGATTAATGAGCAAGATATCTCGCATTATGAATTCACTATCATGCCGTTTGGATTGACAAATGCCCCAGCTACATTCAATCGCCCAATGCAAGACATTCTCAGAGAATACTTGGATGATTTTGTTCTTGTTTTCTTTGATGATATTCTGATTTACTTAAAGAATGCAGCTGACCATGAAGCTCATGTCAGAAAAGTTCTTGAGATTCTAAGGAAGCATCAACTCTTTGCAAAAAAGATCAAATGCACTTTCTCTGCCGACCATGTTGAATACTTGGGCTTTCTGGTATATCAAAAGATGGAATTTCTCTAGATTTTACAAAAGTACAAGTAGTCATAGATTGGCTTGAACCCAAGACAATGAAGGAAGTCAGAGGATTCTTGGAATTGACTGGTTAGTATAGAGTTTTTATACCAAAGTATGCTCTCATAACTTCCCCCCTTGACTAGTCTTCTCAAGAAGAATATTCCGTTTCAATGGTCTGCCAGTGCCAGAGTGCTTTTGATAAGCTGAAGACCACCTTGGTAACCAATCCCATTCTAAAGCTGCCAGATTTCTCTCTACCCTTTGAGGTAGTAATAACTGATGCGAGTGGTTTTGCCGTGGGAGGTGCACTCATGCAGGAAGGTCATGCAGTGGCCTATGAATCCCGAAAACTCAGAATGCATGAGAGGAATTATGGTATCCACGACCTGGAACTACTTTCAGTAGTTTATGCCCTAAAGTTGTGGAGACATTACCTACTGGGTCAAAGATTCACTTTGATGACAGATCATCAGAGCTTAAAGTGGATCTTCACTCAGAAGGATCTCAACATGCGCCAAAGAAGGTGGATGCATACCCTACGCCAAAGAAGGTGGATGCAGACCCTGTGCCAAAGAAGGTGGATGCAGACCCTGTAGGAATTTGATTTTGAAATCAAGTACCGCCCAAGCAAAGAAAATGTGGTAGCATGCCCTCAGCAGAAAAGCCTCCTTGCTTGCAATTACTGTAGTGTCAAATCCTTTGATTATTGAAGCAAGAGAGAAGATCATGCAGGATGGATTCTTTGGCCCTATTGCTACCCTACTTATGCAGGAAAGCAAAACTCCAGAGGAGTTGAACCGAGTTCAAGGGTACAGCCTGGATGATGGAATTATGTATTATAATCATAGGCTATGCATTCCCAATGATGAGGGAACTAAGGTTCAAATTCTGAATGAAGCCCATGATAGCCTTATTTGCAGGACATCCAGGTTTCATCAAAACCTACATGTCTCTGAAGAAAAGCTTCTTTTGGTCTGGTCTAAAAAAGGATGTGCTTAATCATGTACGTCAATGTTTGACTTGTCAAAAAGTCAAGGCCAAGAGAGTAAAAATACTTGGGAAATTACATCCATTAGACATCCCCCAGATGAAGTGGGAATGTATCAGTATGGATTTTATTACTGGATTACCTTCAGTGCAATCACGTTACAACTCCATCTTCGTGGTAGTTGATAGACTAACCAAAGTTGCCCATCTGATTCCAATAATAAAAGAAACCTACACTACTACAATGGATGTGGCCAGAGTGTTTCTCAAGGAAATCTTCCGATTGGATGGCCTACCAGAAGAATAGTAAGTGATCGAGATCCCAAATTCACGTCAAGATTCTGGACTGCATTTTTTGAAGCAGTAGGAACTTTCTTGGATCTCAGCACAGCTTACCACCCGAGACCGATGGTCAAATAGAAAGGGTAAACCACAAGTAATTGAAGATATACTTCGATCATACTGTGTGGCAAGGAACCCAAGAAGTGGCTAAGCTATCTGCACCTAGTCGAGTTCGCCTACAATGCGTCTTATCACAAAAGTATTGGGATAAGCCCTTTCAAAGCTTTGTATGGACAAGATTGCTTAACTCCATTAACTTGGTCCGACCCATTGATTAGGGTCGAGATGTCCAGACAAATGCTTGATGACATAGAGCAGCAGATGCAATCAATTCGCAAAGATATAAAAGCTGTCCAGGATAGACAGAAGCAGTATGCAGATAAGAAGAGGACAGACAGAGAATTCGAAGAAGCAGATATGGTCTTCATTTGAGTACGCCCCAAAAGAAGTTCTCTATCTCTTGGGAAGTACAAGAAGTTATCCCTCAGATATTGTGGTCCATATCTGATTACAAAGAAAGTAGGTGACTTAGCCTACGAGCTTCTTCTGCCTCCTCATCTCAAAGTACATAATGTATTTCATGTCAGCCTTCTTGAAAAGTATGTACCAAGCCCGAATCATGTGCTTGATGAAATCTTAACTTCTTCAACCCAAGGGCAGATGAAACTCCAACCTGAAGAAATCCGTGATGTTCGAGAAAAGGTTCTCAAGAACAGAATTTTGAGAGAATTATTGGTCGAATGGAAGTTCTATCCTTTTGAGAAGATGCCACCTAGGAGAAAGAAGCCGAACTGTTGCGGGATTACCCCCAGTTTGCAAGATGAGGACATCTCGCGTTTTTCAAGTGGGAGAGACTGTAAGATTCCTCCCCAGCCTCTCAAGATGTCCAGCATCTTCCCCTGTATTCAAATCCCTCTTCAGAAATATAAAAGATCTTGTTTCTACTTGTTTTGGCCTAGAGAGAGAAAATATTCTAGAGAGAGGTTATTCAGATTTTGAATATTTTTGGATGGAAAAATATATCTTCTTATTAAAATAAGTTTTTCCTAAACAAAAGTTCAAAAAGATTTTCAGAAAGTGCATTAGAAATCAAGTATAATTTATTCACATCTAGGGGTCCATATTTTCTGAAAATTTAAAATTAAGGTTTTGAGGGGCCAATTAGATTCATCCAAATGTGTGGAGAAGATAAATAGAAGAAATAAAGAAAATACCCCCCAAAAATGAGTAAATACTCACATAAGATGAAGAGTGGACTAAGGACCAAAGGAAATACTAAAAATGGATTTTGACACCTCACAATGGGAATTCCCCCCTCATGAAGGAGGCGCCTATTTCACACATGTGGTGGAGTTTTAAATTATCAAAATTGAGATATTTCATCTCTCCTCTCTCCTAATTCAAGTCTAGTTCCAAAAAGTAAGCTAAATTGACCTAAAAATGGTCAAAAATTGACCAAACTGATCTGGAAAATTATAGAATCAGTTTGCTTGGTTAGTAGCTCACTTTTTCCTATAAATAGAAGCCTCCCCCTTTGTTGAATCTTAATAGTGTTTTATGCACTGTTACTCTACTCCTCCCAAGAGCGAACTGTGAATTTCTTAATAATTCACTAGTTTTTGACCTTTTCCTCTTCTAAAGAATTGGTGGCCACTCTTGTTGCAAACAAGAGTAGATCCCTCAAACCATCAAGCCAAAGGAAAGCTTCCAAAATTCATGTAAGTTAGAAATCTTATATTTTTCTTTACTCTTTTAATGGTTTTCTAATTTTTGTTTTGTTTGAAATGATAATATGATGCTATGCCTTTCTAGAAAGGCTTTCCCCCTCTCTCATTCTTAAAATCAGCCCTTCTTTATCCTAGTTAAGTGATCTAATAATATGATGCTATGCCTTGCTAGAAAGGCTTTCCCCCTCTCTCATTCTTAAAATCAGCCCTTCTTTATCCTAGTTAAGTGATCTAATAGTTGGAATTAAACTTTTCATATTGTTTCTTTTTTAAAAGTGAAATTTGATTAGTTTAGAGTGCTTAAAACCATTTGGGGATAATTTTTTAAGTAATTTTAAGATAGAAAATTTTGAAAAATGGTCAGCCATACAAAGGAGGTTATGGCAAATTTTTTTAAAATTTTGTGAAATAAGTTTCATCTTTTATTATTCTAAAAGAATAATCCCTATCGTTTGTGTATTCTAAAAGTGTCATTTTCATTCTATGCATAGAAAAATGCATAGTAGAAATATATTTATTCTAAAAGTGTTATTTCCATTACCCGAATGTGGGACCCTTGTCCCGCGCGAGAAGTGCTACTTCCGCTGCCAGTATCCTGAATCCGTTGCTCGGTGGGAACATGGATCTTACAGTTGGTATCAGAGCATTTGGCTAATAAAGATCAACTGAGAAACCAAATATGTCAAAAATTTATCAAGAAGCACAAAAAAGGTTGTAATTGTGTGATATAATTCATACAATTTGATATTCAAACTAAAATTCGTAATTTGGTAATTGGGTCTTCAGATGGAAATACCGCAATTATATAGAATCCCTGACTTGCTTAAGGCCTAGACATGATGGTATTTACCTTATAATTCCAAGGGCCGTGACTACCGTATATACCGAGAGTATAACTGCAGCTCTTTACTGACAGTATATACGAGTAAATCTAAGACTTGAAATTATAAGCATTAATGCTATCCAGATGATGAATTCGAATGTGATTGATATGATTTTTAATTCTGTTTGAGAATTGATGAATTGATTTGGATTCTGATTGAAAATTCTAATTGAAAAATGTTGATTTCTGAAATTAGTTGAAATATAATAATCTGAACAAAACCACAATGAGGATTAATGGGACGAGTCCCTGTGTGATGATATTCATATAACTGGAATGATGATAATGAATTCAGCAAATCACTATGAGATTAGTGGGTTGTGCTATCAAATTATTACTGTTAACACTTGATCGGTAGATCAAGTTAAGGGATGACAAATTGAGAACTTGCTTGACTGAAATTCCCATGGAGGAATGTTCAGAAGGAAATTTTTCGGTCTAATGGACCATTATCATCTTAAAGATATGAATGATAAGATCTGAACGAATTGTTATTTAATTATGAGTTCTATATAAGGGATATTTATCCCAGTATTCTATTGGGTTGACCAGAATATAAGGAACCCCAGAATAAAATTGGATCTTAAGAAAAAGAGTTGTCCTCTACCTTGCAAGATGAGGACATCTCGCACTTTTTTAAGTGGGGTAGAATGTAAGATTCCTCCCCAGCCTTCGAGGTATACAGAAGTAAGAATCTCCCTTTTTGATCTTATAATTATTCCCTCTCTAAAATAAAAGAAAGATTCTGTTTAAAAAAGGAAGACCCTTTCCCTAGAATACTTCTCAGGAGTTCCACCTGTTTTAAGGATTCAGAAGTAAAAATCGGTGTTTTGGATACCAAGGTTTTGGTCTTCATTCGAGTATGGCCCAAAAGAAGTTCTTTATCTATTGGGGAGTTTAAGAAGTTATCCCCTAGATATTGTGAGCCTTATCTAAATTCAAAGAAAGTAAGTGACTTAGCTTACGAGCTTCTTTTATCTCCTCATCTCAAAGTTCTTAATGCCTTCTATAGAAAATTGTGCCAAGCCCAAATCATGGAAAGACGGTAAAACTTCAGTGGCAAGTTACCGTTGGCTTCTAAGTTACGCTAGCTCCTTCCTTTATATAAGTCGTAACTTTTACTTATCGCTCAAAGTAATCTTACTTGTGAGATCCCAATCTCCACCACGCAACAGATTCGGGGTACTATCAGCGGAAGTAGCACATCGTGCGCGGGTAGGGGTCTCACACTCGGGGCCTCGCCCACGGATATCCGGACAAGAGACTAATCCGTCGGTTTGTCCAAAATCGAAACCGGAAAAACTCCCTTTACCCGGAAAGCACGGGCGATTCCACCAGATAACTTTGTACTCTAACGTAATCAAGATCCTTATCGATCACGCTGATCCGACTGCACCTATAAAGATACTCGGTCGGATCAACCTACGGGACCATACACCTCATCGTCGGTCGCTGGCGAGGACTCAAGCCGGCCTATTGCCCTCTCAGGCTCCATCGCTCGATCCTCCCGCCCCTCAGAGGGATGTCTGCGCACTAGGGTGGGCTTATTTACCGCACTAGCCTGGGCCCTCAGAACTAGGCAGCATCACAATCACTCGCCTCAGTCGGCAAACCTCATTCTCCCAATGGTATGAGGGATACCATGGGCCAACTCCGGGCCTTACTAACGTCTCCGCCGTGTGGCTATACAAGCACAAGAACGGGACATCGTCAAGGCAGGGAGAAGTTGTACCTGTACCTTAATTTAACCAAGATAATAATCCATTTACTCAACTAAACCATAGGACTAGAATCCATGTTACCTTCTTAAGAAAACAATCCTTTTCACAAAGATTTTAGCATCTCAACTTGAGATTGCTGATAAGACATTCTTTATTAAGGCATATGCTAAAGAATACAAACTTTAAATAGTAAATCAATCAAATAGATAAATATTAACAATTAATAGAGAAGCTGGGGCCATACCTCAACCCCTAAGAATGATATATAATTAAAAAACAAAATATGTATATACCTTATAGAAATTTATCGTTTATCATTGTCTTTGCTCGTTGACAAGAGCTTTAGAACTTGACGTATGAGAATAGAGTCTTCTAATACCTTGTCTTTTGATTGAAATCATCCAATAATCTCCAAGCTTTATCTCCTCTTACTCATACTGTGACTCTTCTCTCTTTCTAAGGTCTATGGCAAAATAGCCTTCTCTTACAGGACTACAGCATACTATTCTTTCTAAGGTCTATGGCAAAATAGCCTTCTCTTACAGGACTACAGCATACTGTTCTTTCTCTAAAAGAAAAGCTATGGAGTTTTGGTCTCTTCCTCCGAAAGACCATAGCAATCTAAGCTTCTTTTCTGAGATATTAGATAAGAATGAAGGGATATATACATCTCAAACTCTAGGATTACCTTGAGGCTACTTGCTGCCTTCTCACAGTTTTCTCTATGTAGAGACCCTGACAGAAACAGCAAACTGTTTTGACCATAACTCTCTGATAAAAACTCCGAATATAGTTGTATAACCAGTCAAAAGAACGGGAAGGCATCTGGTCTACAAGCCAACGCGAGCAGAATAGGCAAAAACGTCTGTATATAGCCACAAACGCGACATCTTTAGAAACAAGTTGTTTTTCCACATTTTTAGTATGCATGGACTCTAAATGTATAAAAGTACTCTAAATATGACCTCTTATTACCTAAAATCGAAATTCTATTTTTGGGAATACTTATCTCTTAATAGAACTATTCTTATGTTCTTATTTCTTTTAGGATTTTTGGAGCTAATATTTTTATTCTAACACTTTCCTAATGTTTCTAGCCTTATTGTCTCACTCTTCTCTAAGTACACTCTCTTTCCTTATTGAAATCTTTATTAAAAGAGACACATACATACATGGCTTGGGAAGGACCTTACACTTATTTACATCACATCTATTCACCTCTATTCGCATCACATCCATCCATCCATTCATTCACATGTATTCACCTCTATTCGCATCACATCCATCCATCCATTCATTCACATTCATATCACATTTGATCACATCTATTCACCCCACATCACATCACCTCTATTCATATCTATTTCAAAGAATTTAAATGTAGGATTTAAGAGAATTCTAATTTTGATATAAAGATTCTTTACGCATCTATTTATGCATAAAAATCAACTTCAGTGGGAGAATAACACTTTTATAAAAATCCTTTTATGCATCTATTTATGCATAAAAATCAACTTTAAGAATAACACTTTTGAAATCAAAATAAATCCTTTATGCATCTTTCTATGCATAAAATCAAATTTAATGAGAATAACACTTTCGAAATAAAAATATATCCTTTATGCATCTTTCTATGCATAAAATCAATTTTAATGAGAATAACACTTTTGAAATAAAAATAAATCCTTTATGCATCTTTCTATGCATAAAATCAATTTTAATATGAATAACGATTTTGAAATAAAAATTTTTTTTTATGCATCTTTCTATGCATAAAATCAATTTTAATGAGAATAACACTTTTGAAATAAAAATAAAACCTTTATGCATCTTTCTATGCATAAAATCAATTTTAATGAGAATAACACTTTTTAAATAAAAATAAATCCTTAATGCATCTTTCTATGCATAAAATCAAATTTAATGAGAATAACACTTTTGAAATAAAAATAATTCCTTTATGCATATTTCGATGCATAATATCAAGTTTAATGAGAATAACACTTTTGAAATAAAAATATATCCTTTATGCATCTTTCGATGCATAAAATCAAATTTAATGAGAATAACACTTTTGAAATAAAAATATATCCTTTACGCATCTTTCGATGCATAAAATCAAATTTAATGAGAATAACATTTTTGAAATAAACATAAATCCTTTACGCATCTTTCTATGCATAAAGTCAAATTTAATGAGAATAAAACTTTTGAAATAAAAATAAATCCTTTATGCATCTTTCTATGCATAAAATCAAATTTAATGAGAATAACACTTTTGAAATAAAAATAAATCCTTTATGCATCTTTCTATGCATAAAATCAATTTTAATGAGAATAACACTTTTGAAATAAAAGTAAATCCTTTATGCATCTTTCTATGCATAAAATCAATTTTAATGAAAATAACACTTTTGAAATAAAAATAAATCCTTTATGCATCTTTCTATGCATAGAAATTAAATTCAATGAAAACAACACTTTTATGATAAAAATTTCCATTATGCATCTTTCTATGTATAGAAATTAATTTTAATAATTAATATTAGTGATATCCATGCATATTCATAGGTGAATATGTACATGGAGTAAATTAGAATATTTCTTTAAGAATGCACAAACAGTGGGAATTACTCTTTTGGAATAACTGTATAAAAATAAACTTTCTTTTCACAAAATTATAAATTTTTTTACCATAACCTCCTTTGTATGACTGACCATTTCTCATTTTTATCATTCTATTTTCAACTTAAATTAACCCCAATTAGATGTAAAGGACTCTAATCTACACAATTTTTAATTTCCAAGAGAGTAAAACAATAAGAAAAGTTTAATTAATCTTTTTGTTAATCATTCTAGGATAAAGAAGGACTCAATTGTAAAGAAGAGAAGGGGGTGGCCTTTTCATCAAGGCATAGCATTAGAATTTACTTCAATCAACTATAAAACAAGAAAATCAAGAAAACCATAGATTTAAAATTAAAAAGTAAGAAAAATTTAGCTTACATAGAGTTGTAAGCTTTCCTTTGGCTTGAGGGGTTGAGAGTTCTACTTTTGTTTGAAGTAAGAGTAGCCACTAATTACTTTGGAGAGGATTAAGCCAAAAACAATTGAATTATCAAGAAAATTCAATGTAAATGGCTCTAGGTAGGAGTAGAGTAACAGTGCATAAACACCATTAAGCTTTTACAAAAGGAGGAGGCTTCTATTTATAGGAAAAAGTGAGCCTCTAACCAAGAAAACTGATTCTAGAATTTTTCAAATCAGTTTGGTCAATTTTTGACCATTTTTAGGTCAGTTTGGCCTACTTTTTGGATCTAGTTGAAATAGGAGAGAGGAGAGATGAAAATATCTCATTATTTTTTAGTTTAAAACTCTCCCATACATGTGAAATAGGCACCTCCTTCATGAGGGGAGATCCCCAAACTGAGGTGTCAAAAATGCATCATTTCCTCTAAATCTCTCTTAATTTTTAACTGATAAACCTTGCACTCAGTCAACTCTTCATCTTATGTGAGCATTTACTCATTTTTGGGGGTTTCTCTTTTATTCTTCAATTTATCTCCTCCATACATTTGGATTAATCTTATTGGTCCATACGAACCTTAATTGGAGCATAATTCAAAATTTTTTGAAAATCTGGACCCTTAGGCTAAGGTCCTTTTACCTATTTTCAATTAACTCCAATTGCACATTGGAAAGTTCTTTTTGAATTTCTATTTCAGGGGAAATCATTTTAGACACTATGAGGATTTTTTATATCCAAAAATATATTAATTTTGAATTATCTCCCTCTAGACATTTTCTCTCTCCTCCCAGGCCAAAATAGATAGAAACGAGATCTGTTATTATTCTGGAAAGGGGATTGAATACAGGGGGAGAAACTGGACATCTTGAAGGGCTAAGGAGGAATCTTACAAGTACTCTGCGACCACCACGGGCCTCCAAGGCTCGAAGTGCGGGCTGAAATCTGGGCCAAGAGGAAATTCTTCCAAGGCGCACCACCACTGGGCAAGAGTCGTTTGGAAATCAACTTGCCCAGCAAGGCATGGCTTGTATAGCTCGATCGATGAGGCCAAGGCCCCCCTCTGCTATACATGGCTGAATGATCATTCTCCATGCTACCTTGGCAGCACTGACTGGCCTCCCATAACTTCTAGTGCAGAAGAAGTTCCGGATCGAACGTTGTACCTAGCCAATACAAGCCCGAGAAAAGGCCTAGCATGAGGTGAGGTTTGCCACCACCACCACACTACTTGCTAGGGATAGCCTCGTTGAGCTCCAGTATAAAATATTCTTCTGAATACTCAGAAGAAGCGGAGCGAGCTGCTGCTTGGAAGAGATATTAATGTCAATTTGGAAACCAAGGTATCAGATTGGAGTGCCCCTCGAGATCCACTGGAAAGCCTCAACTGGTCGCCAAGTCAGGGTGGGTGCTGAGCCTTCCCAAAAACCACATGACTTGTGCCAGTTGATATGTGCTCCTAATGCACTGTAGAAAATCTCTATCGCCTCCGCGAATCTTGGAGATTCCCAACATCTCCAGCAAGGTAGGCTACTATGTCATCTGCAAACTCTAAGTCCAGCAACTCCTTCTATGTGCGGAGGGGAAGGCACAATCCTTGAAGTCCGGTCTCCTGGGTGGAGAGAAAACTAATCATGGCCTTGATGACAAATAGAAAGAGATATGGTGCCAGAGGACAGCCCTATCGAACCAAGTGAGAAAGGGGAAATCCGTCGCCCTCGGGCTCATTGAATGAGAACCTGGCTTTAAGATGTTGAATAAAGTCCTAAGACTCCACGAATCCACTCCATGGGGAATCGCATCCGGCTCATAGTGCCCTCAAAAAAGCTCCAATCCACCCTGTCATAAGCTTTCTCAAAGTCTAGGAGTAGCACAATGAGGTCCTGTTGTCGCATCCTGGCCGAAGTTGTTGCCTCTCCTAGAAGGTAAAGATGTTGTCCAGAATGTTTCGATCTTAAACAAAATGAGTCTGAGTGTTGTGGATCAAGTCTCGGAGAGAAGGCTGGAGTCGCCTGCTGATGGCCTTGGCCAAAATTGTATAGGTCATCCCTAGAAGGGCGATGGGTCTCCACTGCCAGATCTCCAATCTATCACCACCCTCCTTGGGGATCAAATGTATCAAGCCCTCTGTGAGCCTCTCTGGCATGGGACTCGTAAGCATAATCTCATTCAAGTCACGCGAAGGCCACCTTCCATGAGGTCCCAATGTCGAAGAAAGAAAGAAATAAGTAGCCCATCCGTCCCCGGGCATTTTCCCCTGGGTAATGCCCTCAGGGCCTCCTCCAGCTCCTCTAAAGTGAAAGGGGTCAATAAGAAAGAGTGAAGGGAGGGGGGGAACCACCTCTGCCTCCAGACGACTCTCTCGCATGCATCCATCACCTGGGGGGATAATGGGGCACCGGCGGTTGAGAAGAGATTGGAAGAAATCTATGGCGATGGCTCTCACATGTGGGGGATCAGAATCAATAGCTCCATCCTGGCTACGTAGCCTATGAGTACCGTATCTCCTCCTGGGTGGGACGGTTATCTCAAAGAAGTCTCCAGTAACTCTGTCACCGGTTTGAGTCTAGAATGAAGCCTTGGCATGGTATCTATACTCCACCCTCATCTCCCCCAATGGATTGAATCTCCATACGAGCGGTAGTGATTTGACTCTCAATCCATGGGCTGTCTGGGGAACTCTCCTGAAGACGCTGTTGTAAGATCCCTGTCCCCACCGTGCAACGAATTCAAGGGTGCTAGCAGCGGAAGTAGCACTCTTGCACAGGGCAGGGTCCCACACTCGAGGCCTCGCCCACAAATATCCGGACAAGAGACTAATCCATCAGTTTTTCCAAAACCGAACCCGAAAAAACTTCCCTTGCCCGAAAAGCACGGGCGATTCCTCCAGGATAACTTTTCTCTAACATAGTCAAAAGCCTTGTCTAACAAAACTGATCCGACCAAACCCGTAAGTCCCATAGTTAGATCAGGGAAAATATTGCACTTGGATCATAGAGACCAACGCTTTTTTCCTCATTGAGAGGTACAACCGTTGATTCTTTTCCATAGAATAATTTTTGTTTGGGATTTACTTCATCTATCGTACCATAACATATAAAAGAGCCATGGACTCATCCGTTGAGGACCAGCAAGGTCAATCAACCAGATCCATGCACGAATTCAGAAAACAACTCTTACTCCTTATTCAATATCTTCCCCGACGTACATGTGGGTATCTTCGACAACCCAGAGCCCGAGCACCGTATGGTCAGCACCCTCTAGGATCCTTCACAGGTCACCTAGCACTTCACTCATAGGCCGCTTCCTTGGTCCCTCATCCACCGTACCGCAAGCTCACCATTTAAATCGAACCGAGGCTAGTCAAGACCTCGGCCGACCTTGCTACGTGAGACGTCCTCCGTTGACTCTCCATCAGAGTTGCAACTTTGGCAGCTCCATGATCTCTTTCACAAGACGGTCAAAATGCTTCCCCAGCATTCTTAACATAAAACAGTCATTTAAAAATAGATCATAAATACAATTTCTATAACAAACTCTCGTCTTTCCACATTAATCAACATTACTTAATCCACATTCATTTCATATAAATTCCCATATCCAATCACATCATTTTTCATCTCATCACTTCTTTCCTCAAATATCCTCATCACATCTCATCCACCCAATCCACATCTCATCATATCACATTCATTTACATCTCGTCCATTAAGACCACATCACATTCACTCACATCACATCGCATTCAGACCACATCACATTCACTCACGTCACATCTCATTCAGACCACATCACATTCATTCACATTTATCCCGATCCACATCCCATCACATCCATTCACCTTTTATAACGTTTATTCACATCCCGATTTACATGATATCACATCCATTCACATCCCATACCATTCATTCTCATCCCGATTCACATGCGATCACATTCATTCACATCCCTTATCATTCATTCACATCCCAATTCACAAGATATCACATTCATTCACATCCCTTATCATTCATTCACATCCTCACTCACATGCCATCACATTCATTCACATCCCTTATCATTCCATCACATCCCAATTCAGAGGCTATCACATTCATTCGCATCCCTTATCATTCATTCACATCCTGACTCACATGCCATCACATTCATTCACATCCCTTATCATTCATTCACAGGCTATCACATTCATTCACATCCCTTATCATTCATTCACATCCTGACTCACATGCCATCACATTCATTCACATCCCAATTCACAGGCTATCACATTCATTCACATCCCTTATCATTCATTCACATCCTGACTCACATGCCATCACATTCATTCACATCCCTTATCATTCATTCACATCCTGACTCACATGCCATCACATTCATTCACATCCCTTATCATTCATATCTATCCAATTTACATCACATCTCATCACCTCTATTCTCGTTCATATTCATCACATTCACATCCACATACATCCACATCCATACTTATCACATACACATCCACATCTATCCTTTCACCTACATCTACATCCATTCTTTCACATACATACATCCACATGCATTCTTTCACATACATCCACATCCATCCTTTCACATACATCCACATCCATCCTTTCACATACATACATCCATCCTTTCACATACATCCACTTCCATTCTTCACATACATCCACATCCATCCTTTCACATACATCCACATCCATCCCATATCATTAATTTATAAAAATCAACTTCAGTGGAAATAACACTTTTAAATTCAATTATAAGAAAAATAACACTTTCGAAATAAAAATAAATCCTTTATGCATCTTTCTATGCATAAAATAAAATTTAATGAGAATAACTCTTTTGAAATAAAAATAAATTCCTTTATGCATCTTTCTATGCATAAAAAAATAATAATGAGAGTAACTCTTTTGAAATAAAAATAAATTCCTTTATGCATCTTTCTATGCATAAAATAAAAATTAATGAGAGTAACTCTTTTGAAATAAAAATAAATTCCTTTATGCATCTTTCTATGCATAAAATCAAAATTAATGAGAGTAACTCTTTTCAAAATAAAAATAAATTCCTTTATGCATCTTTCTATGCATAAAACCAAAATTAATGAGAGTAACTCTTTTGAAATAAAAATATTTCCAATATGCATCTTTCTATGCATAGAATGAAAATAACACTTTTAGAATACACAAATGGGGGGGATTACTCTTTTTGAATAACATAAAGGTAAAACTTATTTTCACAAAATTAAAGAAAATTTTGCCATAACCTCCTTTGTATGGCTGACCATTTTTTAGTTTTTAACACTCTAAATCTACTTAGAATTACCCCAAGATGAATTTAGCACTCTAATTTAATCAATTCTCATTTTTTAAAGAGAAAACAATACGAAAAGTTTAACTCTATTTATTTGATTACACATCTTGGATAAAGAAGCGCTGAATTCAATGAAGAGAAGGGGGAAGCCTTTCCATCAAGGCATAACATCCAATTTCAATTTAAAAGGAGCAAGAATTCATAAAACCATAGAATAGAATTAGAAAAAAGTAGAATTTCTAACTTACATGGAGTTTTTTGAGCTATCCTTTGACTTGAGGGATTGAGGGTTCTACTCTTGCTTGGATCAAGAGTGGCCACCAATTCTTTGTAGAGGAAACAGTAAAAAACAAGTGAATTATCAATGAATTCAATGTTTTTGGCTCTAGGGAGGAGTAGAGTAGTAGTGCATAAAACACTATTAACCCCTTTACAAAGGGGAGGCTTCTATTTATAGGAAAAAGTGAGCCTCGAACCAAGCAAACTGATTCTAGAATTTTGCAGATCAGTTTGGTCACTTTTTGACCATTTTTAGGTCAATTTAGCTTACTTTTTGGTTCTAGTTGAAACAGGAGAGAGGAGAGATGAAAATATCTCATTATTTGTGAGTTTAAAACTCATCCACACATGTGAAATAGGCACATCCTTCATGAGGGGAATTCCCCACACTGAGGTGTCAAAAATGCATCATTTCCTCTAAATATCTCTTCTTTTTTAACTAATAACCTTGTCCTTAGTCAACTCTTCATCTTATGTGAGTATTTACTCATTTTTGGGAGATTTTTCTTTTATTCTTCAATTTATCTCCTCCCTACATTTGGATTAATCTTATTGGTCCATAGGAACCTTAATCCAAAAATTTTAAAAAATCTAGACCATAAGGCTGGCCGCCCGCCGCCCGCCGCCCGCCTGCCTAGCCGCCTGAGCTGGCTGCCTAGCTGGTCGCTGGGCTGGCCGTCTAGCTGTCCGCTGGGCTGGCCTGGCTGTAGCCGCCCCCTGGCTGGCCTGGCTGGCCTGGCCGCCTGGGGGGGCTGGCCGCCCAAGGCTGGCCGCCCAAGGCTGGCCTGGCCCTGGCCGCCCGACCGCTGGCATGGCCTGGCCTGCCTGGGCTTTGCCGTGGGGCTGGTTGGCTGCCCGCTGCCCTGGTTTGACGGCATTGCATGCCCTTCCAAGGTCGGCCTGCTCAGGCATGGACAACACCGACGCCCTCCATTAGCGATAAGACACGGCGTCTCCACATGTTCACGCAGACTTTCGCCCACACAAACGGCGCATAAAAATGGCGCAAATGATTCTCTCGCCCCACACGCAGAACTCGTTTAGCTTTCATTCGTGGGCTGTCTTCGCGTTTCCAAGGCAAGCCCCCCCCAGGCTCTTCAACGCGGCCGTGGGGCTAGTGGGGCTAGTCTGCGCAGTGAGGCTGTTCTTCGCCCCCCCCACACACAATTGTGCTCTTCGCCCCATGTCTCCCACACACAAAATGTTGCCTTCGAAACGCTTTCATTCAGACAAGCTTCAACGACTTCTTCGCAGACCAGCTACGATTCGTATTGTTGTGTGTGACGGGGAGAGAGAGAGAGAGAGAGAGAGAGAGAGAGAGAGAGAGAGAGAGAGAGAGAGAGAGAGAGAGAGAGAGAGAGAGAGAGAGAGAGAGAGAGAGAGTTCTTCCCTTCCATTCTTCCTTGGCCGCCTCCCTCCACACCCTCCATTCGAGATAAGGGTGAGAAGATTGTGGATGAAAACCATCGAGTGGGCTCCGTCCACACTAGCCTGGCCGCCCATGACTCCGCATGGGCGTCCTCTCCCACTGAACCCCGGATATGGCCATCCGGTCTGCCGTCGGTCTCACAGGCATTACAGCCTACGTGACATTACCCCCCCTTAAGAAGAGTTTTCGTCCTCGAAAACAAACTGGAAATTGCACTACGGCGTTCCCAGGTAGCTACCTCCTCATCCCTATCTGTCCATTTAACAAGTATCTTCTGGTACACTTTATGTCGGGTTTGTCTGTCTCGATACCCAAGAATCCTTTCTGGTTCATGTGGTATCTTTGGTGGAGTGATCAATTCCACCAAAATATCTAGAGAAACTACGTTCTCTAACCCGTGAACTGATTTCTTCAGTTTACTAACATGGAAGACATGATGAACTTGAGAACTCTCCGGTAACTCAAGTTTATATGCTACGTCCCCAATCTTCTTAAGGATTTTAAAAGGACCATAATATCTCGGAGAAAGTTATTACACTTTCCCGTTTTCATGGTTTCTGATTGCGCAGGAACCTTGAGGAATACAAAGTCACCTTCTGCAAAGGTCACCTTTCTTCGTCCTTTATTGGCATAAGTTTTAGCGCGATCCTGAGCGCTGCGGATGCTCTCGCGTGCAGCTTTGAGCATATCATCCATATATTCAAGGAACTCCTTGACAGATTGAATCTTCTCCTTTTCCAGGCCTACAGCCATCGGAGATCTCGGCTGGAATCCATACATTAACATGAATGGTGTAAATCCAGTTGTACGGACAGCAGGTACTGTGTACGGCTGCCCTGCAGGTCAGGCGACTGTTTTCTCTGTGCTGGCTATTGTTGCAGGCAACTGCAGTTGCAGTTTCAGGCAGTGCAGGTAGGTACAACTGCCACGTGGACTGCTGGTACAGTCGTACGGACAGGACAAGTGGGTGCAGGCGACGCTGGACAGGACAGGTGCAGGCTGCCTTGACAGATACAGTCAGCAGGCGGCTGCTGTTGGGTACTGACCAGTACAGTACAGGCACCTGTGGAAACTATACGGACAGGTACAGTAGTGTTCTACTGACCTGTACGGGCAAGTATAGCTGGTTGCAGATCTGTTCAGACCTAGACAGTAGGGAGCAATGCATCTCCAGCTGCAGGCAAAGCTTTCCCAGAGCTATTTGGTACATCAGACAAGTGGTTGCAAGAAGACAAGCACAGACTGGTACGATTGGCTTCGCAAGGTGCAGAACCACGAGTTGATTTGGTAAGCTCTAAACTTGTCCATCTATCTTTCTTTCCATTGGCTTATGTCTGCTGCTGTCTCGCTGAGTGTTTGGAGCTATTATAGGCAAACTCCAATAAGGGCAAGTACTCTTCCCAATTAGATTGCTTCTTACTAACATAAGAACGCAACATATCCTCTAGAATTTGGTTAACTCTTTCAGTTTCACCATCAGACTCTGGATGATCTGCCGTACTCATACTTAGAGTAGTATCCAACTTTTTGAAGACTTCCCTCCAAAAATGACTGTTGAACTTTCTATCTCTATCCGACACTATATCTGCAGGCAGGCCATATAGCTTGTAGAGATGTTCAATAAAGAGTTTTTTCAACTCTGACGTTTTTACAGTTTTCTTCGTGGCAATAAACTTTACCATTTTAGTTAACCTGTAGACTACCACCCACACCGAGTCATTCCCTTGACTCGTCTTGGGTAAACCGATAATGAAATCCATGGAAATGCTTTCCCATTTCCCTTGAGGAATCTCTAGCGGATGGAGTAGTCCTCCAACCTTAAGACGTTCATGTTTATTGACCTGGCACTTACTGCATTTCAGCACATAAGTTTGGACGTTCTTAAACAAACTAGGCCAATAAAACTGTCTTTTTACTAGTGCATAGGTCTTCTGAATCCCAGGATGACCCGCACTTGGACTATCATGACTTTCTTCGTCTAATTTGGGCCCGAAAGTCACCAATAGTTGGTACACATACTCTACCCTTGTAAAGTAAGTGTTTGTCAATGGAGTAATTAGCATATTTCTTCCATGTGTCCGGTCGAGCTCGACCGTCGCTACGGGCAATCCGACGTGCCATTAACTGGGGAAGTCATTGGTAAGCAAATGTCTAGTAGTACTCACGCAAGCCATGATTTGGTATTTCAACCAAAACCCCAAGGCAAATTTCATGCCTTGATTTTGCATCATGTCATTAGCACATAAGCTGATGTACTCGAGAGCACTCTAGCAGCGCAAGTTCTTAGACTATGCTACTAGATATTTGTAGACTACGCTACCAAGTTGCATCACCAACTTGTTAAAACTTGTCCTTGGAAAGCTCTACGGCCATAGGAGAAATAAACTAGAGCCAATCTAATCATGCATCACAAGGATTAGTTCCAAAGTTGAGAGATACTTTCTCTCTTAGAGTAACATCTTTGCACAAGCATATGCTCTAGAATCTGGTTGAGTTTCTAACTACTATCAATCTACGGATAGTTAAACTCCACTCTAACTCAGAGTAAAGTAACTTTTGAAGATTTCCCTTCAAATATAACAATCAAACTTCTTATCTCTTATGCCATACTATATTTGCTAGTAGACCATATAGTATGTGGAGATGTTTGATAAAGATTATTGCACCACTACGGGTGTCTGGAGTTACATCCAATCACTTATAACTCTTTGTTGCTATTACCACACACATCCCTTCAAGTATTGTCTGGACTCACACAACTATTCGAGCTTATGTGATATTTGAGGATATCCCTCCTTTCCCTCAAGAAAGGTTTTTGTCCTCCAAAATTCTACTCTCAAGCGACTATGCGCTAGTGTCATAGGTCCAAGAACAAATCTAGACCGTGTTTAATAGCAAATGTTATATTCTTGAGTCCTTCCAAGAAACTCTTAAACATCTTGCAACGAAGATGTGGTATAGTTTCTACGCACATATGGTGGTACTATTGATAAACTGCTTTACAACAGATTAGTGGTTTCACACTTGTAACAAAGTGCTTCATTGTTGCATATTATTACCCTTCATCATAAGCGGTTACACACTTATGAATCATTTGGGTGGGTTGTACCATCTATCAAGAAAAATTCCAAACTACTAATAACCACATTATCAATCCACAGATAATGACTGAGCTTGCTGCGAAGCCATAGGTTGCTAGATAATTGATGGTAATTACACAAGCCCAATGTCTCATTACATCATACATTCAATATAAATGCAAACATCACAGTACTTCGTGATGATGAACTTAGGAATTTCATCCTATCCCTGTTTGGTGTTGGTATGAAGTATAACTATGAGAACATTATTTGCTGCTTCCTCATTATAGCGGCAAAGCTACCTACCCATCACAGGTGGCAATCTCTACCAAGCTATAACCGATGACAAGCAAATAAACGAGTACTCTTGTAAGAACTTCATAACCATATCTCACACCAAACTCATAATCACTACGGATTAAATGCCAGGGCTTGCAAAATTGAATGTTGTCTGATAGGTAGAGGGGATCATCAAACTACGGATGACCTCTACAACTCACTAGGACTAGTGATGTATAACTTTTAAGTTACTCCACTCTCCTTGCTTATTCCATACCATCGAACAAATCGGTCCCTCAATTGGAGCAACGTCAACATATTTATGAGTACCTCGATACTCATGGATTGTGGTTCGGTAATTTAAAATGTTGATCTAGAGTATCTTTCACTCGAGGATCTTAATTTAACTAGCAGCTATGTATTAGTAGTGAGTAACTACGTACCCATTATCATCACACTAGTAGCTCCATACTAGTTTGTGAGTAACTCCGTACCCAATGGCGTACCTCCCCCGAGTGGGAGTACCATATACAACCATCTATAACAAGATGCTTAAGTCACTTGCTGTGCTAAGAAGTGACTACACGAATTGACATACTAGTCTGTGAGTAACTCCGTACCCAATGGCGTACCTCCCCCGAGTGGGAGTACCATATACAACCATCTATAACAAGATGCTGAAGTCACTTGCTACTAAGAAGTGACTACACAAATTGACCCCTCCATTGCACATTGCAGTACAATCTCTAGTATTACAACATGAATTTTTGGACGTCCTTATCATAGAGGTCAACTTAAAAACTAGTGCATAGGTCTTGTGGAGTCTCGGTTGACCTAACCACACCACTGGTGACTTCCTACAAAAAATGTGGCGTCGAAGTCACCACCTATGTACTTTAACTCCGTAAAGTACATGGTCTTCATCTATCATCTATGGAAAGTTGTAAAACATTCCTGCGATGGATTTTTATCACCCTAAAATTATTGTGCACTGTTTTAGTGTGAAGAGCTTTTTTCCTGGGTACCATGGTTCACCCCAAGCTCATCTTTTGCTAAATTCTCCGATTTAACAAAAGATATGTCTGCCTCCGAACACTCCGGTTCAGCCCTAGACTTTGAGTTTACTTCTTAACACTCCGGTTAAGTCAAAACTCACCAGATACAGTAGGATTTACCACTAAGCTCTCCGGCTTAGCCTTCTATCCTAACTCAGCCCGAGTTTATGTACACTACATATGTCGGATCCGATACTAACAACAACCAGGCTCATCTGGAGTGAGATACTACTCACTATTGCCATGTAAAACCTTATTAAATCCTAGAAATGCTCCACTCATTCCCAAGGGGTCATACGACTTATAGGGTTTACACGCACATGAACTTTGTAAGAAAAATAGCCTGTCATGCAATATTACAATTACTTATGTAGGAAAGTAATATATTTCCCAAATTCATATGGTAGCAACTAAAATGTGCTCACAATCGCACACTTATGTTGAACATAGGCAAGACTACGCTTGCAAAATGTTATAGGGCATCCCCCATGCATGAAACTGTCCAACCAAACTAGTCTTACTGCTAACCTCTAGATTTAGATCACTCCGGAACTAAATCACTCTGTTAGCACTAGTACACCATCATGGTCTTGCTACCTAGAGCTTCTCCGAACTCTGTGGGTTTTATCCCAACTTATGGCTATATTTGGTAATTTTCAAAGTTCAAATTTTATCTTGCACACTTTATCACTACAGACAAGTGTACATACAACCTGCCAAAGAGTCAAGTTACATGCACAAGACTTGGCGTCCCATTCCACCAAGACTACAATCGATTCCGTGAGAATTTGATGTCCCATACCATAAAATTACCACCAAACCAATTGATGTGACATATAAAAAGGCTCTTTCCCCCCTCGAAAGATAACCACAAACTCTCGAGCAGTGGGATGTCGACGCATGGCAATAAAAAGAAGAGAAAACCATGCTAGTAAGTTTAAGAACAATTCTCTTCGATGATCAACATCTATAAGGGCATTGAGCATTACATCTCAAGACTATACCCCTTCAGATTTACCTTTGATTTCTACAAATCAATCCTAAATCTGCTATTATTATCTAGGCGTATGCTAATCTTTTAGATTAGTACTCCTAGATAAACCATTCAATTGAGTACTGCTAGCAGCACTGCTAGCAGCACTGCTAGCCCCTTTACCCAAGTAAGACACACCTTAGGGATTACTTTGACAAGGCAATCTACGTGACTAAATCAAACTAGTCACCACTCTCTAGGCCCAAGTAGTGACACTATTTTGTTACTACCAACAAGGGCCAACTTGCCTCTATGCGCCAAGGCTCTCTTGTTGCTACAAACAGTAAGCAACTTGTTTGGACACAAGGCATAACCACATCAAGACTACGCTTGTACATGGTTCTCATTTGCCAAAGTTTATCACAATCTTCTAGCATCTGTTAAAAGATTGTGAAGGGTTATGAGCACTACGGCTCAATTAGACTTACCTAGATTTCTCGTGATAAGCACTTCGTCTAATTTGGGCACAACTGACGCCATTGCCGGTCCTCTTAGCCCAAGTAAAACACACCTCAGTTTTAGATTTACACTAGCCAAACTACGTGACTTTGATGGTCAACACTAAGTCTATGCTCAGCTTAAATTTAGTTTCTCTGAACCAAATGTGTGATCACCACATGTGCTACTTTCGAGGCGTTACGGCCATAAATGTGTTCACTAGGCACAACGGCCATAGAACGGCTCTCTCTCGAAGGACTCGGCACTACAGCCGTGGGATTTGTCTCTCTCTTAGCACGCGGCACTCTACGGCCGTGTGCGGTGGGTCTCTTTCATGGAAAACGGGCACTACGGCCACACGGCGCGACGACCGTGTTGGTTTTGTTTCGTGGGGTGTACTGTTGTTTTGTGTGTTTTGTTTTTTTTTTGTTTAAAAAAAATAAAATTAAAAAAAATAACGGGCCGGGCCGACCCTCGCCGCTTCGGGCATGGCCGCTCGCCTGTGTGGGGAGTGTCCTTAGGGCCGAGTCTGGCCACTTGCTGGGCTGGCTGCCCGCTTCATTTTTAATAAATTAAAAATGAACAATTAAAATATATGTTTTTTTTTCTTTTCGTGCGCTGGTCGGCTGCCTGATGGTCGTTGCTGGGCTGGCCGCCCACCTGCCTGGCCGCCTAGCTGGCTGCTGGGCTGGCCTGGCTACAGCCGCCCCTAGCTGGCCTGGTTGGCCTGGCCGCCTAGGCCGCCTGGGGCTGGCCGCCCAAGGCACGCCTGGCCCTGGCCGCCCGCTGGCCTGCCTGGGCGTTGCCGTGGGGCTGGTTGGCTGCCGCTGCCTTAGTTTGACGGAATTGCACGCCCTTCCAAGGTCGGCCTGCTCAGGCATGGACAACACCGACGCCCTCCATCAGCGACAAGACACGGCGTCTCCACATGTTCACGCTGACTTTCGCCCACACAAACGGCGCATAAAAATGGCGCAAATGATTCTCTCGCCCCACACGCAGAATTCGTTTAGCTTTCATTCGTGGGCTGTCTTCGCGTTTCCAAGGCAAGCCCCCCCAGGCTCTTCAACGCGGCCGTGGGGCTAGTCTGTGCAGTGAGGCTGTTCTTCGCCCCCCCCACACACAATTGTGCTCTTCGCCCCACGTCTCCCACACACAAAACGTTGCCTTCGAAACACTTTTGTTCATACAAGCTTCAACGACTTCTTCGCAGACAAGCTTCATTATCAAACAAAATTTATTTCGCATAAAGCTTCAACGCAGAGAAAAAACGAGCTTTTATTTCGCATAAAGCTTCAACGCAGAGAAAAAACGAGCTCTTACCTGCAATTCGTATTGTTGTGTGTGACGGGGAGAGAGAGAGAGAGAGAGAGAGAGAGAGAGAGAGAGAGAGAGAGAGAGAGAGAGTTCTTCCCTTCCATTCTTCCTTGGCCGCCTCCCTCCACACCCTCCATTCGAGAAAAGGGTGAGAAGATTGTGGATGAAAACCATTGAGTGGGCTCCGGTCCCCCGTTCACGCGCTGTCGTGCCACGGCACGTCTATGGTGTGAAACCATGCATGTAAGGCCATTAAATGCAAATCCAGATGCATGGGATTAAGTGCCTGTGTACATATGGGATGTATGGCGTGTGGAGGGTTTTGCTTTTGAGGGCGTCGCCAGGTGTACAGGTGAAATGGTTTGGTGTTGAGCTTGTTACAGCTTGTCCGGAGCGTAGTTTGCTGAAGGCGGTATCAGCTACTTGGCATCGAATGTGTGGGCGCGTCAAAAATATAATGGGCACTCAAGGTCGCATTGAAGGTATGTGGAAGTAAGGGCAAAAAAGATAAGGGGGTGATGTGCCACGGGCATTTGGTGTGAAAAAGAGAACATGGTGACCATCTTCAAAATAAATAAATAAATAAATAAACGTAGCCAGCTGGTGGTCTACGTGGAGGTTGGAGCGGCGGCCAGCACACAGTCCAGAAGCTGGTGAAGCTGGCGAGTTGGCGTAGGCTTCAAAAGGAAGAGAATGTTCGCCGGGCTGGATATTCTGGAAGGGGAAGCCGCCTGACAGAGAGCAGCTTGGACGTCAGGACAGAGCCGAGGGGTGCAAGAACGAAGGAGGCCTCTGGGCACGTAAAAATCGCCTGTGGTGAGGGTGCAGCAGAAGTGAAGAGCCGGTGCAAAAAAGGGGAGATAGCCACTGGGCACTGTTCGCCGTGTGGAGAACTGGGGGGGTTTCGGAGGCGTGTGCAGCCATAGGCGCAGGAGAGAGAAGCAGTGGGTGCCGTTGTGAACTGCGCAGACAATACTGGCGCCAAGAACCTGTATGTGATCTCAGTCAAAGGTGTGAAAGGACGCCTCAACAGGCTGCCTGCCGCATGCGTAGGTGACATGGTGCCAGACACTGTGAAGGCAGAGTTACTGCAACGGATACGCAGCTTCCTTATGTTTGCTGCTCTCTAAAGAAAACATTTGACCTTATTTTATTGATACCAAGGTGTGGAAGTTGTGGAAGTGAGACTGCTGGTCGCGACTGAAGACTGGCTGACAGCGCAACAGAGAGAGGGAGCAAAGAAACGCTGGGCGCAGCTCGAGAAGCTGGATCAGAAAGGTTGATAGGTGTGGGAGAAGCATCCTTCATCAGTTTGGCGTCTCCATTCATTGTTGACAATGCTCCACATGGCAAGAAAGCAAGTTGGCTATCATATTTCCACATGTGTATACCAGTTGGGATGGCTTTGGGTTATGTATACAGAGGAGTGGATGGAAGTTTCTTTACTTGGCGGGTGGCTTTCTGGGGGGGAAAGCTGTGTTAATGCTACCTTGTGCATTGATTGGTTTTGCTTCTGGGTTCGTTCAGCTTAAAGAGCTATCTACAAAAGAGGAACAGAGGTTGGTGATGCCAAAGTGAGTGTGTGTTTTTCTTTGCTGCTGATCATGAGGTCACAATGTTATGGTTTTTCTTGGGCTTTGGAACCATAAGAAGGTTGGTTTGGTCATGTATATGAGGTGTCTATGTTGGCTTTGATTTTATAGTTTTGTTGGATGTTGAGCCTCTGATGCTCCATGATAGCCATGTGTATCTTCCATGTGAATACTATGAGGTGATTTTCTGGAGTGCAAAGCCATATGAGATGAGACATGCCAAGTTAATGTCAGTTTTTTATATGCATCATGTGTCCAATTATGGCTTTGAGGATGCACATGTATAGTTGGGTACTCGATCTTTGATGGTACCAGCTTCTGTTGGTGCTGCCCCTTGAAGAGATATATCTTCTGTCTCCTTGCTGGGATTTTGGAAGCCACTCTCACAGCCAGAAGCCTCGCGCTTTCCCAGCGACACCGCCCACGTCACGATAGCTTTGGTGAACCCGACGTGAAACCGCTGGGGTGAGAGACGTAGAGATGGCTAGCAAAATGGAGCATTTATATGCAGAGATGAAAGAGCTTGAAGAGCGGTTCAGGAAGATAGAAGAAGAAAAGCGAATTCAGGAAGCAGTGGAAATTGCAGTGCAATTGGTATATAACAGGGTCAATATATTTGATGGTTTCGATCCAGAAAGCTATCTAAGGTGTTACGAGACAGAGATGAAGAATCAAGGGGTTCCAGAAAACATGATGATTGCATCTTTTGCATACCTTATAAGTCCTGATTTAAAAGATGAAGTGCTGGAACTAGCAGAGTATCACTCCAAACGATGGAGTGATTTTGCAGATGCACTTATTTATGCGAGTTCCAGGTATAATGTGAGCTGTGATAGTGTTCCAGCAACAATCCGAGCCAATTTAGAAGCGGTTGTCGATGCATGTCTTATGGAGGACAATCAATTGCTATTCAAGGCTGATACAGAGATTGTGGAGGCTGTTTATGCTAAATTGGGACTACAAAAAGCCATTAGTGAGCAACAAGGCCTTCACAGTGCCAAAAGGGATGCTTTGCTACAGCCTCATAAAGATGCAATGGGTGAACTCTGCAAGCATAATCTGTCTTCCTTGTTTGAGGGTGCAGACATACAGGGTCCTATGATCATACCAAATGATGTGTGTATGCCTATGCTTGAGGAGACACTTGATTCAGAGAGCTTCAGGACAGGTGCTCAAGACCCAAGACACGAGGAAGAGGACATCGCTAATAGTTTCCTCTTGGGCTGTGAAGCATGTAAGCTGTGTAAACTTGAGGATTCTCATGACGAAAGTGCTCATTTGAAGGGTATTCCTCAGGTGTCGTATCATATGTGTGAAGAACAGCAGGAACCAATGCTTCTTGCTGAAAGCATGATTGCAGAGTTTGAAGATCTAAGACAAGAAGAAGATGCTACCATTACTGCATTCTTATCTGGTTATGATGCTTATAAGCAGGATGATGTACATGAATATGCAGACGGGCCACAAGTATGTGTGATTGATTTAGAGGGGGTGAGTGATATGGGTGATTCCAACAGTGATGTTGCTTCTGAAGCTGGTTGTCAAGGTTCCTTGGATTTGGGTTATTCTGGAATGCTAACTGGGTGTTCCAACAATAAACAGGGTGATGCTATGTCATCAGTGTTAGGGTTACCTTGCAACCACATTTGTGAGCAACAATCTCGAGCTTGGAAGCCTGTTTATGATGATGATTTGGAGAGGGAAATTGAATCTGTCTTTTTGGATCATACAGGGTTCAATGACATACAGATTCAAGGGTACTTGGGTGAGGGACCCATAATTCTAAGCCCATCTGCAGACAGGTATCAAGAAATACTGGGAGATAACATGCAGGATATGCCAAGTGTGGTCACAGAGCCTCATGAGGTTGCGTATGAGCAACCAAATGGATATAGCTATGGGGATATGAATGTTCATGATAATCAACATGTGGGATTGCAAGATGATAATGGCTTCAATGCGATTGATCCTGGATTGGATGCTATCTTAGATGCTTCATTGGATGATTTCATGGTATATAATAGATCCCCATCAGCTTTGGGCTCTTCTATGCTTGATGCTAGTCAACTGTTGGTTGCAAGTGAGGATGTGCAGGTGTTATGTAAGCCAAATGATTGTGATGAGATTGATTCAGAGCTGGAGGCTATTCTCGATGATGCCTTGTTGGACTTTGTATGTGTTGATGCTTTTCCGTCTTTGGATGAGAAGAATGAATGTTTATCAGTGGGTGAGCTGGATCCGGGCACAGTAGATTTGGATGGGATGTTACCAAGTGTGTGTTCCATGCTGTTAATGCAGTTGTTATTTGGTGTGGCCATACAATATGTGGTGCAAAGGCTTCAAACATGGCCTGAGGAAAATTTTGAAGCAAATCATTTTGAAGAGCATCCCACTTTGAATGATGAGGGCAATTATGCATATGCAGGGAATCTAAGTGAGGATAGGGCTTCATATGAGCAAAGGATATGGCACATATGCCAAAAGCGATTGGTATTTGATCCACGTGGGAAAGCAGAACCATTCAGATGTGATTGCTAAGATATAAATATCTTGTAGGCTAAGGGGGTAGGCTAAGATGTCATGCTATGTTTCAACAAAGGATAACCCCTTCTGAGTGGCACTATGTATATTCTTCTACTGTTTCATGTTTACTAGGGTGATACCAACTGGGTCAGGTTTGACAGGGTTTAAGACGCCTAGTTGGATGCTTGTACATATACCAATGTTGGTGTGCAAATAATGCATGAACACTGAATTTCAGAACCAGTGTGGCACATACCAGAGGATGTGCAGGTTTAGAGGGGGTGGATGTCGTGCCACGGCACGTCTATGGTGTGAAACCATGCATGTAAGGCCATTAAATGCAAATCCAGATGCATGGGATTAAGTGCCTGTGTACATATGGGATGTATGGCGTGTGGAGGGTTTTGCTTTTGAGGGCGTCGCCAGGTGTACAGGTGAAATGGTTTGGTGTTGAGCTTGTTACAGCTTGTCCGGAGCGTAGTTTGCTGAAGGCGGTATCAGCTACTTGGCATCGAATGTGTGGGCGCGTCAAAAATATAATGGGCACTCAAGGTCGCATTGAAGGTATGTGGAAGTAAGGGCAAAAAAGATAAGGGGGTGATGTGCCACGGGCATTTGGTGTGAAAAAGCGAACATGGTGACCATCTTCAAAATAAATAAATAAATAAATAAACGTAGCCAGCTGGTGGTCTACGTGGAGGTTGGAGCGGCGGCCAGCACACAGTCCAGAAGCTGGTGAAGCTGGCGAGTTGGCGTAGGCTTCAAAAGGAAGAGAATGTTCGCCGGGCTGGATATTCTGGAAGGGGAAGCCGCCTGACAGAGAGTAGCTTGGACGTCAGGACAGAGCCGAGGGGTGCAAGAACGAAGGAGGCCTCTGGGCACGTAAAAATCGCCTGTGGTGAGGGTGCAGCAGAAGTGAAGAGCCGGTGCAAAAAAGGGGAGATAGCCACTGGGCACTGTTCGCCGTGTGGAGAGCTGGGGGGGTTTCGGAGGCGTGTGCAGCCATAGGCGCAGGAGAGAGAAGCAGTGGGTGCCGTTGTGAACTGCGCAGACAATACTGGCGCCAAGAACTTGTATGTGATCTCAGTCAAAGGTGTGAAAGGACGCCTCAACAGGCTGCCTGCCGCATGCGTAGGTGACATGGTGCCAGACACTGTGAAGGCAGAGTTACTGCAACGGATACGCAGCTTCCTTATGTTTGCTGCTCTCTAAAGAAAACATTTGACCTTATTTTATTGATACCAAGGTGTGGAAGTTGTGGAAGTGAGACTGCTGGTCGCGACTGAAGACTGGCTGACAGCGCAACAGAGAGAGGGAGCAAAGAAACGCTGGGCGCAGCTCGAGAAGCTGGATCAGAAAGGTTGATAGGTGTGGGAGAAGCATCCTTCATCAGTTTGGCGTCTCCATTCATTGTTGACAATGCTCCACATGGCAAGAAAGCAAGTTGGCTATCATATTTCCACATGTGTATACCAGTTGGGATGGCTTTGGGTTATGTATACAGAGGAGTGGATGGAAGTTTCTTTACTTGGCGGGTGGCTTTCTGGGGGGGAAAGCTGTGTTAATGCTACCTTGTGCATTGATTGGTTTTGCTTCTGGGTTCGTTCAGCTTAAAGAGCTATCTACAAAAGAGGAACAGAGGTTGGTGATGCCAAAGTGAGTGTGTGTTTTTCTTTGCTGCTGATCATGAGGTCACAATGTTATGGTTTTTCTTGGGCTTTGGAACCATAAGAAGGTTGGTTTGGTCATGTATATGAGGTGTCTATGTTGGCTTTGATTTTATAGTTTTGTTGGATGTTGAGCCTCTGATGCTCCATGATAGCCATGTGTATCTTCCATGTGAATACTATGAGGTGATTTTCTGGAGTGCAAAGCCATATGAGATGAGACATGCCAAGTTAATGTCAGTTTTTTATATGCATCATGTGTCCAATTATGGCTTTGAGGATGCACATGTATAGTTGGGTACTCGATCTTTGATGGTACCAGCTTCTGTTGGTGCTGCCCCTTGAAGAGATATATCTTCTGTCTCCTTGCTGGGATTTTGGAAGCCACTCTCACAGCCAGAAGCCTCGCGCTTTCCCAGCGACACCGCCCACGTCACGACAGCGCGGACTCTCACGATCCCCTCGAACCACGCTGTGATACCAGTGTTACATTCCCGTAACGCCTACGGGCGTTACCACAGGAGGGGACGGCCTCTGGCTCACCACCCAGCCATAGAGGAAGAATGAGGATTGCCCCTCATCCCCCAGGCTATATAGTGTGTGGCCTGCCGTCCACACTAGCCTGGCCGCCCATGACTCCGCATGGGCGTCCTCTCCCACCCCACTGAACCCCGGATATGGCCATCGGTCTCACAGGCATTACAGCCTACGTGACAAATAAGAAGGGATATTTTCCCATCCAAAGATATCTAGAAACTGAATTACCTCTCTCTAGGCCAAAACATATAGAGACAAGATCTGTTATTATTCTGAAAAAGGGGATTGATTATAGGGGGAGAAACTGGACATCTTGAGGGGCTGGGGGAGGAATCTTACATCCTACCCCACTTAAAAAAACGCGAGATGTCCTCATCTCGCAGGTGCAGTATGATCTCTTTCATCTTCTTCTTTTTCTTTAATCACTTCCAGCGTTACTGCCTTGGAAGTGGACGGACGATTTGGGAATAACTCTCTTTGACTTCCCCTATTCTGAGGCAGAGGTCTTGCATTACTTTGGTTTGAAACTGTGGGTTGGTTAGAGGGTCTACCTCTGGGATTTCCCTAATTTTGGCGGATAGAAACTTGATTACTCTGGAAGGAAGGAGCTGGAGTCTCGAATCTTGATCCCTGATTTCCCTACACTGAAAACCTTGATCCAAAAGGAGTTGGACAATCCATATTGTGATGTCCAAATCCTTGACAGTTATAGCATTTCACTCCCTTGTTCAAGGGTGGAACTTCTGAAGTTGAATTCCAGGGGATTGAGTTTCGGGAAAAGGACATTTCTTCCATTCTAAAACTTCCCATATCCTGGGCTTGACCTTGATATCTCTTAGGTGGTGGAAGGTTGGAATCACCTTCTAGAACTAAAAACCTTTTGAAAGGTGATGGTGTTGGCTTAGGTGGGACCTTCACATCAAAGGCCTTGGAGAAATCCTTCGCCATCCGCACTGCTTCGGCCATGGAAACTGGCTTGGCGTTCTTCACCAAAATATTCAAAGGTTCGTTCAGTCCCCGAATGAACCTGGCCATCAACTGTTCTTCATTCAGCACTGGTAGGTGGCGAGTATTTGAGGAGGAGAGCGAATGCTTGGTGATATACTTCAATAGTTCTGCTCCCCTAGGTTACCTCTAATAATTCGTTCATCTTGAGTTTAATTACACAATTCCAACCTTTTACTGCTTCTTCATAAATTTATGACATTCTTAACTTCACGGTTGATCCACTTTAGCCAAATCGCTCTGATACCAGTTGTAAGATCCTTGTCCCCACTGCGCAACGAATTCAGGGGTGCTAGCAGCGGAAGTAGCACTTCTTGCGCGCGGGGCAGGGTCCCACATTCAAGGCCTCATCCACGGATATCCGGACAAGTGACTAATCCATCGGTTCTTCCAAAACTGAACCCGAGAAAACTTCCCTCGCCCGAAAAGCATGGGCGATTCCTCTAGGATAACTTTTCTCTAACGTAGTCAAAAGCCTTATTTAACAGAACTAATCTGACTGAACCCGTAAGTCCCATAGTCAAATCAGGGAAAAGATTGCACTTGGATCATAGAGACCAACTCTTTTTTCCTCATTGAGAGGCCTAGCCATTGATTCTTTTCAATAGAATAATTTTTGTCAGGGATTTACTTCATCTATCGTACATAACAGAATTGAGTCTCAATTTAGGGATCCATCAGTCCAACCCCATCCAGTCCCATGGGTTAGCCAACTGTCCAACCACTGTAGTGATGGGATCCAATTAGGATTTTGGCAAGTTTTTGTCCCGAGTACCAGGGAAAAGAGTTCCCAGGCCCCCTAGCCAGATATTCATGCAAACTTAAAACTAGTCACACCACTTACACACCCAATATGAAATCACCTTTTTCACAGAATCAACTATCTTTAAAAACAATCATTTAATGAAATCATTGTGTCATTGATCATAATCCTCAAATCTCTAGTTAAATCTTTATTTCCAATCATTTCTTCATCGGTGTACTTATGGCATCATTGGCAACCAGAACGCTCACCACTTGTCCACTCATCAGGGGCCTTTTTCGATAGTTCCTAGCTCATAGTAACCGGCAATATATTCACATATCAAAATGGAATCTCCGTTGAAGATCAGCAAGATCAACCAACAGATCCATATAAAAGAGCCATGGACTCATCCGTTGAGGACAGCAAGGTCAATCAACCAGATCCATGCCCGAATTCAAAAAACAACTCTTACTCCTTATACAATATCTTCCCCGACGTACATGTGGATATCTTCGGCGACCCAGAGCTCGAGCACCATATGGTCACCACTCTCTAGGATCCTTTGCAGGTCACCTAGCGCTTCACTCATAGGCCGCTTCCTTGGTCCCTCATCCACCGCACCAGAAGCTCACCATTTAAATCGAACCGAGACTGGTCAAGACCTCGGTCGAGACCTTGCTACGCGAGACGTCCTCCGTTGACTCTCTGTCAACTATTGCAACTTTGGCAGCTAGGTCTCCACGACCTCTTTCATAAGACGGTCAAAATGCTTCCCCAGTATTCTTGACATAAAACAGTCATTTAAAAATAGGTCATAAATACAATTTCTATAACAAACTCTCGTCTTTCCACATTAATCAACATTACTTAATCCACATTCATTTCATATAAATTCCCATTCTCATCCAATCACATCATTTTTCATCTCATCACTTCTTTCCTCAAATATCCCCATCAGATCTCATCCACTCGCATCAGATCACATTCACATCCACATATATTCTTCCACATACATCCACATCCATACTTATCACATACACATCCACATCTATCCTTTCACCTCCATCTATATCCATACTTTCACATACATACATCCACATCCATTCTTTCACATACATCCACTTCCATTCTTCACATACATCCACATCCATTCTTCACATACATCCACATCCATCCTGTCACATACATCCACACCCATCCTTTCATATACATACATCCACATCCATTCTTTCACATACATCCACTTCCATTCTTCACATACATCCACATCCATCCTTTCACGTACATCCACATCCATCCCATATCATTCATTTATAAAGATCAACTTCAGTGGGAACAACACTTTTATAAAAATCCTTTTATACATCTATTTATGCATAAATTCAATTTTAAGGAAAATAACACTTTCGAAATAAAAATAAATCCTTTATGCATCTTTCTATGCATAAAATAAAATTTAATGAGAATAACTCTTTTGAAATAAAAATAAATTCCTTTATGCATCTTTCTATGCTTAAAATCAAAATTAATGAGAGTAACTCTTTTGAAATAAAAATAAATTCCTTTATGCATCTTTCTATGCATAAAATCAAAATTAATGAGAGTAACTCTTTTGAAATAAAAATAAATTCCTTTATGCATCTTGCATAAAATCAAAATTAATGAGAGTAATTCTTTTGAAATAAAAATAAATTCCTTTATGCATCTTTCTATGCATAAAATGAAAATTAATGAGAGTAACTCTTTTCAAAATAAAAATAAATTCCTTTAGGTATCTTTCTATGCATAAAATCAAAATTAATGAGAGTAACTCTTTTGAAATAAAAATAAATTCCTTTATGCATAAAATCAAAATTAATGAGAATAACTCTTTTACAATAAAAATATTTCCAATATACATCTTTCTATGCATAGAATGAAAATGCCATAACCTCCTTTGTATGGCTGACCATTTTTCAAATTTTTACACTTTAAATCTACTTAGAATTTACCCCAAGATGAATTTAGCACTCTAATTTAATCAATTCCAAAAAAAATTTAGAGAAAACAATATGGAAAGTTTAACTCTATTTATTTCATTATACATCTTGGATAAAGAAGGACTGAATTCAATGAAGAGAAGGGGGAAGCCTTTCCATCAAGGCATAACATCCAATTTCAATTTAAAAGAACCAAGAATTCATAAAACCATAGAGTAGAATTGGAAAAAAGTAGAATTTCTAACTTACATGGAGTTTTTTGAGCTATCCTTTGACTTGAGGGATTGAGGGTTCTAATCTTGCTTGGATCAAGAGTGGCCACCAATTCTTTGTAGAGAGGAAACAATAAAAAACAAGTGAATTATCAATGAATTCAATGTTTTTGGCTCTAGGGAGGAGTGGAGTAACAGTGCATAAAACACTATTAACCTTTAGAAAGGGGGAGGCTTCTATTTATAGGAAAAAGTGAGCCTCTAACCAAGCAAACTGATTCTAGAATTTTGCAAATCAGTTTGGTCACTTTTTGACCATTTTTATGTCAGTTTAGCTTACTTTTTGGTTCTAGTTGAAACAGGAGAAATGAAAATATCTCATTATTTGTGAGTTTAAAACTCATCCACACATGTGAAATAGGCACCTCCTTCATGAGGGGAATTCCCCACACACACTGAGGTGTCAAAAATGCATCATTTCCTCTAAATATCTCTTCTTTTTTAACTAATAACCTTGTCCTTAGTCAACTCTTCATCTTATGTGAGTATTTACTCATTTTTGGGGGATTTTTCTTTTATTCTTCAATTTATCTCCTCCCTACATTTGGATTAAACTTATTGGTCCATAGGAACCTTAATCCAAAATTTTCAGAAAATCAAGACCCTCGGGCTAAGGTCCTTTTTAACTATTTTCAATTTATTCCAATTGTACACTGGAAAGTTCTTTTTGAGTTTTTGTTTTAGGGAAAATCATTTTAATAAGAAGGGATATTTTTCCATCCAAAGATATCTAGAAACTGAATTATCTCTCTCTAGAAAATTTTCTCTCTCTAGGCTAAAACAGATTGAAACAACATCTGTTATTACTCTGAAAAGGGGATTGATTACAAGGGGGAGAAACTGGACATCTTGGGGGGCTGGGGGAGGAATCTTATAGCTATAAAGAGGCTAGGCCCCTTCTCAGACTCCTCTCCTGCTCCCAAAATCCCTCCAATCTACTCTAGGCTACCTCTTGTAAGAAAATACTGATCTCCCCAAGGCCATCATCCAAAGTGCAGGCTGGAGAGCTTGAGGAAAAATCCAATCCCACCCATATTTGCTCAATCCAGCTACAAACCTCGGGGTCTTGAATAAGGCTGTCCGGAAACCTAGAGCTCGCATGTCTATCGTGTTTCCATGGGTCCTCTAGGGATAGAATAATTGGGGCATGATTTGAAAATGTAGTGCTAGAATACCAACCATGCATCCAATGGTGGCTACAAGCCAACTAGTCGACATAAAACCTGTCCAGCCGGGTCAGTGCTCTGCCTATCCGATCAAGAGAAGCTAAGACTCCTAGGGCTATGCCCAAACTCTGGGAGATCCCAAGGGTCATGTCCCCTAAGAATAATTGGGGCATGATTTGAAAATGTAGTGCTAGAATACCAACCATGCCTCTAATGGTGGCTGCAAGCCCACTAGTCGACATAAAACCTGTCCAGTCGGGTCAGTGCTCCGCCTATCCAATCAAGAGAAGCTAAGACTCCTAGGGCTATGCCCAAACTCTGGGAGATGCCAAGGGTCATGTCCCCTAAGAATCAGTATCATCTCCTCCCATGCAGAGTACTCCGCTCCTCCTGAGACTATGGCTGTGCCACCTCTAAGTCTATCCTCTACTGCCTTTATCATGTTGAAGTCACTGCCCATGCACCAAAAATCAGCCTGGGGCAAGGCTTGTTGGATAGTGCTCCAAAAAATACCTCTACTTGTAGCCACATTCAGGGCATAAATGTTAAGGAAGCCAACACTATCCTCTCCAATCAGAATGGTAACCCACTGAGCACATCTTGGAGCTATGACTCTTGATCCTGTCACATACGGGAGAAGCTGCTCATCACTGGCAAAGAGACACACTCCTCCCTGTGTCCCTGAAGGGCAAAAGGATGGAGAGACCAAAAGGTATGACTCCTGCCTGGTAGAATCTTCCCGCAAGCAGCAACAACGGGGTGGGTACGCTCCTCAGTAAGATGGTGCTCCTAGAGGAAGAGAATGTCGATAAGTCCCCCCACCATAGCTTACTCTAGCTCTCCTCTACTACGGACACCTCATCCCTAAAAGCATTGAGGCCTCCCTAAGCCCTAAATGTTCCATGAGACAATCCTCATATCAATCTCTGTGTGAGGTGGAACTACTGGAACTACCCTCCACTCGAAGAGTCTTGGGTGTGGGCTTAGATGAGGAAAAGTCATAATCTGTCCTGGTGTGAAGTCGTGCCAAGTGGACGTGGATCCTTCCCTCCATGTACTGCCACTCAGCTGGAGCACGAGATTATGCATACTCCGTGCTCCATCAATCACAATGGAGATATCTGAAGGGGGGAGAGGTAGTGCGAGAGAGAGGTATGCATGAACACAAAAAGCAAGACCTCCAGGCGGCTGGAGGTCACCATCTCCCCTCCCTGATCTCTATGGGCTGATCCACCAAGCTCCATCCTAGTAGCCAAAGGCCATAAATGAGTAAGAACATCGGTGATGTGAAGATCCTATAGATGATATGGTAGCTCAACTGCCTGATCCTGAATGGTAGCGACCAGCGACTCTCGATCCCACTCTGTCTCGGGGGCTGTGCTCAAGGGGAGTGAGAAGATCATCGTGCCATTCTCTAGCGTAGAGGGTCTGGAGTGGTGGAATACCACACATAACCAAATAGAGGCTATGGTCTCCTAGAACCTATTTATCCCTTCCGTCAGAAGACACCGAAAGAAACTATGATCCACAGGCTGTATCTCTTGTGTGTAAGGAGATTATCCCTAGCACTGTTTCTAGTGTGATTTTGGGAGCCCTATTGCTAGGATAAGTTGCCAAATTAATTCTTAGGATCTATTTCTTAGAGAAGTTCTCTATACACGAGAACGTGGGCCGTAGGTATGGCCCTAGAGCCATTTCTTTCATGTAAGGGGACCCATCTTTTTGACCGAGAGACATGGCCCCATGGAGGTTTCTTGATTTCAAGAGAGGTTCTTCTTGTCATTGGGAGAGATACAAAAACATGGCCATTTCTTCTGTGCTCCTTTATTTTTTAAACATTAATCCCATTAGGATATATTGAGCCATGGCCATCTTCCTTTGTCCATGAATAAAAATAGCAATCGTGCTATTGCTTGTGTGTTAGAGATATGGTCCTAGCACCATCTCTAGTGTATAGAAAGAAAAGAAGAGGAGTTGGTTGGAAAAGTGGTTGGAGAGTGCATGAATACTTATGTATTTCACTTTCTTTTCTCCTTGGTTGACACACTTTCTTTTCTCCTTGGTTGACACACTTTTTCTATTGCCTCTTTGGGTGTTTATTGTTCTTGCAATATGGAAGAAGAGAGTGAGAGTGAGGATGTTGACGATGATGACATTTTTTGTGTACCCAAGTTCTCATGAGTGAGGATGGGCTTTTTTCTTGGTTTTGAGAGTATTTTTAGGTTTCGTGGTGACGGGCTAAGCCCCATGCATATATTTTGCTACCTAGGTTCCCTGGTTGTGTGTATATTGTGAGAGATGGGTGTGAGAGCTTTTCATTTTAGTTTTGTTGCTAGGATAAGGCTAGCGATGGGATCTGCAAAGGAAGGGGGAAATGCTTCATTACAATTACAAGGCTTGCAAATGTGAATGAGAGGAGAAAAAGTGATTTATAAGGGAGAACTCAAAGGTGAGAAATCTCTAAAGAAAGAAGGGCAAAGCCCTACAAAGTAACCCGAGTGAAGATAAAATGACCCTTGTGACCATTCCTACTGAAATCAATGATAAAAGACTAATAAAGAGAGAGCACACACACAAGAGAGCAAACCCTAATCCATTAGTGTAGCCCTAACCAAAGAGAGAAGCCATATCCACTCTCACACAATGCATAATAGAAGAGAACTACACACCACATTTTAAATGTGATGTGTTCACACACCAAATAACCCCATCTAATGTCCACACATTGTGGCCAGCTGGATGCGGCCATTTATTGTCACACACATGCTGCTATCTACCATGCCATTACATATCGTGCCTAGCTCTAGCTGTCATCGAGCTTGTAATCTCAACAGCCCCTCTCAAGCTCATGATGTAAAGCCATAGATGAAGAAGATGAGCTATCAACACTCCCCCTCAAGCTCATCATATCCACCTCTCATACTCCAAGTCTGTCTCGGAAGTACTCAAACTTGTCCTTCCCAAGTGATTTAGTGAATATGTCAGCCACTTGCTCATTTGTCCTAATCTCAATTGATAGCTCTACTAAACCTATTTAATCAAGCTTGTTTTGCATCATTGCACCCAAATTAGTGCTTGTGGGTTCTATCAAAAGATACATACATATGTAGGGTCCATTTGCTAAGTTCATTATGCATGATGTGCATCCATTTGGGCTTGCTTCAATTTTTCTCCTCCACAGTGGATTTCTACGCTGATTTCTAGCTCCTTTGTTGATGGTTTAATTACTCCACAAAGGCAAGGTTGAGTGTGGCAAGCATGTGGGATGAGATATGGGACCTTGTGCTATACCCTAATCACACCAATGTGCATAGGTTGACCCTCCAATGGCTCCAATTTCTTGCATACATCCTCTATTCTTGTGTAGCTCAACCAGAATTTGACCTCTTTAATATCACATAGATTTGATCCAAAATCAAGCACGGGATTACATATGCATTGCTATTCTATTCATCAATGCTAGATACATGTGCCCTCCTTCAACTAATACATGCATTTGCCTCTTCCAATCAAGCTCTTAAGCTTTCCATTAAAGCTTGCAAAAACCAAAATTTTCACTTGCTTTGGGCAACTCAAATCCTGCTTTGTTTGTGTCAAATCACCTACAATCCGCTCAAGGGTGTTTAGCTTTGCTTACCCGTGGTCCTTATATTTCAAATCTATTGACTAGGGGTGTGCTCCCAGCTTCTCTTTGCTCCAAGCTCCAATGGATAGCTCCAAAACAGATTTTTTTCCTCTTCTTTACTAACTCACAAAACCCTAATAGAGAGCACCAGGCTCTGATACCATGATAAAATACTAATAAAGAGAGAGCACACACACAAGAGAGAAAACCCTAATCCATTAGTGTAACCCTAACCAAAGAGAGAAGCCATATCCACTCTCACACAATGCATAATAGAAGAGAACTACACACCACACACTAAATGTGTTGTGTATTCACACACCAAATAACCCTATCTAATGTCCACACACGGTGGCTAGATGGACGCGGCCATTTATTGTCACACACATGCTGCTATCTACCATGCAAGCACATATCGTGCCTAGATCTAGCTGTCATCGAGCTTGTAATCTCAACAGCCCCTCTCAAGCTCATGATGTACAGCCATAGATGAAGAAGATGAGCTTGGGCTATCAACAATCAAAGCATCAAAAGGATTAATATGACAACCATCATGTAGAAGAAGCCACAATGAGAGAATCAAGGAGGCCAAAACGTTGAGTGAGGGAGAACTCAAAGGTGCTTCCATGCAACAACCTATAGAAAAAGAAGAAGTCAACTTTGCTAATAGGTCATGAATGGCCACACAATGTTGATTTTCAACTACTGATGAATGATAATGCAAACAATTTCAATGATGCCTATAACCTACTAAAGATCTGTGCCATGCATCCTTCTCTCAACTTGTGGCATGTTGCAAAGATCTATAATAGCCTCCACATCACCTACAACCAAGGAGATAAGGTTTTAAATAAAACCTTAAATAATAAAGTTTAAATCAATGGTGTAAAGGTTCTTTTACAAGCACAAGTTCACATGTACAATTGTAAGGTTCCCCCCTTCTAAAATAGGGGAAACACTTAAGATAGTCCACTAAGTCTTAACTTGAAGAAAATTTGCTATTTATTGACACCTTGACCATGTAGAGATTCAAGGATACGATTCATAGGTAAGACCTAGTCCTATCCTGCAGGGGGGAGCGTGATCTTCTAAAAATCAAATCACCCATAGGGTAATTGATCATAAATTGGGCAACTACTAGACTTGATTTCTAGAGGCAACGCTTTTTTCCTCATCCATGTAAGGCACAACCGCCGCTGGCCTAGTCTTCTAGAATAGAGTTAAGAACTTATTTATCTAGCGTAGGGCTTTCACTTAATCTGTTGGAAAGCTACCCGACTAATCGGGTCCACCAGTCCGTAGGATGGTGCCGTCGGGGCATTCCATCCTCCCACTTTTCACCCTACTCACGTGTCAATTTGTTTTCTAATTAATCCTACCACACTGTTGACATAAATAAACATGTTCCTTAATTAAGGCCCTTTTCACAAGGTTTGTTAAAACAGTCTTTTTTCACAATACAATAATGCCAAAAACAAGATTTATAAAAAGTTTATACATGAATCAATTTCATACAAGCTGCCAAACCGGCTCTCTTATTCTTTTCCTTTATACTACCGATGATCTAGAATTTGGCCTTCCAGTCTCTACATGCTGGGCAAAACCCTACGGGACCATACACCTCATCGTTCGGCCACTCGCGAGGACTAAAGCTGGCCTGTCGCCCTCTCAGGCTCCATCGCTCAATCCTCCAGCCCCTCAAAGGGATGTTTGCACACTAGGGTGGGCTTATTCACCGCACTAGCCTGGGCCCTCAGAACTAGACAGCATCATAATCTCTTGCCTCAATCGGTGAACCTTATTCTCCCAATGGTATGAGGGATACCTTGGGCCATTCTCGGGCTTTGCTAATGATGCCACTCGGCTACACAAGCATAGAATGGAGTTAGCGTCGAAGCCAGGAAAAACTTGCACTCTTTAAAGATAACAATTTCAATACAATTCATTGAATACAACATCACTCAATTCGTAGCTTCATACAATTTTATGTCATTATTTTAAAAGGAAAAGATACACATTTATTAACACTAATATTTAAAAAAACTCTTCTTTAAAAGATAACCAAGCTAACCTGGCCACCATTTCCTTGAGCTTGTAAAGGGAGGATTGGGGCCGCATCGGGAGCATCTCTCTAATCTCGTTGTTGTGCGCTCCTCCCGAGGTAATATTCTGACATTTCTGGGAAGGGGCCATCTTGGACGTCGTCTTGTAGGACTCGTTGTCGCAGTCAAAACGCTCCAATAGGATCTCAATTCTGAGATCGTTTGCTCACCGTATGAGCAAAATACCACAGCACATGAACCCTTTCTTAAGGCTAAAATCTCTTACTAAAGTCCATGCAAATGGGGGGGGTTGTGAGATGTCCTTAACACAAAAACGTTTTGCTAAAGGGGAGAAGGGTTGAGGGCTGTTGTAAGTCTCTTCACATGGGGGGGAGAAGAGTGAAGGACACTGCCTCCTAGCAAGAGGCTCCTAGCAAGAGGGGGATAGAGTAAAATTTCCTTATCTGAAAAGTGGCAAATGAGGGGGTGTGAGAGGGGTGGCTACAAGGGGCGGCTGTACTACAGCAAGTACACTGCACAGGGATGTACGACGGTACGGACGGTGGCACAACAGAGCACAAGCTACGCAGAAATGCGTGTTGCCCATGGAGCACCCCGGTGGGGGTTTATATAACTGTGGGGTACAGGTACGGCTGCTACGCAAAGAAAGGACAAAATCTGAACGGTGTACCAGCAAAGGCTATAGATCAGTGGCCTGCATGGCTCTATGGGAAAGGTACGCTGTCGGTTCATAGGTAAAGGAGTGGTACGCATGTACCTTATCTGGTCTGGGACAGCATGGGTGTCCACGTAGCGGTACGTGTGGACCACAGAGTGGACAACCATCCTTTGGTTCTTGTGTGGCCATCGTACGGGCACCTTGGTAAGTGTGTACGGTTTAAATTTTTGAGGCGAGGTCCCCAAATTTGAGGCACCGTCGATTTGAGTGCCGGATCGCCTCGGGGGGCGAAATATTTTTTTGTCCGCCAGGAGGTTCTCCTGGTCGTTCGGGTGCAGACCGTTTGCCAATCGGACGCCCGGTCGTGCATTTATTAAGGTTTAAAGGTCGTCACTTTTTAACTAAGATGACTGAAATTTGCATATAAGCTTGATCCGGTGTCTCTTTTGGATGCTGTAAAATCCTATATTAGGGTAAAATCACACGCAGATTCCAAATTTGGGCTTAGAATTTGAAGATTCTAAGTAGAAATGACTCATTTAATAAAATCATTGATTTTTATACCATAAAAACTCATAAATTTATCTATTACATGGACATTTCTTTATTAGTGAAGATGGGTATGTTACATCCTTCCCCCCTTAAAGAAATCGAGATGTCCTCATCTCGTCTCATGAATTGGGGATAATCCTTTAAGAGTGTAGCTTTATCTTCCCAAGTTGCATCCTCTTCAGGGTAATCTTTCCACTGTACTAGATGTTCTACGAGAGTTCTATTTTGGAGTTGCCTTTCCCTAGAATCTATGATGCTACTGGGTTGTAATTCAAGGACTCCTTGAGTAGGGATTACAACTTGTTCATTAGCAAGAATATGATCGAGACTAGGTACATAAGGTTTTAACAAACTTACATGAAATGCAGGACTCCCAGGACTATCATGAGCTTCATGGAGGATTAGTTTCTTTAAAGCAGGATCCTTAGGGATACATAGCCTGTGATTGAAGTAGAGGCTTCCTTCATGAGTGGAGTATACCTTAATTAGATTCTTCTCTTTCTCTGAATTTTCCCCTTCTTCTACTAACTTCATCATCCTCTGATAATCTAGATCATGAGATGAGACTTCTTCCACCTTGACTAGTATGGGATTATTTGGCATTGAAATTGCACTCAAGAAAGATTTGCGGCTAAGTGCATTTGCTACCACATTATCTTTCCCAGGGTGAAATTTGATATCGAAGTCATATTCTTGTAGAATTTCAATCCATCTCCTTTGCCGCATGTTGAGGTTAGGGTGAAGATCCACTTTAGACTTTTGTGGTCAGTTTACAAGCTGGAATTTGCCCCCCAAGAGATAATGTCTCCATATTCTTGTAGAATTTCAATCCATCTCCTTTGCTGCTCAAGAAAGATTTGCGGCTAAGTGCATCTGCTACCACATTATCTTTCCCAGGGTGAAATTTGATATCGAAGTCATATTCTTGTAGAATTTCAATCCATCTCCTTTGCCGCATGTTGAAGATCCACTTTAGACTTTTGTGGTCAGTTTACAAGGTGGAATTTGCCCCCCAAGAGATAATGTCTCCATATTCTTGTAGAATTTCAATCCATCTCCTTTGCTGCATGTTGAGGTTAGGCTGGGTGAAGATCCACTTTAGACTTTTGTGGTCAGTTACAAGCTGGAATTCGCCCCAAAAGAGATAATGTCTCCATAATTTGAGGCAATGAAGAACTGCTAAGAGCTCCAAATCATGGGTGGCATAATTTGCTTCATATTGCTTCAGCTTGCGGGAAGTATAAGCGACTCGTCTTTCTTCTTGGCCTAAGACACCACCAAGTGCTAGACTACTCGCATCAGTAATAACCACTTCAAATTCCTTGGTGAAATCAAGAAGTTTCATGACTGGAGCAGAAGTAATAATGACCTTGAGGTGATCAAAACTGTTTTGATGGATTGGCAGTGTCAGGCTAAAATCTGAAAGGTGTTTTTGGTCAGTGTACATATGGTGCGTGTGGCGTGTGAATAAAATTTGCCGTGAATGCCCTGGCAAGTGTACAGGCCGGGTGGTTTTGTTGAAAGTTGGTTTATGCACGTGTTTTGTTTTCCGGAGTAGACGTTGGAGATCTGAAGTTTTATGGCAATAATGTGGTGTACGGGTGGTTACTAAAAGAGGGTACCGACTGAAATTGTCGGGTTTGGTAAGTTGAGGTTGATGATTCGAGATTGTGGGCAGATGTTGCATAATATTGGAAAGTCGTGGTGTTGCACTTGAACTTGAGAAGCAAGTTATTAAGGTTGGGATGGTGGTCATCATTTGTGGTTTTGGAGGCTTTTAAAAAATAAAAAAATTTATATTATGTGGCCACTTTAAAGGAGAGACAAGTGGAGTTCGTTGTGGATGGCCACCTCGACATCTAGAAGGTGGTGAAGAGCTGGAAGGCGTGAAAGAAGGGGAGGCGGCCGTTTTGAGGGAAAAAGGGTGCAGTAGAGAGGGCTGGCTGGCGCGCAGACGAGGGGACCCTCTGCTGGGGCGTAGCTACAAAGCTGCAGAAAAAGAGACGCCAGGGAGAGGGGGAGCCGGTAGACTCGTCGCCCTGCTCAGAGGTTGAAGCTGTGGGAAAGAGAGGTGTGAAAGTCGTCAGAGGTGGTGATGAGGTCGTGAAGAGAAGTTGCCAAGCCAGTCGCCCAAGGGAGTCGCAAGAAAAGCACGTTGGTGTGGGTAGAGAGGAGCGCAAGAAGCTGGCGTGGAGGACAGCCGGGCTCACGACTGAGAAGTTGGGCTGCTAGTCGATTGGGAAAACTGGCTGCCAGTGCAACAGAGGGGGCCTCCGTGTAAGAGGAGTCGGGACCGTGCAGCTGCTGGAGCCTCCCGTGTGAAGGCAAGTGGACGCCATTGTGTGAGTGAAGTGCAGCATACATGGTGATGAGGAGCCGTGTCGTATGTGGAGAGGCAGGCCTCTAGGTGATTGTGGGAACCTCTCAACTGAAGCTGCCTGTATGAGTGAGGGGAACATTGAGCAGAGGAAGTTAGAAAGAGAGGATGCGCAGGGCGCAGTTGTTGGGTCAAGGGTTGATGATTGAAGCAGCAGAGAGGGCTGCTGTTTGGAAGGGATTGAGTGATGTGGCTTGGGCTAGATATCTGAGGATGCTGCGGTGAGCAGTGGTTCGTGGTGAAGAGGATTGTGCAAGGCTCTGGTGGTTGGTGAAACTGCTGGTCACGACATACAGAGAGTGGGAGCTGCTGAGTGAAGGTTAGCTGGTGTGGGCGCCTTCTGGTGAGAGTAGCTGGTCTTGTGTGGGCGATGATTGCAGGTAGTGTGTGGATGCTGACCAGAGAGGGAGCCTTGGTTTTTTGTGTGTGTTGAATGCAGAAGAAGTGCTGATGTGTGGGCTGGAGACAGTGGGGCTCGCCTACTACGACAATTGGCAGGTAGCAGCAGACAGAGAGTAGTCGGGCTACAGAGAAAGTGAAGAAGGGTTGCTGGTGTGGGTACCCTCTGGAGATTACAGGGACCGGGAGACAGAGGCTTGGTCGTTAGACGCAAGGGTGTATTCCCTTGGCAGTAAATCCTGGCCAGAGTCCTGGTCTTTGGTGTATTTGCTGAGTTTGTACATGGTTGATGCTGTATATGTTTTTTGTTGAATGATCATCTGTCCTTCGTGGTTCTGAGCTGTCTTATGGTGTGGGTGGGTGGCGAATGTTGAGAGAGTGTTCCAGCCGGTGGCTGGTGGTGCCCCGTTCGTGGTAGTTTTTCCAAGTTTGGGAGGTGGAAGAGCTATAGAGGCAGGTTCTTTCTTCTTTTTTTCACCTCACATCCTTCTGGTGCCCCCACTGAGGAGTGGCTCTTTCTGGTATAGTTTGACTGAGGATAGCTCAGGGATTTCTCTTACGAGGGTGTATGCCCCAGAGTGAGAGATTGAAGGAAGGTGTTTTTGGGTTTTTTGCTTGAGATTGGAAGTGAAGTTTTGGGATCAAGACGATGTCTTATCCTGAGTTTTATGGTGGTCCGAATGAGGATGTGGCAGATTTCTTGGAAAGGATGGAGGTTGCATGTATAAGCAACCATATCAGTGAGCAGATACAGGTGTTGCGGCTGCTGAGCATCTGTTTGAAAGGAGATGCAAGGACCTGGTACAGGGCTTATGAGGAGTCATTGAGGGATGCTGTTCCACGCATGGAGATGACTGAGGATGGATTGAAGACAGCACTCAGCAACAGGTTCAAGAAGGTAGAAGACCCCGACAAGGTTTGGCATGAGGTGCAAGCTCTGATACAAGGTGAGTTTGAATCAATAGATGATTATATGAAGAAATTTTCTTTGCTATGGGAGACTCTATGCAGGGCTTTGGGGGAAGACCAGGTACCGCCTGATATGATGAAGAAGAACAAGTTTGTAGCTGGACTTAAGAGGAGTATTTGCTGGAAAGTGGAATTGAAAAAGCCCAGGTCTTTTGAGGATGCGGTAGAAATTGCTAAGTCAAAAGATTGGAAACTGCAGCGGATGAATCAGCTGGGGATGATTCCAGTTGTAGCATAGCCGGAGATTCGTAGAGTGGAGGCTACACCCATGAATGCAGTGATTGAGAGGATGAAGCCCACTGAAGCCCAAGCTATGCAAATGGTACCTCAAGCGAGTCAGGGAGTACCTATGGTTCCTACAGGTGCTGATGAGGGATTGCGGCAGGATATGAAACAGATGGTTGATCTTATGAAGAATTTGAGCTTAAATTTAATGGGAAGTACAGGTGGTGGACGTGGTAGAGGCCGTGGCAATAATCATGAGGGTGTTAAGATGGACAAGCAGGGTATGGACGTGGTTGCGGTAGGGGCCGTCATTTCATTCCTACATGCTGGAACTGTGGTGAACTTGGTCATCTGAGTACAGATTGTGATAAGCCTCAGCGTATGGGTGGTGATATGTACCCACTACCTTCACAACTACCTGACAGGTCAAATGATTATGGTATTGATATCAGGGATCAAGTAGGTCCCAGTGGAATCACAGCTGAAGAGAAGGGAAAAACCAAGGTGATAGATGTGGTCACCCTTGAAAAGACGAAGGAGGCAGAAGCTGATGTGATGCCTTTGGGAAAACGGATGCCACAGGAAAGGGAAAGCAAGGATGCTGCAGGGCCCAGCAAGAAGAAAGGTAAAGTGAAGGAAGGAAAAGATGTGAAGGTCAAGCAGAAGAGGAGTCTCGTAGGAAGTTTCAGGTAACTGATTTTCCACTAGGGGGTGGGCAGGATAGCTATAGTTTGCAGGAGGACATGGCTGGAAGGAAGGCTAACATTACTTTTGGGCAATTGATAGAGTTAGCTCCCAATTTGAAGCGTCAGTGGAAAAGACTTGTGAATCCGAGAGAGAAGGAACTTGCCAAAGGGATAGTGATTGTCCTATCTGTTCAGGAGTTACCTGACATATGTCCTGTGGTGAATGTTTGGTATAAAGGGAAGAATCTGGGAGAGGCATACATAGATGGTGGAGCACAGATTTGTGTGATCACATTGGCAGCTGTGGAGAGGCTTGGTCTTGATTTTACTGAAGCATCTGGATTCCGTATTCGGCTGGCTAATCATCAGAAAGTCAAATGCTTAGGTATGGTCAAGGAGTTGGAATTGGAAGCTTTTGATGTGAAGGTGCTTGTGGATTGTCATGTTATGCCTGCAGGAATGGGTGCATTCCCCATTATTTTGGGAAGACCATGGCTGAGAGCAGTGAAGGCTGTTCAGGATTGGAGGAAGGGGGTCATTACTCTGTATGACAGGAGAGGTGATAAGAAGCAGTTTAATATGGATAACCAGAAGCCTGTCAATGATGAAGAGGAGAGTGAAGCTGATTCGAGTGATGACACGACTAGTAGCACTACTACTAGTGAAGGAACAGAGGATACTTCATCTAGTGAGGAGGATGCAGAGATGGATGCTCTGGTTATTGATGAGGAAATGCTTGGTGATGAGGTTGCTGAACAAGAAGAAGCCATACATGAGGAATGCGAGGAGGTACAAGTGGATTCTGAACAAAGGTATGCATGTGATGAGAAAGAGCTTGCTTTTAAGTCTTTGGATAATAAACCTATGTGGGATGAGTGGGAAATAGACAGTCTACAAGATGATGAGCCTGAGTTGGAGCTAGATGAGCAGATGTGCATAAATGTTAAAAAAGCCATGACCAGAATTGAGGCTATGAGGGAAGAGAAACACCAGAAGACTTTGAATGATGCTGCTGCTATAGATGAGAGGGCTGCTGTTATAGATGAATTTCTTGGTGGTTTTGATGAAGATGAGCATACAGGAACTGAGGTGGATGCTTTGGCAATGATGCCTTTCGAAGAGGAGTTTGTTTTGCCTGTGGTGGCCGGTTTTGATGGTGAGGCTTCTTATGTGGATGGACAGGAAAGTGTTATGGTACAGCAGGTTTTTTTTGATGAGGCTTTCATCAGTTTTTACCCTCAGCAGGAGTTGCTGCACTGGTTCTCCGATATTGGTACTGATCGTATCAGGGATTTTGGGATTGAGATGAGACGGGATGGTGTGTATGTCAGGAGCTTTGTCTCGAGAGGTTCTGGTGATATGTTGTGGGAAGTGGGATGGAAGATTATGCCTGTGGAAGATGACAGAGTTTCTTGGATTACCTGGAACAGAGATGTGTTGATTACACTGTATGATGCTCAGAGAATTGATGGAGGGAAACGTGGTCATATGCTTTCTGCTGATCATAAATGATTCAGCAGGCTAGGGGTTGGGCAAAGTATGTCAGGCTAAAATCTGAAAGGTGTTTTTGGTCAGTGTACATATGGTGCGTGTGGCGTGTGAATAAAATTTACCCTGAATGCCCTGGCAAGTGTACAGGCCGGGTGGTTTTGTTGAAAGTTGGTTTATGCACGTGTTTTGTTTTCCGGAGCAGACGTTGGAGATCTGAAGTTTTATGGCAATAATGTGGTGTACGGTTGTTGCAAGATCAGGGTGTCCAGTTTTGTCCAGTTTATGCTGGACTGGGACAATTCTTGGACAACAAATTTGGGGGGGAAAAACAAGATCAAGAAACTAATAAAAAATACACATACACTCAAATTTAACCCCAATATAACTTAAATTAGTATAAATTAGTCCAATTTATCAAAATTAACCAAAAATATGATAAAACAATAAAAAAATGATCTTTCCATACTTAGAGTGATCTAATTTTTTTTCCATAGATGCACCAATACAAGTACACTAGTCCCTATAGGTTTTAGATGATTTACATCAAAAATGTAATTTTACTAATTAGATTATTAGTATTTGCAGGCCTTCTGATAGCATGGAAGAATTTTAGAAAAGAGATCATTAAAAATCAAACCATTGGATTTGCAATTTTGACTAACCACCACATTCTACCAATGTCTCACTATCTACCACTCTTTTGATCTACAAGATTATGCATTTTTAAGTGGTAGTTATTGTGGGTGCAAAAAGTGGCATATATTATAACACTTTAAAGACCTTGAAATATTTAAAGAAAATAGACAAATAGCTTAAAAATTTCTCAAAAAATCAAGTTAAGCTCTATATTATGTGAAGATCTAAGATGCAAAGTGGAAATCTCATATGAGTTTATATGTGAAAGATATTAGCATTTTATGGAACCAGCCCAAATTCGGGACATGGTGTATACATTGAGCTTGTACCTAAGGAAATGAGGACTTTTAACTATCTAATGCTTAATTAGATTATGCAACTATATTCCCAACTTTGCATGTGACGTTCCAACAAAAGAACTTGAAAGGAAATTCCTTCGTTAGCTAGGAGAGATTGGCCACTAAAAGTAAATAAATGCCTGTTTTTTTACTATTTACAGGGTGCCTGAGTGGACAAAACTGGGCACCCTGATCTTGCAACCACCCTGTACGGGTGGTTACTAAAAGAGGGTACCGACTGGAAATTGTCAGGTTTGGTAAGTTGAGGTTGATGATTCGAGATTGTGGGCAGATGTTGCATAATATTGGAAAGTCGTGGTGTTGCACTTGAACTTGAGAAGCAAGTTATTAAGGTTGGGATGGTGGTCATCATTTGTGGTTTTGGAGGCTTTTAAAAAATAAAAAAAATTATATTATGTGGCCACTTTAAAGGAGAGCCAAGTGGAGTTCGTTGTGGATGGCCACCTCGACATCTAGAAGGTGGTGAAGAGCTGGAAGGCGTGAAAGAAGGGGAGGCGGCCGTTTTGAGGGAAAAAGGGTGCAGTAGAGTGGGCTGGCTGGCGCAGACGAGGGGACCCTCTGGGGCGTAGCTACAAAGCTACAGAAAAAGAGACGCCAGGGAGAGGGGGAGCCGGTAGACTCGTCGCCCTGCTCAGAGGTTGAAGCTGTGGGAAAGAGAGGTGTGAAAGTCGCCAGAGGTGGTGATGAGGTCGTGAAGAGAAGTTGCCAAGCCAGTCGCCCAAGGGAGTCGCAAGAAAAGCACGTTGGTGTGGGTAGAGAGGAGCGCAAGAAGCTGGCGTGGAGGACAGCCGGGCTCACGACTGAGAAGTTGGGCTGCTAGTCGATTGGGAAAACTGGCTGCCAGTGCAACAGAGGGGGCCTCCGTGTAAGAGGAGTCGGGACCGTGCAGCTGCTGGAGCCTCCCGTGTGAAGGCAAGTGGACGCCATTGTGTGAGTGAAGTGCAGCATACATGGTGATGAGGAGCCGTGTCGTATGTGGAGAGGCAGGCCTCTAGGTGATTGTGGGAACCTCTCAACTGAAGCTGCCTGTATGAGTGAGGGGAACATTGAACAGAGGAAGTTAGAAAGAGAGGATGCGCAGGGCGCAGTTGTTGGGTCAAGGGTTGATGATTGAAGCAGCAGAGAGGGCTGCTGTTTGGAAGGGATTGAGTGATGTGGCTTGGGCTAGATATCTGAGGATGCTGCGGTGAGCAGTGGTTCGTGGTGAAGAGGATTGTGCAAGGCTCTGGTGGTTGGTGAAACTGCTGGTCACGACATACAGAGAGTGGGAGCTGCAGAGTGAAGGTTAGCTGGTGTGGGCGCCTTCTGGTGAGAGTAGCTGGTCTTGTGTGGGCGATGATTGCAGGTAGTGTGTGGATGCTGACCAGAGAGGGAGCCTTGGTTTTTTGTGTGTGTTGAATGCAGAAGAAGTGCTGATGTGTGGGCTGGAGACAGTGGGGCTCGCCTACGACAATTGGCAGGTAGCAGCAGACAGAGAGTAACCGGGCTACAGAGAAAGTGAAGAAGGGTTGCTGGTGTGGGCGCCCTCTGGAGATTACAGGGACCGGGAGACAGAGGCTTGGTCGTCAGACGCAAGGGTGTATTCCCTTGGCAGTAAATCCTGGCCAGAGTCTTGGTCTTTGGTGTATTTGCTGAGTTTGTACATGGTTGATGCTGTATATGTTTTTTGTTGAATGATCATCTGTCCTTTGTGGTTCTAAGCTGTCTTATGGTATGGGTGGGTGGCGAATGTTGAGAGAGTGTTCCAGCCGGTGGCTGGTGGTGCCCCGTTCGTGGTAGTTTTTCCAAGTTTGGGAGGTGGAAGAGCTATAGAGGCAGGTTCTTTCTTCTTTTTTTCACCTCACAGGCAGCAGCCACACTATTTTGCAATCCTTCTTAAGAAGATCCGTCAAAGGTGTAGCTACCAAGGCATAATCTTTGATAAAAATCCTATACCATCCCATGATTCCCAGAAACCCACGAACTTCATGAACTTCACGAACTGATTTAGGGGATGGCCACTCCAAAATATCTTTGACCTTGGCGGGGTCTACTGAAGTGCCATCCTTGGAGACAATGAACCCAAGATACTCAATTTGATGAGTAAAGAAGGTACATTTGCTCTTCTTGGCATAGAGTTTGTGTCTGCGCAACAATTGCAGAACTCTACACACATGCTCCTCATGCTCCTCCATTGATTTGGAGTGGATTAAGATGTCATCAAAGAAAACAAGCACAAATTCATCCAAGTAAGGACGGAATATATTTTGCATTAGGCAGTTGAAGGTTGCAGGAGCATTGGTTAACCCGAATGACATTACAGTAAACTCATAGTGGCCATAACGGGTATTGAAGGCTATCTTGGGTATATCTGCTTCCTTGACTTTGATCTGATAGTAACCAGATCTCAAATCTATTTTTAAGAAGACTTTGGCCCCATGAAGCTTATCTCATCGCGATGCGAGGGATGGGATACTTATTCTTGACAGTGACTTGATTCAGCCCTCGATAATCTATGCAAAGGCGGAGAGTTTCGTCCTTCTTTGGAAAAGGATAGGTGCCCCCCAAGGAGAGCTACTGGGGCATACGAATCCTTGCTTAATGAGTTGGGAAAGTTGCTCTTTAAGTTCAATGGCTTCAAGAAGGGACATTTTATAGGGCGTTTTTTAGACGGGTTGAGCCCCACGGATCACCTCAATTTCATGATCGACTTCTCGAGGAGGCGGTAGCCCTGTAAGCTCGTCAGGGAAGATGTCAAAGAATTCTTGGAGCCAAGAGGGTTCTGTCTCCTTACTAGGTTCAATGGTTTTGTTGAGCTTGACTAAGAAAACTTGTTGACCCTTACGTGTTCCCTTGAGAAGATGTTTTGCCTTGACTACCCTAGATTTAGGTTTTCCTGTTATCCCTTGAATGGATATTACTTGGCCATGCTCATTTACAAAAGTGATACTCCCCTAGTTACAATGAATGCTAGCTTTGTTTGCAATTAACCAATCCATCCCAAGGATTCCATCATAAATTCCTAATGGCAAGACTCTAAAGTGGCCATGAGTTTACTCATTATCCAGCTCAAAATCAAGGTTTCCTATAGAGTGGCGAGATACTACTTCTTTCCCACTGGCTAACTCTACAGTCATTCTTCTAGTTGTTTTTTGACCCAAGTTTAATTTTTGCAAACACCTAGGAGAAAGAAATAAATGGGTACTCCCACAATCAATCAAAAGCTGAAATGGCTTACCGTGATGAGTGGCTGGGGTTTAGATTACACCAAATTGTTTATTCAGACCTTGGTGTTCTATTGCCACATGGACGGTGGCGCGCTCTTCTTTAGCCATTTCCAAGGTCGGTTCTTCACTTATGATACAGGCGGTCCTAGCCCGCGGCCTCTGCCACGCCCACTGCCTCTTGCACCTTGGTGGATAGGGGTTCCACGGCCTTGATTTTCTCTGCCACCTTGGGGAAATGATGTTGCCATCTTGGGACAGTTGGCCCTAAAGTGTCCCGGCTCATTGCACTCAAAACATAGAGGGCCTTCTCTAGAAGAAGCAGCATACGAGCGGGGGACAAAAGAGTTGCCTTGTCACCCTCTGTTGCAGTAGGGGAAATTCTGTTAGGGTTTCTTGTAGGGTTGATCTTTAGGATTTGCCTCAGGGTAAGATCTCTTTGATGCTTAGGTTTGTCAGTCCTCATTTCTTTGATGCTTAGGTTTGTCAGTCCTCATTTCTTTCACAAGGGGCTTTGCTCGTATGAGAGCATCCTGTAATGTGCTTGGCCTCATTGCTTCAAGGCGAGAATCTAAGGGTTCATTTAACCCTTGGCAGAAACAAACCACTTGCTAGGAAGTAGTCATAGCTGGGGCATACTTCCGAAGAGTGATAAATTTGGAATAGTAGTCCTTAAGAGTAAAGCTGCACTGCCTAAGACTAAACAACTCATTCATCTTTATGGATTCATGGGATGGGGGAAGATATCTTTCTTTCACGGCTTGCTTAATGTCTTCCCATGTTTGAGAATGCTCGGTGACTCCCTTGTCATGGCACCACTGTTTCCACCACAGTTTAGCATCTCCGATGAGGCGAAACCGTGCAAGCATAGACTGACTTGCTACTCCAGTACCGGCGGCAGAGAAATAATCGTCCATCGCTTCAATCCAGACTTCAGCATCCTTCTCAATCGTCCATCGCTTCAATACAGACTTCAACATCCTTCTCAATCTTTGAACCTTCTCCTTTAAAGGAGGGAGATTGCATTTGCTTGAGCAGGAGCTTCTTCTCCTGGATATCAGTGTAAAGCGCATTGGGAAGTAGAGGGTGATCGTCCTGGCCATCATTGTAAAAACAATTTTAAGATTATAAGATTCATACTTGCACAACGCTTATTTTGGAGAGTAAAACATTGAAATCATTTTATTTTCAAATATTTACAAGGACGAGTTTTATTACAAAGATCTGAGACTAGTCTTATTTGCCATCAATAGAAATTCCTGGGCTTGACTATGACATAAGGGTAGAGCGGTCCACATAGGTGAAATGTGGGGGTTCCGCTGTAGTTTCTAAGACTCTAAAAATTGATGGTAAGGGTGGTAGACTCTCGATTGGGGTAGGTCCCAACATAGCTACTCTGTCACAGTAGGTAAGACTTGCATCACTTGGTCATACACCCAGCGATCCTGAGGTATGTGAATCCCATCTATAGTCACAGAGGTGTCGGCCCTGGGGGTACCGCGAGCGACGAACCAAAATAAACGGATCATCTGTAACTTTTTAATCCAATGAATCTGCTTTAGGTCGGTGGTAAGGTTCCCAATTCGATCTGCTCGGATGAAGAAATATCTTGGTCCATGACTCCAAAAATCTCTACCCCATCCTCTTTCAATACGAGAGAAATGAGGGAGGGACATCTTCTCTAATATCTGCACCATGGTGTCACGGAACTCGAAATTTGAGGAGTGACAGTCTCGATGGAAAATTAGAAACTTCGAGTAGGCATCTTCCTCTTCCTACAATCATTCAAACATCAATTCAACTTGTTTGTTTTAGTAGGATGTTTTTATTAATTAGCATTATGTTAGGTAAAACATTCATTGAATGGCAATTCTTAGGAGCTAAACTTGGCTTTGACACCAATTCTAAGGTTCCCCCTTCTAAAATAGGGAAAACACTTAAGATAGTCCACTAAGTCTTAACTTGGAGAAAATTTCCTATTTATCGACACCTTGACCATGTAGAGATTCAAGGATATGATTCATAGGTAAGACCTAGTCCTATCCTGCAGGGGGAGCGTGATCTTCTAAAAATCAAATCACCCATAGGGTAACTAACTGATCCCATAAATTGGGCAACTACTAGACTTGATTTCTAGAGGCAACGCTTTTTTCCTCATCCATGCAAGGCACAGCCGTTGGCCTAGTCTTCTAGAATAGAGTTGCCCCAAGAACTTATTTATCTAGCGTAGGGCTTTCACTTAATCTGTTGGAAAGCTACCCGACTAATCAGGTCCACCCATCCATAGGATGGTGCCATCGGGGCATTCCATCCTCCCACTTTCCACCCTACTCACGCGTCAATTTGTTTTCTAATTAATCCTACCACACTGTTTGACATAAATAAACATGTTCCTTAATTAAGGCCCTTTTCACAAGGTTTGTTAAAACAGTCTTTTTCCACAATACAATAATGCCAAAAACAAGATTTATAAAAAGTTTATACATGAATCAATTTTATACAAGCCAAACCGGCTCTCTTATTCTCTTCGTTTATACTGTCGATGATCTAGAATTCAGCTTTCCAGCCTCTACATGCTGGGCAAAACCCTATGGGACCATACACCTCATCGTCAACTGCTGGCGAGGACTCAAGCCGGCCTATCACCCTCTCAGGCTCCATTGCTCAATCCTCCCGTCCCTTAGAGGGATGTCTGCATACTAGGGTAGGCTTATTCACCGCACTAGCCTGGGCCCTCAGAACTGGACAGCATCATAATCTCTTGCCTCAATCGGCGAACCTTATTCTCCCAATGGTATGAGGGATACCTTGGGCCATTCCCGGGCTTTGCTAAGGATGCCACCCGGTTACACAAGCATGGAACGGAGTTAGCATCAAAGCCAGGAAAGCCTTACACTCTTTAAAGATACAATTTCAATACAATTCATTGAATACAACATCACTCAATTCATAGCTTCATACAATTTTATGTCATTATTTTAAAAGGAAAAGATACACATTTATTAACAATAATATTTAAAAAAACTCTTCTTTAAAAGATAACCAAGCTAACCTGGCCACCATTTCCTTGAGGAGCTTGTAAAGGGAGGGTTGGGGCCACATCGGGAGCATCTTCTCTAATCTCGTTGTTGCGCGCTCCTCCTGAGGTAATATTTTGACGTTTCCGAAAAGGGGCCATCTTGGACGTCGTCTTGTAGGGCTTGCTCTTGCGGTCGAAACGCTCCAGTTGGATCTCAATTCTGAGATCGTTTTCTCACCGTATGAGCAAAAGACCACAGCACATGAACCCTCTCTTAAGGCTAAAACCTCTTACTAAAGTCCACGCAAATGGGGGGGGGAGAAGAGTTAAGGACACTGCCTCCTAGCAAGAGGGGGATAGAGGAAAATTGCCTTATCTGAAAAGTGGCAAATGAGCGGGTGTGAGAGGGGTGGCTGCAAGGGGCGGTTGTACTACAACAAGTACACTACACATAGGGACGTACGGCGGTACGGACGGTGGCACAGCAAAGCATAAGCTAGGTAGAAATGTGTGTTGCCCATGGAGCACCCTGGTGGGGGTTTATATAACTATGGGGTACGGGTACGAGCGCTGTGCAAAGAAAGGACGAAAGGACAGTGTATCAACAAAGGATGTAGATCAGAGTGGCCTGCATGGCTCTGTGGGAAAGCTACGCTGTCGGTACAGGGAAAGGAGTGGTACGCATGTACCTTATCTGGTCTGGGGAAGCATGGGTGTCCACGTAGCGGTATGTGTGGACCACACAGTGGGCGACCATCCTTTGCTTCTTGTGCGGCCATCGTACGGGCACCCTGGTAAGTGTGTACGGTCTAAATTTTTGGGACGGGGTCTCCAAATTTGGGGCGTCGGACTCAATTTGCGTGCCGGCGGACCGCCCCGGGGGGGGTGAAATGTTTTTTTATGCAGAAGGTTCTCCTAGTCATTGGGGTGCAGAGCGTTTATCAATCGGACACCCAGTCGTGCATTTATTAAGGTTTAAAGGTCATCGCTTTTTAACTAAAATGATTGAAATTTACGTATAAGCTTGATCCGGTGTCCGTTTTGGATACTGTAAAATCCTGTAATTTCCATGGACTGTTCAGATAGAAAATTCGGTCTAATGGACCATTATTGTGATAAGGATTTGAATGATACGATCTGAGTGACTTATTATCTGATGATGAGTTTTATATAAAGGATCTTTATCCCAAGATTCTGTTGGGTTCACCAAACTATATGGAAGCCCAGAATCAGTTGGATCTTAAGGAAAAGAGTTCTCCTCTAATTTTGCGAGATGAGGACATCTCGCGTTTTTTAAGTGGGGTAGGATGTAAGATTCCTCCCTGTGGCTTTTGAGGTGTGTGTTGAAATATACAAGTGAATAGGGTGTGTATGGGAACAAGCTCTTGGATAGAGGCTATAAAAGAGGAGATGTAATTGTGAAAGAACCTGTGAAAAGGTTAGAAGAATCTACTGGGAGAGAATAATGGGTAGCATGAGGGAATTTAGGAGTGTGGAGATATTCTGGGAGATAATCAGGGAAAAGAGAAGAGGTGGAGAGAATCAGGCAAAAGGTGGAGATATTCTGGGAGCGAATCATGGAGAAATCAATGGGATTTGATGCTTGATGTAAACTCTATAAATTGAGGCATAGTCCTAATGAGAATTTGCTGGTTTTTGAGTATCCATGCCTACATTAATTTATTTGTTAATTATTCACTAATTACGTCTTAATCATTTGCTAATCACTTTGTTAATCATGTTGATTCTAGTGTATGATCCACCATAGCTCATCATTATGCTCAAATTTCAACATGGTATCAGAGCCATGCCTAGAATCAACCAGGTTTATGACCCCATTAGTTGATTAATCAAGATTAGTAGGTAATTAGCAAAAAATCAAGTTTTTTAGTGAGTTTTCACTTCTCCCCTTCACCCCCAGCCAGTGGAGGATCTCTAGCACCTTGCACACATAGAGTTAGGGCATAATCTTTTAGCACTAGCTAGGTAACATCTATGGCTTCAAGCCTACGCAAAAAACGCAGCAAACCGCCATCGAAATGCACCGATTTTTGCTGATTGCTGGGCGCTGTTTTTCTGAGGGATTTTTGCCATTGTTGCTTCATCAAGACAAATCTTTCTAATTCCTCCTAGCCCAAGGGGTAATCAAGCATGCTCTACAAGCTGGTGAAGACAGAATTGAGTTTCATCAAGTCTACAGTGAGATCCAAGCTCTTCATCAAATCTGCAGGTGACTTTGGTAAAACAGAGATTAAGCTTTCATTATTTGGTCAAATCTTGTGTTTCTTGGCTTAATCCTCTACTAGACTCATTGCTATTGATGTCTTTGAAAGCATTTGAGCTCATTTGAAGTGGAAGGTACCAGATCTGGACTCCCCGCATACTCTGTTTTCTACACACAAAACAGAGCATTAATTTGCTAATCACTGTATTTTGGTGCAATTGAGGGTTCAAATTAACCATTAGGTATCTGATACAGATCCCTATAACTTCAGATTTCAAATCGAAGTTTGTTTGATACTCCAACCATCCCGTACAAATTGGTTACCCTTAATTTAATGTAATTTCTGGGAAAATTGTGCTGATAAAAATTGTGAAAATCATCATTTTGCATTTAACCCTTGGTTAATGCCTGTAAATCTCACTCAAATTCAAGATTATTCACAGCCAGAGTTGCATTTGGAATGTGCATGAGAATGGATGCTATACGCATTATGTATTGGGCACATTGCATCAGTGTAAAAATGGGAACAGACACTGCCCTTGTCCAGAATAAGGCAAGAGGTAAGACCTCCCGCATAAATTTGGGTTTGCATTGCATAATGATAAAAGATGAACATCAAAAGCCCAAAGGAACTGTCAGCAAAACATTGAAACATGTTGCTCACATGGAGCAAAATGACGTGGCGGACGAGCTCATGGCCCCAGCCATGAAAGAAGAAGAATATCTCTTCCCAAGAAGAGGATCCACACCAAGAAGATCTGAAGGAAGACATGGACACGAGAAGAGAAGCTGCCACGAGAAGAGAAGTTGCCCCGAGAATACTGAAAGAAGAGACGGACGCGTGGAGAGAAGCTGCCACGATAAGAAGACTAAAGACAAGAGAAGATGTGAGGCTCCAAAGAGTGAGGAGCCATGTGAAAATCTCTGAGAGAGAGAGAGAGAGAGAGACCCCACAACCCAATGTAACCTGCCCCAATAAAGTAAAACCACCTCTAAGCCATCGATGATGTAGGCCACGTGGTAGATGTATGTGTGAGCACTTTAGTCAAGGTCACGGGCACTTATAGTAGCCTTGGACACATAGAGAGAGAGAGTGTCAAGGACTATGGAGTTTAGGGACTTGAGGCACTGGTCGCGGACTGTCAAGTAAGAAAGAAACTTGATACAGGGTCCAGGTGTGCTGAGATAACTTGAGGGGAGGAGTAGACATTGGTCACGGACTACCAAGTAAGGGGAGGCAAACTTGGTATAGGGTCTAGGTGTTCTAAGAGTATTCACTTGAGGGGAGGTGTTGAAATATACAAGTGAATAGGGTGTGTATGGGAACAAGCTCTTGGATAGAGGCTGTAAAAGAGGAGATGTAATTGTGAAAGAACCTGTGAAAAGGTTAGAAGAATCTACTGGGAGAGAATAATGGATAGCATGAGGGAATTTAGGAGTGTGGAGATATTCTGGGAGATAATCAGGGAAAAGAGAAGAGGTGGAGAGAATCAGGCAAAAGGTGGAGATATTCTGGGAGTGAATCATGGAGAAATCAATGGGATTTGATGCTTGATGTAAACTCTATAAATTGAGGCATAGCCCTAATGAGAATTTGCTGGTTTTTGAGTATCCATGCCTACATTAATCTATTTGTTAATTATTCACTAATTACATCTTAATCATTTGCTAATCACTTTGTTAATCATGTTGATTCTAGTGTATGATCCACCATAGCTCATCATTATGCTCAAATTTCAACAGTGTGCAGGCGTAAAAACCTCCCCTTTTGATCTTATAATTATTCCCCTCTCTGAAATAAAAGAAAGATCCTATTTTGGCCTAGAGAGAGAAAATATCTAGAGGGAGGTAATTCAAAATTGAGATATTTTTGGATATAAAAATCCTCCTAGTGTCTAAAATGGTTTTCCCTGAAACAGATATTCAAAAAAAAATTCCCAATGTGCAATTGGAATAAATTGAAATTAGGTAAAAAGGACCTTAGCCTAAGGGTCCAGATTTTTTGAAATTTTTGAATTAAGGTTCCTATATGGACCAACTAGATTAATCCAAATGTAGGGAGGAGATAAATTGAAGAATAAAAGAAAATCCCCCCAAAAATGAGTAAATGCTCACATAAGATGAAGAGTTGACTAAGGACAAGGTTATTAGTTAAAAAAGAAGAGATATTTAAAAGAAATGATGCATTTTTGACACCTCAGTGTGGGGAAATTCTCCTCATGAAGGAGGCGCCTATTTCACATGTGTGGTTGAGTTTTAAACTCACAAATAATGAGATATTTTCATCTCTCCTCTCTCCTACTTCAACTAGATCCAAAAAGTAAGCTAAACTGACCTAAAAATGGTCAAAAATTGACCAAATTGATCTAGAAAATTCTAGAATCAGTTTGCTTGGTTAGAAAGGATAATGAAGCCTCCCCCTTTGTAAATGGTTAATAGTGTTTTATGCATTGTTACTCTACTCCTTCTCATAGCTAAAAATAGTGAATTTATTGATAATTCATTAGTTTTTGACCATTTCCTCTTCATCAAAAGAATTGGTGGCCACTCTTGTTGCAAACAAGAGTAGATCCGTCAAACCATCAAGCCAAAGGAAATCTCACAAAAATTCATGTAAGCTAGAAATCTTACTTTTTCTTTATTCCATTTAATGGTTTTCTAATTTTCATTTTCTTTAAAATGAAAAATGGTGCTATGCCTTGTTGGAAAGGCTTTCCCCCTCTCTTCATTCTTGAATTCAGCCTTTCTTTATCCTAGATGTGTAATCAAATTGTTAGAATTAAACTTTTCATATTGTTTCTCTTTAAAAAGTGGAATTTGAATAGTTTAGAATGCTTTAAACTATTTGGGATAATTTCTAAGTAACTTGAGAATGAAAAAAAATTAAAAAATTATCAGCCATACAAAGGAGGTTATGGCAAAATTTTCTTGAATTTTGTGAAATAAGTTTTATCTTTTATTATTCAAAAATAGTAATCCCCATCGCTTGTGTATTCTAAAAGTGTTATTTTTATTGTATGCATAGAAAAATACATATTAGAAATATTTTTATAATAAAAGTGTTATTTTCATTAGAAATAATTTCTATGCATAGAAGGATGCATATTAAGAATATTTTGATTATAAAAGTGTTACTTTCATCAAAATTGATTGTTATGCATAAATAGATGCATAAAAGAATTTTTTTATTATAAAAGTGTTACTTTCATTAAAATTGAATATATGCATAAAAGAATTTTTTTTCTAATAAAAGCATTACTTTTATCGAATTTTGATTTTATGCATAGAAAGATGCATAAAGAAATTTATTTTTTATTTCAAAAGAGTTATTCTCATTAATTTTGATTTTATGCATAGAAAGACGCATAAAGAAATTTATTTTTATTTCAAAAGAGTTATTTTCATTAAAATTAAATTTATGCATAGAAAGATGCATAAAAGATTTATTTTTATTTTTGAAAGTATTATTCTCCTTAAAATTAAATTTATGCATAAATAGATACATAAAAGATATTTTTTGAATTATAAAAGCGTTACTTTCATCAAATTTTGATTTTATGCATAGAAGGATGCATAAAGAAATTTATTTTTATTTCAAAAGAGTTATTCTCATTAAAAATTAAATTTATGCAAAGAAAGATGCATAAAAGATTTATTTTTATTTGAAAAGTGTTATTCTCCTTAAAATTGAATTTATGCATAAATAGATGCATAAAAGAATTTTTTAATTATAAAAGTGTTACTTTCATCAAATTTTGATTTTATGCATAAAAAGATGCATAAAGAAATTTATTTTTATTTCAAAAGAGTTATTCTCATTAAAATTGAATTTATGCATAGAAAGATGCATAGAAGATTTATTTTTATTTCAAAAGTGTTATTCTCCTTAAAATTGAACTTATGCGTAAATAGATGCATAAACCGATTTTTATAAAAGTGTTATTTCCCACTGAAGTTGTTCTTATGCATAAATAGATGCGTAAAGAATCTTTATATCAAAAATAAGAATTCTCTTACATTCTAGAAATAGATGTGATAAGATGTGATATGAATTAGATATGAGAATGAATAGAGGATGGATGTGATGAGAATAGAAGTGATGAGGATGAAAGGTAAATAGATGTGATGATATGTGATGCGAATCAGATAGATGGGAATGAATGGATGGATGGATGTGATGAGAATAGAAGTGATGAGAATGAGAGGTAAATAGATGTGATGAGATGGGATGCGAATCAAGTAGATGGGAATGAATGGATGGATGGATGTGATGGATGTGAATGGGAATGAATGGATGGATGGATGTGATGAGAATAGAAGTAATGAGAATGAAAGGTAAATAGATGTGATGATATGTGATGCAAAACAGATAGATGGGAATGAATGGATGGATGGATGCGATAAGAATAGGAGTGACGAGAATGTGAGGTGAATAGATATGATGAGATGGGATGCGAATCAGATAGATGGGAATAAATGGATGGATGGATGGATGTGATGAGAATAGAAGTGATGAGAATGAGAGGTAAATAGATGTGATGGTATGTGATGCGAATCATATAGATGGGAATGAATGGATGGATGGATGTGATAAGATGGGATGCGAATGAGATAGATGGGAATGGATGGATGGATGGATGGATGTGATGAGAATAGAAGTGATGAGAATGAAAGGTAAATAGATGTGATGATATGTGATGCGAATTAGATAGATGGGAATGAATGGATGGATGGATGCGATGAGAATAGGATTGACGAGAATGTGAGGTGAATAGATGTGATGATGAGATGTAATGCGAATCAGATAGATGGGATAGATGGATGTGATGAGAATAGATATGATGGATGGATGTGATGAGAATAGATATGATGGATGGATGGATGTGATGAGAATAGAAGTGATGAGAATGAAAGGTAAATAGATATGATGATATGTGATGCGAATCAGATAAATGTGAATGAATTGATGAGATGTGATGTCATGTGATATAGGATGTGAATGAATGATATAGGATGTGAATAAATGATATAGGATGTGAATGAATGTGATAACATGTGAATCAGGATGTAAATGAACGATAAGGGACGTGAATGAATGTGTTAGCATGTGAATCGAGATGTGAATAAATGAGATGTGATGTGAAATGGATGTGATAAGATGCGATGTAAACTGGATAGATGTCAATGTATGTGAAGTGATGAGATGTATGGGTAGATGCAAGTAGATGTGATCCGATGAGGATAAATGAGGAAATAAGTGATGAGATAGAAAAAGATGTGATCCGATGAGGATAAATGAGGAAATAAATGGGAATACTTATGAAATGAATGTGGATTGATGTGTGGGTAATGTGGATTGATGTGGATGGATGTATGGATGATGTGGATCAACATATGGATTGATGTGGATGGATGTATGGATGATGTGGATCAACATATGGATTGATGTGGATGGATGTATGGATGATGTGTATTGATGTGTGGGTAATGTCGATTGACGTGAATGGATGTATGGATGATGTGGATTGATGTGTGGATAATGTGGATTGATGTGTGGGTAATGTGGATGGATGTGGATGGATGTATGGAAGATGTGGATGGATGTATGGATGATGTGGATTGGTGTGAATGATGTGGATGGATGTATGGATGATGTGGATTGATGTGTGGATGATGCGATTGGATGTGAATTGATGTGGGAATGATGTGATGTGATAGGGATCGATGAAGAAAAAAAAATTGTGGGAAGATTAGAAAAGATGGGGACTAATGTGAAAGGATGTGGAGTGATGAGACAAGATGGAAATATTGTTGGAACTGTATTTGTATGTGAAATCTGTTTTTAAATGACTGTTTTATGTCAAGAATGCTGGGGAAGCATTTTGACCGTCTTGTGAAGGAGGTCGTGGAAGACCTATCTGTTAAAGTTGCAAGTGCTGACGGAGAGTCAACGGAGGACGTCTCGCGTAGCAAGGTCGACCGAGGGACCTCACACATCTTGTAGGCAAAACACACATACTCAAACACCAACTTCTCTATTATCCTTACTATGCAATGCAAGGTGAAAAAGTGGACCCTTGTTAAGGGTATTTCTAAAAAATAGGATCCCACTTAGGGTCTAATGGGCAACATTCCATTCCTTTGAACACATTGGTCACGTGTTGGAGCACCATATTGTCCTGTCCTTGCAATCCATTGTTTCTTCCCATCCTTGCCTTTCTTTCTGGATTGCATGCAATATAAGCAAGGGAACTCAGCTGATGCTGAATTTGAAACACCAAACATACATTTCAATGTTTTCAAATCGCCACCAAGATGCCATTCTACCTTATATTCACCAAATCCATCGACATGCAAAACTTCACCATTGTTTTGCCGTCATAAAATATCTGGTATCTCTTTTAAGTTCAAAAAAAAAATCTTAAGTACTTCATGGTCCTCCTTTGGTACCTCAAATGCAGCAAGCCACCATATTTCATTATCTGATTGCACATTGAAATATTTTGGATATTTTGAATTGATGCTAGGATCCAACGCCCTATTCATTAGTGTCAAGCTAGCACGTTTAAGCTTTTGGCCCTTAACAACTTCACTCTCATCAAGCTTCAAAACGAATTGAAGCTTATCTTTGCACTCTTCGATAGACATGTTGTAGAACTTTACCATTGTTGCTTGTAGCCTTGCATACATTCAATACAACGTTATTGTCTACATGCAATTTGAAGGGCACTTCCTTTGATCCAAACTTAAGCATTTGTGTATGTTCCAAATGCATTGGCTCATCTAATACTTTTGCATTAAGATCTTTTCGTGCTCTTGCATTACATGGAACAGATTAGGGATGGGAACCACCCATCTCTTGTTAACAACAGCCTTAAACCTTGCATCCAATTGCTTATAAATCATAGCATAGGATTTGGAGCTAATCCCTACCTTGTCACATATGCCTTGGGCATATGTAGCTGTGAAGGTATTGCTTCCCTCCTTCAAGCGTACTCTTGCAACATCATCACCAATGGTTTCGAATTTGGGGTTTTTCAAAGCATACTTCACCATACCTTTTCTTAATACCTTTGCAATTGCATCATCAGCCTCTTCACTTGGGTTGGAAAACATATTCTTCATTGTTGCACATTGTGCATAGACCCGCCCGATTATATTGCCCATTCCCTCTGGTCAACTCATGAAGTCGTTTGAGCAACCTCACTTGGTTTTCGTTGAGGGTCCCGCAAAACAATAGTCTTTACAAGCATTGCTGCCATCTTTTTGTTGTCCTTCTCCAAACCTTGCATTTTGCAATGCCATTCTGCATTGTCTATCTTAACAATATGCATCGCATTTTCCATAACATGCATCGCATCTTGCAGACTCTAATACTCTCTCTCCTTTTCACTTAGTGATTTTGTGAGCTCCTTAATCCTTGTATCCATGCCGATCATGGTGCGTTGTACAGATGTGTAAACACTATGAGCCTGCATTGCTAGCCTCCTAGTGTATCCCAATAACCCTGCATTACCTTCACACACATACTTAATGAAAGATGTAAGCCCACTAAATTGTGGAGGTATTTGGGTAATTGGATTAGGTGGATAAATACACCCCTCAACCCAAAGATCGACATGTTTTTTCCCTGCATTTCGTCTTGTTATTTAATCTATGGGGTTGCTTTTTTACTTGTTGCCGTTCTCTTGTCTAGCGGTGCATAGTTGACCTCCAATTGGAAGTGAATGTCTCTCTTCTTGTTTCGGCCTACATCCTAAAATTAGCATTTGGACAAAACATAGCTCTATTAACCAAAAATTAGCTCTGGAAAAAATATAACTATTAAAAAAAAGTAGCTTTTATACATTTGTACAACTCAAAATTTAACCAAAAATAACATTATTGAACACAACTTTAACCAGATATAACTTCAATATAATATACAACTAAATTATAACTTGTAATCTATAAGATTCCTCCCCAGCCTCTCAAGATGTTCAGTATCTTCCCTTGTAATCAATCCCCCCTTTAGAAATATAAAAGATCTTGTTTCTGCCTGTTTTGGCCTAGAGAGAGAAAATATTCTAGAGAGAGATTATTCAGATTTTGCATATTTTTGGATGGAAAAATATATCTTCTTATTAAAATAAGTTTCCCTGAAACAGAAGTTCAAAAAGATTTTCAGAAGGTGCATTAGAAATCAAGTATAATCTGTTCAAGAGACCTTATCCTAGGGGTCCAGATTTTCGAGAAATTTTAAATTAAGGTTTTGAGGGGCCAATCAGATTCATCCAAATGTGTGGAGAATATAAATAGAAGAAATAAAGAAAATCCCCCCAAAAATGAGTAAATAGTCACATAAGATGAAGAGTGGACTAAGGACCAAAGGAATTACTAAAAAAAATGGATTTTTGACACCTCTCACAATGGGAATTCCCCCCTCATGAAGGAGGCGCCTACTTCACATGTGTGGTGGAGTTTAAAACTATCAAAAATCAAGATATTTCATCTCTCCTCTCTCCTAATTCAAGTCTAGTTCCAAAAAGTAAGATAAAGTGACCTAAAAATGGTCAAAATTTGACCAAACTGATCTGGAAAATTCTACAATCAGTTTGCTTGGTTAGAAGCTCACTTTTTTCTTTAAATAGAAGCCTCCCCCTTTGTTGAAGCTTAATAGTATTTTATGCACTATTACTCTACTCCTCCAAAGAGCCAAGAACTGTGAATTTCTTAATAATTCACTAGTTTTTGACCATTCCCTCTTCCAAAGAATTGGTGGCCACTCTTGTTGCAAACAAGAGTAGATCCCTCAAACCATCAAGCTAAAGGAAAGCTCCCAAAATTTCATGTAAGTAAGAAATCTTACTTTTTCTTATTGTTTTAATGGTTTTCTAAATTGTTTGTTATCTTAAAAAGATAAACAGATGCTATGCCTTCTTGGAAAGGCTTTCCCCCTCTCTCATTCTTAAAATCAGCCCTCCTTTATCCTAGTTAAGTGATCTAATTGTTGAAAATAATCTTTTCATATTGTTTCTGTCTTAAAAGTGAAAATTGATTAGTTTAAAATGCTTTAAACCAATTGGGGATAATTCCTAAGTAGATTAAGGTTAGAAAAATTAGGTCAGCCATACAAAAAGGAGGTTATGGCAAAATTTTCTAAAAATTTATGAAATAAATTTCATCTTTTATTAATCAAAAAGAGTAATCCCCATCATTTGTGTATTCTAAAAGTGTCATTTTCATTCATGCATAGAAAGATGCATTTGATTATTTTTATTATAAAAGAGTGATTTTTAATAGAATTAAGTTCTCTGCATAGAAAGATGCATATTGATTATTTTATTATTATAAAAGAGTGATTTTTAATAGAATTAAATTCTATGCATAGAAAGATGCATATTAATTATTTTTTAATTATAACAGAGAAATTTTTAATAGAATTAAATTCTATGCATAGAAAGATGCATATTGATTATTTTTTTATTATGAAAGAGTGATTTTAATAGAATTAAATTCTATGCATAGAAAGATGCATATTGATTATTTTTCTATTATAAAAGGGTGATTTTTAATAGAGATAAATTCTATGCATAGAAAGATGCATATTGATTATTTTTTAATTATAAAAGAGTGATTTTTAATAGAATTAAATTCTATGCATAGAAAGATGCATATTGATTATTTTTTTAATTATAAAAGAGTGATTTTCAATAGAATTAAGTTCTATGCCTAGAAAGATGCATATTGATTATCTTTTTTTATTATAAAAGAGTGATTTTTAATAGAATTAAATTCTATGCATAGAAAGATGTATATTGATTATTTTTTTATTATAAAAGAGTGATTTTTAATAGAATTAAATTCTATGCATAGAAAGATGCATATTGATTATTTTTTTATTATAAAAGAGTGATTTTCAATAGAATTAAATTCTATGTATAGAAAGATGCATATTGATTATTATTTTTTATTACAAAAGTGTTCATTTCATCAAAATGGATTCTATGCATAAATAGATGCATAAAAGAATATATTTTTTTAATTATAAAAGTGTTACTTTCATCAAAGCGGATTTTATGCATAAATAGATGCATAAAAGAATTTTTTTTATTATAAAAGTGTTACTTTCATCAAAATGGATTTTATGCATAAATAGATGCATAAAAGAATTTTTTTAATTATAAAAGTGTTACTTTCATCAAAATGGATTTTTATGCATAGTAGATGCATAAAAGAATATTTTTATTATAAAAGTGTTACTTTCATTAAAATGGATTTTAATGCATAAAAGAGATTTTTTTATTGTAAAAGTGTTACTTTCACCAATATTGATTTTTATGCGTAAAATGATGCATAAAAGAAATTTTTTTATTACAAAAGTGTTGCTTTCACCAATATTGATTTTTATGCATAAAATGATGCATTAAAGATTTTTTTTAAATCAAAAGAAGAGTTCACTTTAATCCTATGTTTAAATCCCATCAATATTGGAAAAATGAATAAGTAAATACTCAGTGGGAAAATTATACCATTTTATATTCTCTAGGATTGTAATGAGAAAATTCAGAAAAACTATCGAAGTCGGAATTTTAGATAAATGACTAATTTATTCCTCATAGGAATTCGTGTTTAGTTTTGAATTCAGTAAAGTAGTAATTCAAATATTACCTTCGAGAAAGATAGTTCAGGGAGAATCTTTCCAAACTCAAACCCTGAATCAAACTATGACCAAGATGTAACTCCTTCGTCAGTTTCAAGAAATGACGATGTGACCAGTTCAGTAATCTACACTCAAATCACCCACTGAATCTGAAACTAAGTTGAGACGTTTGATTTTAACACCATATTAGATAATTTGGAAAAAATCCCATTCCCATTTGAAAAATGGGAGCATGGTGAACTTGTCCAAAAGTTTGTCAAAACCCCCTCATGTGACATATCATCAGAAAGATCTTGAAGAGTAGAATCTAAATCTATGATCTCCGATAAATTTGGAGTTAGTATGTTTAAGATATGTCTAAAACTATATGGAGTAATTGATTCCCAAAATGTTAGATTTTTTTCAAATTACCTAATATTGACTTTTTTGATCTGAGGATCAAGATTACTGAATTCGAGGAATTCTGTTTGGGAATCCACACCTGTGATCTAGAAGTCTTGGGATACGGAATTAAGATATACTCATAGTATTCAAAAGAAAATCAAAATTGAAAACTTGCATTGAAACCCTGTTTTCTTAAAGGACTATCTTACGCCAGAATGTTGGGGGGAGCATTTGGTATATGTGTGTTCTAAGGGAAGTTCGGTTCCAACAGCTGGCTGGGAGTGTTCAAAGGATGGCTCACGGCAAAGCCTTGACCAGCCTCGGTATGGTTAAAATGGTGCGCTTCCGGTGGTACGATGGACGAGGGCCGACAAAGCGGTCCCTGAGTGAAGTGCCAGGACACCTAAGGAGGATCCTCGAGGGTTCTAACCAGGTGATGCACGGGCTCACGGTGCCGAGGACACCCATGCGTATGTCGTGGAAGATATATATATGTATGATGACAAGAAACTTATTGTAATCTGTTATACTGGATCTCGTTGTTGACCTGCTGGTCTCAACGGAGAGTCTAGAGTGATACTGTTTTGTGAGAAACAAGGATTGAATGGAAATTTTGAGTTGTGACATCTGTACCCAATAATTGTTTGTCAATGGATTGTTTTATAAACTAAAGTTTAAAGAGGAGTGTGTGAGTATCTGTATTCTAAAGCAAAAGTTAAGAAAGGCTTTCAATTATGGGTGGGTGAGTACTTGTCTGGTTCTACTATTCCAGTGGTTGGGCCGTGGCTAACCCATGGGCTAGATGGGGTTAGGCTGGAATCAGTATAGTTTTAATAATAAAACTGATTAATAAAATTACGCTTTGAACTCGAATAGTTAAATAATAACCTGAACACTTCTCAAATGAATAGATCAACGGCTGTGCCTAATTCAATTAGGAAAAAAGCGTTGATTCCTTCAAGTTAAGTCTATTATAGTTTCCCTTCTATCCGGTTTATTCAGATGAAGGTTAGTTCAGTCTTAACCTCGTTAGAAAAATTCGCTAAGAAATTCAAAATGGTGGAATCGTCCCCGCTTTTCGGGCATGGGAAAATTTCTGGTTTCGGTTTTCAAAATGACCACCAGCTTAGTCTCGTGCCGCCCGGACATTCGAGGGCGAGGCCCCGAGTGGGAAACCCTGCCCCGCGCAAGAGGGAGCTGCTTCCGCTGCCAGCAATCAAGAATCTGGTGCGTGGAGGGGGTAGTGGGATCTCGAATAATCAAAATAACACACTTGTTTCACCCAAATAACATAGAAATAACATCATAAGTGAGAAATAACATTATTGAACATAACATATAGACTTCAATATATCCTAAAACTAAATCATAACTATTAATCAACAATTATATTTCACACACTTGTTTCACTAAAAATCACTAAAAAACAATCTAAATAACACAGAAATAGCATCCTTAAACTCAACTATTATCTTCTATTTTACACATGACTAAATCACATTTAGGACAATAAGATGGTCAAAATAGAAATGAAAACAAAATAACTCAGACAATATTAAACCATAATAAAACAACATAACAGCTAACAAGATGGACATACCTCCATTGCTCTCTTGTTATTTGATTCTTTTACTCTCTTGTTTCCAAAACTAAATCAATACTATTAATCAACAATTATATTTCACACACTTGTTGCACTCAAAAAATCAGTTAATGAACAATCCAAATAGCACATAAATAACATCATTAAACTTAACTATTATCTTCTATTTCACACATGACTAAATCACATTTAGAACAATAAGATGGTCAAAATAGAAAAAAAAACATAAGAACTCAGACAAAATTAAACCATAACAAAACAATATTGTAAGATTCCTCCCCAGCCTCTCAAGATGTCCAGCATCTTCCCGTGTAATCAAATCCCTCTTCAGAAATATAAAAGATCTTATTTCTAAGTGTTTTAGCCTAGAGAGAGAAAATTATTCTAGAGAGAGAATATTCAGATTTTGAATATTTTTGGATAGAAAAATATCTCTTATAATTCAGATGAGTTTCCCTGAAACAGAAATTCAAAAAGAATTTTCCAATGTGCAATTGGAATTAATTGAAAATAGGTATAAAGAACCTTAGTCTAAGGGTCTAGATTTTCAGAAATTTTTGGATTATGGTCCAATTAAGGTTCCTATGGGCCAATAGCATCAATCCATGTGTAGGGAGGAGATAAATCCAATTTGTAAAAGAAGATACCCAAAAATGAGTAAATGCTCACATAAGATGAAGAGTTGAAAATGTACAAGGTTTATTAGTAAAAAAATTATGAGCAATATTAAAAGTATGACATATGTAAGGAAGGGGAGTTCTTTAAAGGAGGTGCATATTTCACATAAGATGAAGAGTTGAAAATGTACAAGGTTTATTAGTAAAAAATTATGAGCAATATTAAAAGTATGACATATGTAAGGAAGGGGAGTTCTTTAAAGGAGGTGCATATTTCACATAAGATGAAGAGTTGAAAATGTACAAGGTTTATTAGTAAAAAATTATGAGCAATATTAAAAGTATGACATATGTAAGGAAGGGGAGTTCTTTAAAGGAGGTGCATATTTCACATGCTTGAATGAGTTTTAAACTCATAAAAATTGAGATATTTCATCTCTCCTCTCTCCTCATTCAAGTTTAGTTCCAAAAGATTAGCTTAACTGACCTAAAAATGGTCAAAAATTGACCAAACTGATTTGGAAAATTCTACAATCAGTTTGTTTGGTTAGGAGCTCAATTTTTCCTATAAATAGAAGCCTCCCCCTTGTTGAGAAATATATAGTGTTTATGCATCGTTACTCTACTCCACCTAAGCCAAGAACTGTGAATTCATTTAATAATTCACTAGTTTTTGGAGCTTCCCTCTTCTTCAATCCCCATTAGTGGCTCCATCAACATACTTAACCAATTGATTGGTTGGGGGCCTCTACCGTGAACAAAGAATCAAGCAATTTGTAAGGTAATTAGTGAATATTGCTCTTTTCTATAATTTCTCAATGTTTCTCTCTTCTCAACCCCTCTCAAGCTTGAGAAGCTTAATTGGTATGGTTTTTTAAATGCTATTAAAGTTAATTGGTGAATAGTAGTGAAGAGTTACATAATTTAATAAATGCTATTGAAGTTAATTTTTATTTATGTTTAAACTCTAATGGTTTTTATGTAATTTCTCTCTCTCACTCAAGAAATGGTCATACTCATGACCCATTCTCAATCCACATGAAGCTTTTCATAAAGCTTTTCCTTAATCCAAGATTAAGCTATGCTTGAGGCCAAATTAATGGCTTTTTCATATGCTTTTAGTTTATGCATATTGATGATTCAATCCATTATAGATTAATGATCCAATTAGAGATCATTTTAATTATTTCCTTAATGATAAGCTTTATCCCTTAGAAAAAATTGAGATTTATCAGTCATAGCAGCGGAGCTATGGCAAAATTTTCATAAAAAATATGCATAAAATAATTTCATTCAAAGCATAAAAAGAGGACTTCCTACCATATTCTAGGAATTATCATCCTAGATCAATTGAAAGAATTTCATTATAATCATGGAGAAATTGAATTTTAATATCATGCATAAAGGATAATTTTTTTATATCAAAAGTGTTACTTTTATCATTTCTAATTTTCATGCATAGAAGTATGCATAAAGGATAATTTTTTTATATCAAAAGTGTTACTTTTATCATTTTTAATTTTCATGCATAGAAGTATGCATAAAAGAAAAAATTTTATATCAAAAGTGTTACTTTTATCATTTTTAATTTTCATGCATAGAAGTATGCATAAAGGATAATTTTTTTTATATTAAAAGTGTTACTTTTATCATTTTTAATTTTCATGCATAGAAGTATGCATAAAGGAAAATTTTTATATCAAAAGTGTTACTTTTATTATTTTTAATTTTCATGCATAGAAGTATGCATAAAGGATAATTTTTTTATATCAAAAGTGTTACTTTTATCATTTTTAATTTTCATGCATAGAAGTATGCATAAAGGATAATTTTTTTATATCAAAAGTGTTACTTTTATCATTTTTAATTTTCATGCATAGAAGTATGCATAAAAGAAAAATTTTTATATCAAAAGTGTTACTTTTATCATTTTTAATTTTCATGCATAGAAGTATGCATAAAGGATAATTTTTTTTATATTAAAAGTGTTACTTTTATCATTTTTAATTTTCATGCATAGAAGTATGCATAAAGGATTATTTTTTTATATCAAAAGTGTTACTTTTATCATATTGGATTTCATGCATAGAGGTATGCATAAAAGTTGAATATTTTATTATAAAAGTGTTACTTTTAGCATAATTGAATTTCATGCATAGAGGTATGCATAAAAGATATGGGAAGTGATAAGATATGATAAGATGCATGTGGATGTGGATATGGATGTGTATGTATGAATGTGGATATGGGATGTGGATGTATAAATGAGGATGTGAAAATGGAGATAAGCATGTAGATGTGGATGTATGGATGTGAATGTGGATGTGGATGTGGATGTATGAATGTGGATGTATGGATGTATGAATGTGGATGTATGGATGTGAATGAGGATGTAGATGTGTATGCATGGATGTAAATGTGGATGTGGATGTATGGATGTATGCATGTAGATGTGGATGCATGAATGTGGATGTATGGATGTGAATGAGCATATAGATGTGGATGTATGGATGTGAATGTGCATGTAGATATGGATGTATATATGTGAATGGGAATGTGGATGTGGATGTATGTATGCATGTGGATGTGGATATGGATGTGTATGTATGAATGTGGATATGGGATGTGGATGTATAAATGAGGATGTGAAAATGGAGATAAGCATGTAGATGTAGATGTATGGATGTGAATGTGGATGTGGATGTGGATGTATGAATGTGGATGTATGGATGTATGAATGTGGATGTATGGATGTGAATGAGGATGTAGATGTGAATGCATGGATGTAAATGTGGATGTGGATGTATGGATGTATGCATGTAGATGTGGATGCATGAATGTGGATGTATGGATGTGAATGAGCATATAGATGTGGATGTATGGATGTGAATGTGCATGTAGATATGGATGTATATATGTGAATGGGAATGTGGATGTGGATGTATGTATGCATGTGGATGTGGATATGGATGTGTATGTATGAATGTGGATATGGGATGTGGATGTATAAATGAGGATGTGAAAATGGAGATAAGCATGTAGATGTGGATGTATGGATGTGAATGTGGATGTGGATGTGGATGTATGAATATGGATGTATGGATGTGAATGAGGATGTGGATGTGGATGCATGGATGTAAATGTGGATGTGTATGTATGGATGTATGCATGTAGATGTGGATACATGAATGTGGATGTATGGATGTGAATGAGGATATAGATGTGGATGTATGGATGTGAATGTGCATGTAGATATGGATGTATAGATGTGAATGAAAATGTGGATGTGGATGTATGTATGTATGTGGATGTGGATGTATGAATGAGGACGTGATAATGAATGTATGCATGTGGATGTGGATATAGATGTGTATGTATGAATGCGGATATGGATGTGGATATGGATGTGTATGTATGAATGTGGATATGGGATGTGGATGTGGATGTATAAATGAGGATGTGAAAATGGAGATAAGCATGTAGATGTGGATGTATGGATGTGAATGTGGATGTGGATGTGGATGTATGGATGTGGATATGGATGTGAATATATGATATGTGATGTGAAGGAATCTGAAGTGAAGAGATGGAAAATGATGTGATTGGATGAGTACACATATAAATGAAATGTGGAATAAGTAATGTGGATTGTATGAGGGATAATGTGGAAAAATGAGAGTTAACATAGAAATTGTATTTGTAAACTGTTTGTAAATGCTGTCTGTAAATGGCTGTTTTATGTCAAGAATGCTGGGAAAGCATTTTGACCGTCTTGTGATTAAGGTCGTGGAGACCTAACTGATAAAGTTGCAACTGCTGACGGAGAGTCAATGGAGGACGTCTCACGTAGCAAGGTCGGCCGAGGTCTTGACCAGCCTCGGTTCGATTAAAATGGTGAGCTTCCGGTACGGTGGATGAGGGACCAAGGAAGCGGCCTATGAGTGAAGCGCTAGGTCACCTGCGAAGGATCCTAGAGGGTGCTGACCATACGGTGCTCGGGCTCTGGGTCGCCTAGGATACTCACGCGTGCGTCGAGGAAGATATTGGAACAAGGAGTAAGAGTTGTTTTGTGAAACCGGGCATGGATCTGGTTGATTGACCTTGCTGGTCTTCAATGGATGAGTCCATGGCTCTTTATATGGATCTGTTGGTTGATCTTGCTGATCTTCAACGAGAGTCCATCTTGATTTTTATAAGTGATTATATTTCCGAGTATTATGGGCTAGGAACTATTGAAAAGGCCCCTGTGTGGACAGGTGGTGAGCGTTCTAGTTGCCAATGATGCCATAGATACTCTGATGAAGGAATGATGGGAAATTATGAATCAACTGGATAAATTGGAAGATTGTGATCAGTGGTACTATGGTTTCATTAAAGGATTGTTTTAAAGTTAGCTGATGCTAAGAAAAAGGCAATTTTCATATTGGGTGTGTAAGTGGTGTGGCTAGTTTTATGTTTGCATGAACTTCCGGCTAGGAGGCCTTGGAACTCTTTTCCTTGGTACCCGGGACAAAACCTAACCAAATTCCAAATTGGATCCCATCACTATAGTGGTTGGGCGGTTGGCTAACCCATGGGATCGGATGGGGTTAGGCTGGACTGATGGATCCGTAAATCGAGATTTAATTTCTACTATTACGATAGATGAAGTAAATCTCGGATAGAAATTGTTCTATGGATAGGAATCAACGGCTGTGCCTCTTGATGGGGAAAAAAGCGTTGATCCCAATGATCCAAGTGCAAGTTTCTTCCTTGATTTGACCAAGTACCGTTAAAGGTGCAGTCAGATCAGTTGATCTCTAATGATCTTGACTGCGTTAAAGTAAAGAGTTATCCTGGTGGAATCGCCCATGCTTTCCGGGTAAGGGAAGTTTTTTCGGTTTCGGTTTTGGAAAAACCGACGGATTAGTCTCTTGTCCGGATATCCGTGGACGAGGCCCCGAGTGTGGGTCCCTGCCCCGCGCATGAAGTGCTACTTCCGCTGCTAGTACCCCGAATCTGTTGCACGGTGGGAACAGGGATCTCACAGTTGGTATCAGAGCATTTTGGTTAAATGAGGATCAACCGAGAAGCCAAATATATCAAAAAAAATTCAAGAATCAAAAAGGTTGTAATTGTGTGATATAATTCATACAATTTGATATTCAAACTGAAATTCGTAATTTGGTAATTGGGTCTTCAGATGGAAGTACCGCAATTATATAGAATTCGTGACTTGCTTGAGGCCTAGACATGATGGTATTTACCTTATAATTCCAAGGGCCGTGACTACCCGTATATACCGAGAGTATACTGCAGCTCTTTACTGACAGTATATACGAGTAAATCTAAGACTTGAAATTATAAGCGTTAATGCTATCCAGATGATGAATTCGAATGTGGTTGATATGATTTTTAATTTTGTTTGAGAATTGATGAATTGAATTGGATTCTGATTGAAAAATGATGATTTCTGAAATTAGTTGAAATATAAAAAATCCGAACAAAACCACAATGAGGATTAATGGGACGACTCCCAGTGATGATATTCATAACTGGAATGATGATAATGATTTCAGCAAATCACTATGAGATTAGTGGATTGTGCTGTCAGATTGCTACTATTAACACTTGACCGGTAGATCAAGTTAAGGGATGACAAATTGAGATCTAGCTTAACTGAAATTCCCGTAGAGGAATGTTCAGAAGGAATTTTTTTTGTCTAATGGACCATTATCGTGTTAAAGTTATGAATGATATGATTTAAATGAATTGTTATTTAATGATGAGTTCTATTTAAGGGATAATTATCCCAGTATTCTGTTGGGTTGACCAGAATATAAGGAACCCAGAATAAAATTGGATCTTAAGAAAAAGAGTTGTCCTCTACCTTGCGAGATGAGGACATCTCGCTCTTTTCAAGTGGGGTAGAATGTAAGATTCTCCCCCAGCCTTCGAGGTATACAGGAGTAAGAATCTCCCTTTCTGATCTTATAATTATTCTCTCTCTAAAATAAAAGAAAGATTTTGTTTTAAAAAAAAAGGAAGAACCTTTTTCCTGAATACTTCTCAAGAGTCCCACCTGTTTTAAGGATTCAGAACAATGAGTTCAGAAGTGAGAATCGATGTTTTGGATATCAAGGTTTTGGTCTTCATTCGAGTACGGTCCAAAAGAAGTTCTTTATCTCTTAGGAAGTATAAGAAGTTATTCCCAGATATTGTGGACCAAAGAAGGTAGGTAACTTAGCCTACGAACCTCTTTTATCTTCTCATCTCAAGGTTCTTAATGCTTTCTATAGAAATATGTGCCAAACCCAAATCAGGGAAAGACGGTAAAACTTCAGTGGCAAGTTACCGTTGGCTTCTAAGTTACGCTAGCTCCTTCCTTTATATAAGTCGTAACTTTTACTTGTCGCTCACAGTAATCTTACTTCCATCGATCTCCTTTCTTTCTTAATCTCCTTCATGGCTTGGCAACAAGAACTAGTTTTATCCATAATGATTCCTCACCTTCAAGACGCAAGTGAGTCTGTGAAGAAGGATTTTATAGAGCAGTATGAGCGCTCACTTTTCCCTCACTTGGGAACTTCTGTAGCGCAAACCAAATGGCGTACCTATCAAGACATAACTAGGGTAACACCCTGGGATCAACAACATTTTCGTAATAATGTCCGCTTGGCCATGGCTATTGAAGCTTTGGGATTGGGTCCCCGATACTACTGCATCATGAGATCAAGGCATCTTGGGTTTTCTGAGCGAGTCTTCTTACTGGCGTGTTTTCTTCCTCATGAGAAGATATGCCTTTACCCCGTTTTTGGCTTGCCTCTCAGAGGCCCTTTTATTAGATCACCTCATACCACTGAGATAGGTGCAGCAATAACCAACAGAATTATTCCCATAGATGAGTTACCTTATACATGCGCAGCTTGTGAGTGCTGCTTTTGTGATCATATGATGGACGGGCTTATGGAAGTGTAAAGAGTTCTTCTATCTTTACTGTATAAGTTCTGAGAATGAATAAAGTTTAAATCTTGTTCTTATCTTGAATCTTGCTCTCTTTGAGACTTTTTCTTGGTGGTTAATCCTGATTTAAATTTTTCTCTAAGTCTCATAATTCATGCATCTTGCGAAATTATCCCAGTTTGCGAGATGAGGACATCTCGCGTTTTTCAAGTGGGAGAGAATGTAAGATTCCTCCCCAGCCTCTCAAGATGTCCAGCATCTTCCCGTGTAATCAAATCCCTCTTCAGAAATATAAAAGATCTTATTTCTAAGTGTTTTAGCCTAGAGAGAGAAAATTATTCTAGAGAGAGAATATTCAGATTTTGAATATTTTTGGATAGAAAAATATCTCTTATAATTCAGATGAGTTCCCCTGAAACAGAAATTCAAAAAGAATTTTCCAATGTGCAATTGGAATTAATTGAAAATAGGTATAAAGAACCTTAGTCTAAGGGTCTAGATTTTCAGAAATTTTTGGATTATGGTCCAATTAAGGTTCCTATGGGCCAATAGCATCAATCCATGTGTAGGGAGGAGATAAATCCAATTTGTAAAAGAAGATACCCAAAAATGAGTAAATGCTCACATAAGATGAAGAGTTGAAAATGTACAAGGTTTATTAGTAAAAAAATTATGAGCAATATTAAAAGTATGACATATGTAAGGAAGGGGAGTTCTTTAAAGGAGGTGCATATTTCACATAAGATGAAGAGTTGAAAATGTACAAGGTTTATTAGTAAAAAATTATGAGCAATATTAAAAGTATGACATATGTAAGGAAGGGGAGTTCTTTAAAGGAGGTGCATAATTCACATAAGATGAAGAGTTGAAAATGTACAAGGTTTATTAGTAAAAAATTATGAGCAATATTAAAAGTATGACATATGTAAGGAAGGGGAGTTCTTTAAAGGAGGTACATATTTCACATAAGATGAAGAGTTGAAAATGTACAAGGTTTATTAGTAAAAAATTATGAGCAATATTAAAAGTATGACATATGTAAGGAAGGGGAGTTCTTTAAAGGAGGTGCATATTTCACATAAGATGAAGAGTTGAAAATGTACAAGGTTTATTAGTAAAAAATTATGAGCAATATTAAAAGTATGACATATGTAAGGAAGGGGAGTTCTTTAAAGGAGGTGCATATTTCACATGCTTGAATGAGTTTTAAACTCATAAAAATTGAGATATTTCATCTCTCCTCTCTCCTCATTCAAGTCTAGTTCCAAAAGATTAGCTTAACTGACCTAAAAATGGTCAAAAATTGACCAAACTGATTTGGAAAATTCTACAATCAGTTTGTTTGGTTAGGAGCTCAATTTTTCCTATAAATAGAAGCCTCCCCCTTGTTGAGAAATATATAGTGTTTATGCATCGTTACTCTACTCCACCTAAGCCAAGAACTGTGAATTCATTTAATAATTCACTAGTTTTTGGAGCTTCTCTCTTCTTCAATCCCCATTAGTGGCTCCATCAACATACTTAACCAATTGATTGGTTGGGGGCCTCTACCGTGAACAAAGAATCAAGCAATTTGTAAGGTAATTAGTGAATATTGCTCTTTTCTATAATTTCTCAATGTTTCTCTCTTCTCAACCCCTCTCAAGCTTGAGAAGCTTAATTGGTATGGTTTTTTAAATGCTATTAAAGTTAATTGGTGAATAGTAGTGAAGAGTTACATAATTTAATAAATGCTATTGAAGTTAATTTTTATTTATGTTTAAACTCTAATGGTTTTTATGTAATTTCTCTCTCTCACTCAAGAAATGGTCATACTCATGACCCATTCTCAATCCACATGAAGCTTTTCATAAAGCTTTTCCTTAATCCAAGATTAAGCTATGCTTGAGGCCAAATTAATGGCTTTTTCATATGCTTTTAGTTTATGCATATTGATGATTCAATCCATTATAGATTAATGATCCAATTAGAGATCATTTTAATTATTTCCTTAATGATAAGCTTTATCCCTTAGAAAAAATTGAGATTTATCAGTCATAGCAGCGGAGCTATGGCAAAATTTTCATAAAAAATATGCATAAAATAATTTCATTCAAAGCATAAAAAGAGGACTTCCTACCATATTCTAGGAATTATCATCCTAGATCAATTGAAAGAATTTCATTATAATCATGGAGAAATTGAATTTTAATATCATGCATAAAGGATAATTTTTTTATATCAAAAGTGTTACTTTTATCATTTCTAATTTTCATGCATAGAAGTATGCATAAAGGATAATTTTTTTATATCAAAAGTGTTACTTTTATCATTTTTAATTTTCATGCATAGAAGTATGCATAAAAGAAAAAATTTTATATCAAAAGTGTTACTTTTATCATTTTTAATTTTCATGCATAGAAGTATGCATAAAGGATAATTTTTTTTATATTAAAAGTGTTACTTTTATCATTTTTAATTTTCATGCATAGAAGTATGCATAAAGGAAAATTTTTATATCAAAAGTGTTACTTTTATCATTTTTAATTTTCATGCATAGAAGTATGCATAAAGGATAATTTTTTTGTATCAAAAGTGTTACTTTTATCATTTTTAATTTTCATGCATAGAAGTATGCATAAAGGATAATTTTTTTATATCAAAAGTGTTACTTTTATCATTTTTAATTTTCATGCATAGAAGTATGCATAAAGGATAATTTTTTTATATCAAAAGTGTTACTTTTATCATTTTTAATTTTCATGCATAGAAGTATGCATAAAGGATAATTTTTTTTATATTAAAAGTGTTACTTTTATCATTTTTAATTTTCATGCATAGAAGTATGCATAAAGGATTATTTTTTTATATCAAAAGTGTTACTTTTATCATATTGGATTTCATGCATAGAGGTATGCATAAAAGTTGAATATTTTATTATAAAAGTGTTACTTTTAGCATAATTGAATTTCATGCATAGAGGTATGCATAAAAGATATGGGAAGTGATAAGATATGATAAGATGCATGTGGATGTGGATATGGATGTGTATGTATGAATGTGGATATGGGATGTGGATGTATAAATGAGGATGTGAAAATGGAGATAAGCATGTAGATGTGGATGTATGGATGTGAATGTGGATGTGGATGTGGATGTATGAATGTGGATGTATGGATGTATGCATGTAGATGTGGATGCATGAATGTGGATGTATGGATGTGAATGAGCATATAGATGTGGATGTATGGATGTGAATGTGCATGTAGATATGGATGTATATATGTGAATGGGAATGTGGATGTGGATGTATGTATGCATGTGGATGTGGATATGGATGTGTATGTATGAATGTGGATATGGGATGTGGATGTATAAATGAGGATGTGAAAATGGAGATAAGCATGTAGATGTAGATGTAGATGTATGGATGTGAATGTGGATGTGGATGTGGATGTATGAATGTGGATGTATGGATGTGGATGTGTATGTATGAATGTGGATATGGGATGTGGATGTATAAATGAGGATGTGAAAATGGAGATAAGCATGTAGATGTAGATGTATGGATGTGAATGTGGATGTGGATGTGGATGTATGAATGTGGATGTATGGATGTATGAATGTGGATGTATGGATGTGAATGAGGATGTAGATGTGAATGCATGGATGTAAATGTGGATGTGGATGTATGGATGTATGCATGTAGATGTGGATGCATGAATGTGGATGTATGGATGTGAATGAGCATATAGATGTGGATGTATGGATGTGAATGTGCATGTAGATATGGATGTATATATGTGAATGGGAATGTGGATGTGGATGTATGTATGCATGTGGATGTGGATATGGATGTGTATGTATGAATGTGGATATGGGATGTGGATGTATAAATGAGGATGTGAAAATGGAGATAAGCATGTAGATGTGGATGTATGGATGTGAATGTGGATGTGGATGTGGATGTATGAATGTGGATGTATGGATGTGATCGAGGATGTGGATGTGGATGCATGGATGTAAATGTGGATGTGTATGTATGGATGTATGCATGTAGATGTGGATACATGAATGTGGATGTATGGATGTGAATGAGGATATAGATGTGGATGTATGGATGTGAATGTGCATGTAGATATGGATGTATAGATGTGAATGAAAATGTGGATGTGGATGTATGTATGTATGTGGATGTGGATGTATGAATGAGGACGTGATAATGAATGTATGCATGTGGATGTGGATATAGATGTGTATGTATGAATGCGGATATGGATGTGGATATGGATGTGTATGTATGAATGTGGATATGGGATGTGGATGTGGATGTATAAATGAGGATGTGAAAATGGAGATAAGCATGTAGATGTGGATGTATGGATGTGAATGTGGATGTGGATGTGGATGTATGGATGTGGATATGGATGTGAATATATGATATGTGATGTGAAGGAATCTGAAGTGAAGAGATGGAAAATGATGTGATTGGATGAGTACACATATAAATGAAATGTGGAATAAGTAATGTGGATTGTATGAGGGATAATGTGGAAAAATGAGAGTTAACATAGAAATTGTATTTGTAAACTGTTTGTAAATGCTGTCTGTAAATGGCTGTTTTATGTCAAGAATGCTGGGAAAGCATTTTGACCGTCTTGTGATTAAGGTCGTGGAGACCTAACTGATAAAGTTGCAACTGCTGACGGAGAGTCAATGGAGGACGTCTCACGTAGCAAGGTCGGCCGAGGTCTTGACCAGCCTCGGTTCGATTAAAATGGTGAGCTTCCGGTACGGTGGATGAGGGACCAAGGAAGCGGCCTATGAGTGAAGCGCTAGGTCACCTGCGAAGGATCCTAGAGGGTGCTGACCATACGGTGCTCGGGCTCTGGGTCGCCTAGGATACCCACGCGTGCGTCGAGGAAGATATTGGAACAAGGAGTAAGAGTTGTTTTGTGAAACCGGGCATGGATCTGGTTGATTGACCTTGCTGGTCTTCAATGGATGAGTCCATGGCTCTTTATATGGATCTGTTGGTTGATCTTGCTGATCTTCAACAAGAGTCCATCTTGATTTTTATAAGTGATTATATTTCCGAGTATTATGGGCTAGGAACTATTGAAAAGGCCCCTGTGTGGACAGGTGGTGAGCGTTCTAGTTGCCAATGATGCCATAGATACTCTGATGAAGGAATGATGGGAAATTATGAATCAACTGGATAAATTGGAAGATTGTGATCAGTGGTACTATGGTTTCATTAAAGGATTGTTTTAAAGTTAGCTGATGCTAAGAAAAAGGCAATTTTCATATTGGGTGTGTAAGTGGTGTGGCTAGTTTTATGTTTGCATGAACTTCCGGCTAGGAGGCCTTGGAACTCTTTTCCTTGGTACCCGGGACAAAACCTAACCAAATTCCAAATTGGATCCCATCACTATAGTGGTTGGGCGGTTGGCTAAGCCATGGGATCGGATGGGGTTAGGCTGGACTGATGGATCCGTAAATCGAGATTTAATTTCTACTATTACGATAGATGAAGTAAATCTCGGATAGAAATTGTTCTATGGACAGGAATCAACGGCTGTGCCTCTTGATGGGGAAAAAAGCGTTGATCCCAATGATCCAAGTGCAAGTTTCTTCCTTGATTTGACCAAGTACCGTTAAAGGTGCAGTCAGATCAGTTGATCTCTAATGATCTTGACTGCGTTAGAGTAAAGAGTTATCCTGGTGGAATCGCCCATGCTTTCCGGGTAAGGGAAGTTTTTTCGGTTTCGGTTTTGGAAAAACCGACGGATTAGTCTCTTGTCCGGATATCCGTGGACGAGGCCCCGAGTGTGGGTCCCTGCCCCGCGCATGAAGTGCTACTTCTGCTGCTAGTACCCCGAATCTGTTGCACGGTGGGAACAGGGATCTCACAAATATAACATATAACAAGATGGACATACGTCCATTGCTCTCTTGTTCTTTGATTCTTTTGCAAAGATTAATGAACAGAAAGATGATTGAAGGGGAAGATGAATATGTGGTTCCAACTAAATGGCACCAAATAATCAACATACCCTTCAATTTCTCTATGTTACAGAAGAGAAGAAACCCCATGATTGAGAAGATCTAAACTCATTAATGTGGTTTAGGAGGGAAAGAAAGCTTTTGAGCATAGCTACTAAAAAACAAACACAGATTTGAATTTTCTCTGTATAAAGGAGGGAAAGAGAAAAACCTAAAGCAATATCTCATCAAAGCAAACGAAAATCGTCCTAAACTGAAAACCCTACTTTTCTTATTCTAAAAAAACTAGAGGTCTCTAAATGAAGAAAAAAATTCATAAACCCCTGTATACTTAATGAAAATGACGAAAATTAATAGTCACACTCTTACAGCATAGAGGTAGGCGTGGGTAAAAAGAAATTTGAAAATGTGATGTCAACATCAAGTTATTCCATTTTTTAACTTCTCCCATTTTGAAATATGTAAATGCAATCTATTTGGAAGGATTTAGAAGCTAAAAAGTCATGTGGGTATTTAAGAGTGTCACATCTTAGATGCTTCACGTTTTTAGATCAAATAGAATATTATTATTTCAGATTTGAGAATTTTTAGGACAGGTGATCCTAACTTTGGACATGGAACAATACTACAATAAAATAATAGGTGAATCTCTTTTAAAAAAAATATAAAGAGATCTCCTTGATTCTATAAGAGCTAATATTATAATATTATTTTAGAATATTTTTCTAGAGAGAGAGAAGTGAGAGAAACCCCTTAAGGGAAAAAATGGAGAGTCCATATTTCTCCTAATGTTAACGTTATCTGTTAAGGTATCATGCTTTTACATTGTTTATTAAGCAGCAACCCAATAGTGTTCAGTGATATGTGTGCTATGTTTATTTTACATTAGATTCGTATTTATCTGGTGTATGTTGTGTGCATAACCAGTGAACCTCAGTAGGTTGCAGTGGGAATAAGTGGTCATATTCCCCCATCCTTAACACTTTGGCAACCACGATGCTTTTTGTTGCTTCTTATTATTGCCGTTTCACTTGCTGCCTGATTGCCGTAGTGTTTGAATCTCTTCCCCTTGTTTTCAAACACGTCCCTCACCTCGCAGCCCCGTCTCCTCCACTACCTCAACACGATGCACTGACTAGCTGTCAATGTAAAGTACCCCAAATATTTTGCTCACATCCTGATGTTCGACACCACTTGATGTGTCAATGTACCTGGCCGGTTGATCAACAACTCAAAAAGGCTGCCTTTCTAGGCCACACTCTAGAAGAGCGCCACTCTTTGGGTTGCGTAGTATGAGTACGCCTTTTTACCCACCTATGATGTCATCCGGATGCATTCTTTCAACGCTTTAGAGAAGATAAGACACTTGTGCATGTGATGGATAAGCTATGTATAATGAACCAGAGGATGAACCAGAGGAGAATGATAGTAGAAGATTGTTCTGCAAAGTTTTGGAAACTCATTTTCCCGTAGGCTAGATGCAGCTAATCAGCCCACGGAGGAAATTCTCAACTCTTATTTCATGAAGGGCCTCAACAAGTGACTTAAATGCTCCGTGCTGGTGCTGACCTACCTAGCATGACCATGGACCATCTTGTAGACTTAGCTCTCAGAGAGCAGAGCAGCTATTGACAGGCCCGGCAAAAGCAAGGAAAAAGTCCAAGAGTAAAAGCAAGTCCAAGAAGTCCTCATCCGAATCTTCAGAGACAAGGAGAATGATTCCAATGATTCGACAACTAGTGAGGAATCGGAGGAGGAGGAGGAGGAGGAGGAACATCACAGGACTAGGTCCAAGAGTAAGAAGGCAGGGAAGACAACCAAGGAACTGGCTATAGCCACATGGATTAGTTGGCCACTAAAGGTGTGAAGCCCACTCCTACTGTCCGTTCAGATATCTGGTGTGTGAAGTGTCGCAATTATGAAAATGGAGCCAATGAATGTGGCTTGACTGAACTCTGGTGCGCCATCTACAGGATGGCCACACATACAACTGAAGCCTGCCGCTATAATGGGAGGGGATCCCCTTCGACCGGTAATCCAACCTCTAGTGGTGGCCCTACAGTCTAAGCCACCCAACCCATGGCTATGCGTAACCAGTTTCGCACAGACCCCAATTCCGCCCCCATGGAAACTTTCCTCCCCACAATGCCGTTCAAGGCATGTCTTTACATGCTTTTATGGCCATGGCCATGGCCAAGGCCACTGGAAGTCGGAGTGTGAACTATGGAAAAAGCATAAAGCAAAATTAGAGGGAGTACAGGCTTCCGTACTTAGACAACCCACAATGAGCATGGTGGAAATCCAAGCTCTGGATGAGCAAGCAGTACCCCGGCTGACCACACAAGTGGCCAAATCATCAGCCATGGCGGCGGTGGCGACCAGATCCATACGACCCAAGGATCCGGAGGCAGCACAAGAGCCAACCTCGGATAAGAAGGGCGCATAAAATTGAGTCACCTATCAGGAAACAACATAAATTCCAGATGGATGTATCTGCTTGGGTGGAGGAGCAGCATGACAAAGAGGCACTGCGAAAAAAGCACCCGAAAAAGTAGATGCTAATCTGTCGGCCTCGAAATCACAACTCAATTTTCCAGAGATGAGCCCATAAGGAAAAGAAGACAAAGTGGTCTCGCCAATGAAGATGCAACGGCCAGTGAAAGGTGCGGAGACACTAGGGTCAAAAGAATGTGCGGAAGCACAGAACCAGGTAGATTACCCAAGAAGGCTCACTAAAGCAGAACACCAGCCATATGATCTATGGGAAGATGTGAAGTGGCAACCAACACATGTCGGTGGAACAGTTACTCACATTGGTCCCAAGTTTCAGGGAGCAGTTGATTGATCGCTTGAAACTTGAGGGAGAGGAGACACCACCCTTGCAGCCTTGTTGAAAGCCTTGAATATTAAAAAGGCAGATACCCCAACAAGGAAATCCCCTATCTATGATGAAGCCATCCCAATTATCTAGTCAAGTTGGCCAGAGTGGATATAGCAGAAGTTCTTCTAGATGGCGGTTCCGGAGTCAATATCCTATCAGATGTAACATGCAGCATGCTTGGATTGAGTAGATGGGAGCATGTTCCATTCATTGTCGAAATGGCGGATCAACAGGTGAGTGCAACCATTCGGATTTGATTCGGGAGCTCACAGTGGAGGTATTCGAATAAAGTTTCCAGATAGTAGTTATGGTGCTCCTAATGGGAGATATCAAAGGCACTTATCCAATGTTTCTCGTCGATAGACCCTAGCTCCACCAAGCATGGATCAAGAAAGATTGGGATGTGGATATGATTACTATTGAGTTACTATCTGACGTGGAAAGAAGAAAACAAAGATCTCTGTCACCAATAGGCGGAAGGTGGAGAAACCAACCCGGCCAAAAATAGCCGAAGGAGTCAACATGCTAGAAGGGCTAGTCGCCCTTGATAAGGAGGAGGAGTATCTCCAAAGCAGAATGCTAATTTGATGTAGTCCGAATAATGGACAAATATCAACCAAGCCGTCCACACAAGGATAAGGTTCCCAAGGATTAGTCCGCTCCCTCCATGGGGACGGAAGAATATAATCTGGAGAAAGAAGGAGATTTTTATGAGACTCTGGCTAAGGAAGGCACTACTCTGGGCCAACAGCAACTCATTGTAGTAGAAAAATATTTTGATTAAGATCTCAAGCACTCCAAGAGGGTCAAAGAGGATGAATTGATGGAAATGAACCTCGGAACTGACAATGATCCTAAGATGGTCCAGGTCACGGACACTGAATTCCATGAAGAAGTCCATGTTTTGCTCACTTATTTCAAAGATGTATTTGCTTGGAGCTATACCAAGATGAAGGGGATTGATCTCAGCTTTTACCAACACTGGATCAATCTAAAGGAAGATGCCATCCCTATATCCGGCAACAAAAGATACCGGATGAGCCTGAATTATGCCAAAAGGGTGAAGGAAGAAATAGATAAGCTCCTACAAGTCGGATTCATATATCCAACCAATCAGGCAACATGGTTGTCCCCAATCGTAATAGTGCCCAAGAAAAACCAAAAGTTGAGCGTTTGTATAGATTACCAGAAGCTAAATGTAGCAACCATCTCATATCCTTTTCCCTTGCCATTCACAAATTCCATGCTTGATGCTATAGCAGGCCATGAGATGTATTCATTCCTAGATGGGTTCAATGGATATAATCAAGTTCAAATAGCCCTCGAAGATCGGGAGATTCATCATAGATTGGGGAACTTTTGCATCAAACGTCATGACTTTTGGCCTCAAGAATGCTCCCGCCATATTATAGCGCATGGTCTAAGATAATTTTTCTTGATTTCCTGACCACCTTTATGCAAGTATTCATTGATGACTTCAGTGTTTTTGGAAAAACATCTCAACATTTGATGCACCTACAGCTATGCTTGGCCAAATTCAAACTCTCCAAGTTAAGCCTCAATCCAGCCAAATGTGCCTTTGTTGTCCAAAGCGGAATGCTACTAGACCACATCATTTCCAAAGAAGGAATAGCAGTCGACCCGGCCAAGGTTGAGGTGATCTGGAAAACCACAACTCCAACAAATGAGAAAGAGCTGAGAAAATTTCTGGGACAAGTCATATGGTACAGCCGAATGCTCAGATACCTTGCCCATGTAGCACCCCCTTGAATCAAAGGATGGTGCATATCAAAACACCTCTAGCCAAGCAGTTAAGGTAGGAAAATTTTAACTGGACAGAGGAATGTGATATCGCATTTTGGCATCTCAAGCTCATGCTATCAAAAGCATCGGTTGTCCAATCCCCAAACTAGGACCTACACTTTCATGTCTTTGTGGATGCCTCTGATGTCACAATTGGCAGTGTGCTAATGCAAGAGGTCGAGAAGAAATGGTTTCGTCTTGTCTACTATGCCACACTCGAAGGCTCTCTAATGATGAATGGAACTACTTAACCACACACAGAGAAGCCCTTCGCATGATCTACTCAATAGCCAAGTTCTGGCACTACCTATTGGGTAATAAATTTACCTTTCATGTGGATCAATCCACCTTGTTGTATTTGGTAGATAAGCAAAGTTTAGCAGGAAAGCTAGCTAGATGGATACTAATACTCCAAGAATTTGAGTTCACAATATTGCACATCCCAAGTTCCAATCATAGTGGCAGATTATTTATCCTAGCTTGAGTTCGGAGAAGCCCCAATCAAAGTAGTAGATGACCTACGGGATGCTGAGCTATTCACAACTGACACAGTCATCCCCATTCCCCAGACATGGTATGATGAAATGCTAACATTTGTTGTCACATGTCTGATGGAGGATAATCTTTCCAATCAACGGAAGTGGATTGCAATAATCCGCAGCCGGCACTTCCAAGTCATAGCCAGCTAGCTATACAAGAAAGTTATTAACCAAATCCTTCGAAGGTGTATCGCACCACATGAGCAAGACACTATCCTCAAAGAAGCTCACCAAGGAATCAGTGGAGGGAACTTCGCCAGAGAAATCACCGGCAGGAAAATCCTCCAAGAAGGTCTCTCGTGGCCAACAGTACTTGGTGATGCATACAGATGGGCCAAACATTGTGACATTAGGGGAAATTCGGGCTCCAAATGGACCCTTTAAGGGCTTTCTCTCTCCTCCTCGAATCCCGAAAAAGTGCAAAAATAATATTATTACATTAGGTTTCTCTCTCTTCTTTTTGAATATAAATTTTTCTTTTTTCATATTTTCTAGATTCAATGCTTATTTTGTTCTAATGTGCTTAAAATTCTACGTAACTTCAACCACTACAAGTGAAAATTCATAAATGTGAAAAGCTAGTACTCTATAAAGTAAAAAAATAAATACGATAATATTTTTGACATATGTAACTATACAGCTATATTTCTGAAGTACAACATGGAATTAGAAGATGTTGATTGAAAATAGTGGCATTTTTTAAAAGAAGTCGTATATATCTTGAAGCAAACTAAGTATTTTAAAAAGTTCTTTTTTTTAGCACAGTTAAACATGCTTAAGTTTTATTCTAGTGCAATTTCATGAAGTTATGGTGGTTGTCATTGGGCGAGTTTTCCTCATTCAATAGACACTCTTCTCCATTTAAATTTCTTTCCATTCAAATATTCAATCTCTCAAAGGAAGCCTCTAAGATTTCACCTGAATCTCCTCTTTCCTCACATATTGTTTATGCATGGACAACAATGAAGAGAGATTTGACTTTCTGGTTCCTTCAAGTGGAACCAAAAAGTCATATTTGCCTTCATTGATTTTTTATACCCAATTATTTTACTACTAGGATTGCATCAAGAAGGGCATCAAGAAGTGTTGCTACTACAATGATGCTCAATGGAGGTATGGATATGTTTAGAGGGCCTTAATTTTTATGTTATTTGAAATGTAAGTGTCAGAAATTAATGATAATGCTTTATAAACTACATCGTATTTTTTTGCAAAGAAAGGAGTTAATTGCAATTTCAGTATTGTTTTATGGTTTGTAGAACATCAAAGATAATTCTAAGAAGCAATTTATACATGTGGACCTGGATGATGAGTATGCTCCTCTCTATAAGAGAATAGAGGCTTCTAAGGTCAACCCTTATGTAATGCAACATGCCAGGGAATTAGCGAGGAAGCATGGTGATATATGGGTGGAAGGATCAATTTACCCACGTGATCCCTTAACCACCTAAATTTTCAGGCCTAACTTCTTTGATCAAATATATTTGTGAGGGCAATGCTAGTTTGCGTGGTTACACAACATGCACGTGCATGATCTCGTGTATGCAAGATTTCAAGATGTGAAGAATACATTTATTGCAATTGAAGCTCAAGGTATTTGTAACGGGGGATTTTTTTTGGTGAGCAAATTCAGGTGAGCAGTTTCCAAAAAATGGTGAGCGATTTTAAAATAATGGGGGTTTTTTTTGCTACATTTGTGTGACATCTCTCTCTCTCTCTCTCTCTCTCTCTCTCTCTCTCTCTCTCTCTCTCTGATCAAAGGTAAAATAAAATTATTCTAATAAAATGATACATCCCAATCAAAAGCAAAATAAAATTATTCCAATAAAATGATACCCCAAAGCATTCTTACACATCCCATCCACTATAAACTAATTGAGTTCTCTGCATGTAGACTAAACTAAATTAAATCGATGTACTGCTTCTTAATTGGGAAAAAGAAAAAAATTATTAAAAGTAGTAATGTAATAGAGATCTTAAAAAAGTCTGATGTATAATTACCTCATTCAAAAAAGTTAACAAGAAATGCATTGGAATCTTTTGCCTTGCATAGCCTTTCCTTTTTGCTCCAAGCATTTGTGTCACCATTCATGAGGGCTTAAGAGGTGTTTTAGTTTATCCAGAACTTAGTGAGCACACCAAATACTTCTCTTATTTTTTGTTTGAGATGACTTGTTTGCATGTCGAAAAAAAAGGACAATATTGGATTCTACCTTACCTTCTTGAGCACACATACAATTGCATTAGCTCTTTCTCATGTCGTATTGGAAACTCGGTGTTCTAGGGATTTATGAGCCAATGTCAAAGATTTATCAGATGATGCATAGTACAATAAAGCTTCCTCTTAAAAATGCCTTTCATGGTGTAAGCCTTAATCCTTCTAAGTAGAATAAGGTTCTCTCTGGTAATCTAAAGCAACCATTTAATGTGAGGCATTGTGTTGCTCAATATCCCACGTTAGGATCATGGCCGGAGGGTAGTGATGAGCACAAGGTGCTGGTATACTGCCCCATTGGCGAGAATGTATTGTTACAAATATGAAAATAATATTTAATTTATGTTTATATATCACAATACCTTCCATGAATATTTTAGCGGTGGTATAAATATGAATTAATTAAATCCTCATGGTATATAGATATTGGCCAAAAATATTAGTTAGCATGTGATGTGGCAACTGACGTGGTAAAATAAGTACCATGTACGCTCAGCAATATGACGTGGCAACCACATCAATCGCCCGCTCTCATCAACACGTGAAGAAAATGAAACTACTAAGTCTTGGACGTACTTGTTGGTTGGGCGGTGCTTTGCCAAGTAAAATGTGGTTTTTATATTAGATTTAGGCTCCTTAATAGCTTGTGTATAATGTTTTGTTTGGGTCTTTGTTGGTGCAGTTTGCTGTGGTATTGGTTGCATGCAGGAAAAGCGGAGGTGTCTGCTTTGTCCCCTCGCCATCCCCACAGCATTCGTAGAAAGGAGAAGGGAGAGTTTTGGGTGGCCATGCATTGCAGAAGGAGCCGCTTCATCGAGCGCATGAGCCCCCACGTCCCTTGGATACGAGCCGTCATGGTGCATATACCCCTCCCATACATCTATTCGCTCATGCTGGCTACCCGCCCACATGCAATGCTGGCTCGTTTCAAGAAGGACGGGGAGCTTTTGCAGGTGGTGTTGGAGGACTCTAAAGGCAAGAGAGCCAAGAGAGAGACGGCACTCTGTGGATAAGCTCTACTATAGTTCTACGAGATAGCTCTCTTCTCCCTTCATAGACCATAATCTAGATCCTTTTGTGAGTATCCTTAGATTTTATCAATGAGGACATCATATGCTTAGGTTTTATTAATGACGGTGTCATATACTTATATTGTATTAAATTGTGTGTGTGTGTGTGTGTGTGTTTTTGAGAGATTAAGAGACAATGGGAGAGGTGAGATGTGTGTGCGCGCACGTGTTTGAGGGGGAGCACTAATTTTAGAGAGAGGGTGTTCTGAAGCCGACGTGATTATCAAAATAGGTGGTGATTTCTGGCCTTATTAATCCACCTAAAGTCTCCATCACCTAAGATATTCATCCATCTATTTTTTGGGATGATGTAGATGATGGCAAACTCTTAAATTCCCAATCAAAATATGGCTTAGTGTCCTTCAAGTTTTGATCTTACTCCACATCACACTTGTTGTATGGCCATTGAGAGCTCATGAATGGAGTCTTTAGCCTCTCATACTTAACATATAGTCTTATCATTCATGGCTGTTGAGAGCTTATGAATGGAGACTTTAGTTGGCCCCTCATACTCAACATATAAACTATATCTTAAAGGAACCCCTTTTACGATATTATCCTTAAGTCCTAGGAGTAGGACAAAAACAAATTTACAAATGTATTCGTGTGGAATGTGCATTTACGAGCTTCTCAGTAAATTTAGAGTAACAAATTTTAAATAGTGCTTTAATTCCATAAAGAAGTTATTTTAGATTGTTTTGTACCCATGGAAAATACTTCCATGTGCCTATAATGTAATAATTTTTACTTTCTCTCAAGTGTTTTATCTTTGACCTAAGATTATTGAAAATTGATATAGAACGAGGTCTTTTATGAGTTTCTTTGCCACCATTAATATATGGAGCTAGAACTTGTTTCACATGGTTGTGTATTGGTAAGCTAGATCATGGTTTTATATATAAATTTTTGGTACTTATAAATATTAGTTTAAAGCTATATTCAAGTTTTATATGTATCATTTATCTTCAAATGTTATTGGAGAATTTTGTAAGCCTTTGAATAAAGTATACTAGAACATTAGATAAAGGCATGATTGAGTTCCTTTTGACTTCCATAATTTTTTGGAAAAATAACAAAAGCTTGAATTTTTACAATGGAAAATTCAAGTAGTGCTAGTGCACCACATGGAACATGAGTCATGGAGATGGTTATGCCATTGGTTGCCAAGAACACTTATTGATATTTTCCAAGGATGTTGTATTCAGTGTCTCATGTATGGAAGTGACTTTTATCAATATCTCATGTGTGTTTGCAATGTGTTGGTGTGTGCATGTGTTAATAACCCGAGAGAGAGAGAGAGAGAGAGAGAGAGAGAGAGAGAGAGAGAGAGAGAGAGAGAGAGAGAGAGAGATGTTAGAGCTACCTATATGGTATGATTTCAACCGCTCGTCATTTCCACAAAACTGCTTGCATGCAATTGCTCGCTTAAAAAAAGGCACCCATTTGTAACAAAGTTGATTTAAGCAGAGAATCCTATGCAATGATCTACAGACAAATGGATGCAGGTTTTAAGTCCGTATTGCAAAACACATTGTATGGTAAGATCCCCAATTTTGTATAGTATTCCTATGTTGTTTAGTGATTCTTATTGAAAATAACCAATGTGCATATGCTGTTGTCATTTTTATTCCAACACATTTTCGAGGCTCAAGGTCCCTACTTTGCTTAGCTATCTGGTCTACCCAAGGCATGGAGCACTCACATTGGCAAGCTCGTTGTTGTGGATTTTAGAAGGCCACCTCACATGGTAGTGGAATCCATGAAGTGAGGGAAATACTCATGTGGTGGTATAGAAGGATTGTAGTTAGGATAAAGGAGAAAGAAGACAAAGCCAATGGAACACATTGAATTCATAGGGCTTGATGCTTTGGATATTGAAAATTTGATTCTTCAATAAACTTCACAATTATAATTTATTGACTTGAATAAAATTGTGGACTATCGAGTTTTCGTTGAATATCTTGAAATTTCTCTTCAGTGGGAAGGTTTGCTTCATAGTGAAGAGCATCCTTATACATCATTGATAATATCTGAGCAGAAGTATGGTAGTCAACAGGACAACATTTACGCTTGTGTATTGGGCACTTACTACAACACGTGTCTTCTTCTTATCTTGGACAACACACTTACTGGCTCTCGTCTCGCGTTGTATTGATTGGTTACCATAATTAAACTAAGATGCAGGGTTGCATAGCCACCCCCAACACCCAACCTCTTTTGAGAAGATATAAAGCAATGATATGTTGCTTCTTTTACCACATGATAGCTGCACTACCGAGGCTAAATACAAACCTCATGTAGACCTGTGGTCTTGTGAGTATTGCTTGCCCACCATGCGAGCAATGAGGAATCACAAGTATGAGCAACATAGCTATGTCCTTCATGAACTACATAGGGTGCTCAGGCACATACAAAGTGTCATTTCAAGGCTACCATTCTAGTCATTGTCAGATCCATTTGTGATATTATTAACACAAAATCAATACAATGCGAGAAGGGAACCCCTAACAACTGCATGCCAACCTCCTCGCATTATAGTGATGTTACCCCAAAAACAATCTTACATCGCATAACTTGCGATACAAATTAGTACAAATCGAAAGAAGGGGGGGGGAAGGGGGGCTCATGTGCTCAATGCATTACAACGCAAGGAAGGGCTCCCTCTGATGTGACCCCACCCCTACTCGCGTTGTAATGCATTGAGCACATGAGGCGGGCCCCCCTTTATTTGTAAGGTTATTTTAAGTGTGAAATCACTACAGTGCGACGACGTTGGCACACTGTTGTTACGGGTACCCTCCTCGTGTTATAGTGGATTCACACTTAAAATAATCTTATACTATGTAACTTACGACAAATTAGATAGAGGATGAGAAGGACGAGAGAGAACTCATTGATGCTCAAGGTCCTAGAAGATTGATTATGTTTCAACAAGGCTATCCTTAAATAAGCAATTAGTACTTTTTTTACTTTTTATAAGCTTTAAAAAAACACTTTTTTTTAAAATTTATTGAATGATCCATCCAAGAGGTTACCATCTGGGGTTTTATTTGGAGGTAAAAAGAATGGTTATGAGTCACATGCACCAATCAACCACATGCTCTTGAAGTAATTTAACTCACACTTTTATCACATCCGCAATTCATGTACATGCTCTTCAATTAGTTTAACTCTCACTATCACATCCAGAATTCATGTACATCTTTCTCAATTATGTCATATTTTTTAATTGGAAAGTTTGAGGCAAGAGCCCCATTTATTACATAGCACGTGCTCTCAACTTGACTACAAGGCAAGGACACATATATGCCCCCATGATTATATATACATGTATGATGTTATGATATTCCAAGAGCTTTTTGCAAATCTGAGATGGCTTTATTGTAAAGAGAGTGCATGATGTGCTTGAAGCCTTCTTCATCGATGCCTTCAATGGGGCTTTTTTGGTGTTTCCACATGATGCGAGTGGAGAGGCCAGCATTAGGGCCCTCAACAAATTGGAGGGTTGGGCAGATCCCCACTAAGGGGGGAAGGAGGACTTGAGCACCACCTACTTCATCATGTGGTGGGTAGGAGGACTTGAGCACCACATACTTCATCATGTGGTGGGTGGCATCCAAGCTTTTCACACGTTTAGGGGGCCCCATTTCGATCCTCCACAATCCTACATTTGAGTGCTACCCGAAGGTGCCCATTTGGCCACACCATTGAAGTTGTGTGTGAGCGCCCATACTTTGGGGCGAGAGGAGAAGCTATTGTCCACTCGAAGCCACACTGCCAAACAGCTTCGCCTGGAGCAGCCGCCATAGCTGAAACAGCTCCCCTTTATCAACTTTCTTAATAATAAGAAGGGCTCACTGACCTTATGATTTTCACAATCAAAGGGGGAGAAAACTCTTGCTCTAAAAAGCAGCGGTTCGTGACTTCTTGTATGGCAGTTAATCTGCTGGCTGCAGTAACGTGGCTGGCACAAGCTAATATCCATTGCGCCTTCTGCAAGACGACGCCTACATGCAGGGTGGAGCTGTCGGTGACATGCCTTTGCAGAATTCACTTCTCCTGGCTCTTTCTGCCTTGGCACCAATGCAGAGCTTCTTCATTCTGCAGTGGGCAAAGAGTGTGTGCGCGAGAGACTGCAGGTTGGTGAGTTCGGATACTACTGCAATACAACGCGAGGAGGAGAGGTCCCTCAGGCCTCCGCATCCCGTTGTATTGCATTTATTCAATATGACCTCTTCGCCTACTTCTCCTAATTGCAGTTTTAATTTTCGTGAACCTCACACCTTACATAGAAAGCATATCATTGAACACTCCAATGTCGCTAATAATGCTACTTATGCCTAACAAGTTACGTGATTATAGAATTGATGCTATTAAGCTTATGCACGTCGGAGAGAAAAGGAAGAGAGTTTTATTTAAGATTAAGCATCTTAAACATCCATTAATTGCAAGGTTACTGGAGCTATCAGCTTGTGAGTTTGGATACTTGCAGACGGGACCGTTGTGGCTACAGTACTCCAATACAATGCGAGGAGGAGGGGTCCCTCACCCGCTAGGCCTCCTCATCGCGTTGTATTGCATTGATTCAATACAACTCGAAGAGGAGCCTCATATGATGGGCTCGAACTAGATATCGGTTCGCTTGCTGATTTGGCACCTGCGTGGCATATCAGCCACGCTGGCAATCAACAGCCGGCAGCCCGAAATTTAAAAATTTTACGTCCGTTTTTTCACCCGCCGAGCCGCCGAGCCACCATTAATACACAGGCTGATTTGGCGCCAGCCCCACACGCTACATGCTCCAGCCCCACACGCTCCACGTTCCAACCCTACACGCAGCGGCCGAGTAGAGCAGGTTCAGGTTTTCTCCACGCAGCAGCCGCAAAGAGCACTGGCTCTCACTTCTCTCAGTCTTGCAAGGAGACCTCTTCAACCAGTTTGGCGCTAATGCCATATGGGCCGTAATGACTGTGGTGGTGGTCTTTGAGCTCACTGCAGGTAACACAGCTATACCTGCAGTTATCAACAAGCAGCTATTTATCATCTCCACGCAGCAGCCGCAAAGAGAGGATTGAAAGAGAGGGTTATGCAGCCGCAACCCCCCATGCAGTAGCCGCAAAGGCCTGTTGTCCATGGCTGGCGCATATAGGTTCGCTCGCTGACTTGTCAATGGTTGCCTTTGCAAGCAGCCACAGTCAAGGTGCCTTATTTTTATGGTTCCTGCAACATTCAGTTCCTTCGCATGCTCTACATGTAAGTGCATGTCCTCCTCTCAATTGACTTTCACCAGCTGCTTTGGCCTTGCAAAACCTTCACCGGCTACTATGACCTTTGGTTCAGCAGGTTCAGGTTTTTTAAAGGGTTAATCATGTCTCTCCAAAACTGAAGCTTAGAGAATGCCATGAGTTCTCAAATGCCCCCCATCGGTGTCCTGGATTCGACAGCATTGTGTTGGGTGCACTCATATGACAATCGTTCAAAATACAAATTTGTATGCGAAGCTAACATCCCTTGGAACCATGTTGCCGATTTTGTAAAAGCAGAAGCCGACAATGCAAAGTTTCCGACTTCTTTCAAAAAATATAGCCACCATCACCGAGATGCCTCCAATCTTACAAAGATTGCACATGAATCATGGATTGAGAAGATAGTGTAAGTGTGTATTTATTTTAGTTTGTCTAATCCATTCATTAATCATCACACACACATACAATTAAATGTTTTATCGTTACTTCTTTGTTTTGTTTAGCTTTTGGTGTGGTTTTGGTCCTGCTGGCACTAAAGCACCAATGCAATCTAACATTGCGGATGGCAAAGATGTCGAAACTACCCAGCTCAATGAATGCAAGGACACTAGTAGCGAAGATGATGCTGAGGTAAAGAAGAATAGTGGTGACGAGTCGAATCGTGAAGATGGTGAGATGGAGGAGCGTAGTGAAACAAAAGAGTTGCCACAGCCAAGTGCAAAGAAGCCATGTAAGAAAAGGCGCCCTCCCATCACAAAGGGCAAGCGAAAGCGTGGATGTAAATGTCATTTTAGTGTCAAGAGGCTCGCACAAGATCCAGGGGTGGCCATAATCTCTTATATACATCCATACCACACAAATGCAAATGATGAGGTTTGTCATGGTATAAGGTTTGTTGATCCCTCTTTGAAGTTCTCTTCTCCATGGATCTCAATGCAAAAGAAACTATGGGTTTCAAGCATGCTATATCGTGCTTTCTCTCCACATCAAGTGCTGGAAATGCATGTCCAAGCATTGCATTCAAGCCAAAGTCATGACCCTACAATTACTATGGTTAGGGATGACTTTTTGTCTATTCGTGACATCATGAATATATCTAGCAAGCTGGCTATTGAGTGATCAGTACCAGCTACACACAGATGATTAGGGATGACTTTTTTGTCTATTCGTGACATCATGAATATATCTAGCAAGCTGGCTATTGAGTGATCAATACCAGCTACACACAGATGATGTGGAAAGCACCAAGAGATGGTGTCATGAGAATCAATCAAGCACCTTTATCTACCAGGAGCAAGATGTGGAACATTCCAAGGAATTTATCCTTGGAATACAATCACCATGGCAAAGGGAGATGTGCAAGAAGTTCGGAAATGGGAATCTTCTTGCGATTGATGCTACCTTTGGCACAAACAAGTATAAGGTATGTGGTGTAATGAATTATCATTTTTACTCTTGTTCACATTCTCTTAAGTTATAATAAATGTTCATTTTTTACTTCTTGTTCACATTCTCACTTTCCTTTAAAACACATGAACAGTTTCATTTGTATACAATCCTTGTTTTTGATGGTCATCGCAATGGTGTGCCCATTGCTTGGGTGCTTACATCTTCAGCTACATTTGAGTGTACTTGTACTTGGTTAAGCAAGTTTAGAGATAATATGCTTGACCTTCATAAATCATGGGAGCCCGGAGCCTTTATGGTTGATGATGCCGAAACGGAGATTAATGCGCTCAGGTTAGGACCATATGTTCATATGTGTTGAGTGCAAACTAATGAGAACCGTGTGAGTTCTATGTGACGTGTCCTTTCTATTTTTCGTAGGGTGGTGTTCAATCAACCCATTTTTCTATGCTTGTGGCATGTCAAACGTTGTTGGCTCCAACACCTTATTAAGAAGGTGAAGGAATGGCCCAAAAGAGCTTCTATGTTTTGGTCTTTGGGAAATATCATGAACATGCAAGGGTCAGCAAATTCTACAGACCATATAATCAAAGAGGATGCAAAGGCTATGATCTCTACCTTCTACTCCAACTTTAGAGATGAGGGGAGTTTTATTGAGTATTTCAAAACCTATTGGGAGTCTAAACTAGGTAAGGTTGAATTTTAAACTTTATACATACTCTTCTTATAGGTAAAATAATGCACACTTGCTCTCCTTCTTGTTCGTACTTCATTTCTTGCTCTTCTAACTTCATTTGTTTTATGTGCAGAAATGTGGGTGCGTGCTTCCCGATTGCTTCCAGATTCAGGACAAGACACTAATGGAGCAATAGAGTCATATCATGGGCAGCTCAAATATAAGTTTTTGGGCTCTTCCAAAAGGATGAGTTCGAGGCAGGTGGATTGGCTCTTATACAAGTTAACATCATCATGCTTGCCATATTATTGGTATGTTCAGCAGTTGAAGGACAATGGTTTTATGAGAAACAACGCCATTGAAAGAGTAGTGGAGAATTCTTATGAGCGAGCACTTCAAATACCAGATGCTAATGTCTCATTCCAGGTTGGTGGTGTTGCTATAGTGGAGAGCATGCACACAAAAGCTTCATTTTACATAGTCTACAATTCCGATTGCCAATGGGCATGTTGTACATGGAAATATTTGTAAGCACCAAATTAAGGTGATGTTGTTGCGGGGTGCTTCACATGCTTCACTTATGGAGCAATGCCAACATATGTATGAAGCATGGGGAGATGCTTCTAGGTCTACTGTCGATCTTCACTCACATGTTTCTACTATTGATGTGCTTGAACCAAATGGTGATGATGTTGCCGCATAAAGGGGGGGACAATGTATGTAGTGAAGTACTTGAGCAATCGGGAAATGTGAAGACACTTCAATGCTTGTGGCAAGAGTTGTCTTGCTTTGTAGGACAGGACCAGGCTTTGATTGAGGAGGCTTGCAATGGATTGAGGAGAACATTGGGCCATGTGAAGACAACGAAGGCAAGAATGGATGAGCGAACAGAAACACAAGCTAATTTTCAAGTCTTGGAAGATGGATTCGGCAACTCCTTGAAGCGAGCAAAACCATTCTTTGAGAAGGGCAACAAGAAGAAATTAACATCATCAAAGAGTCACCCATTGGCTCACCCCTTCAAGACCCCTGCTAAGAAAACCAAAGTGTCAATGCAAAAAAGGCTTGACGAGAAAGCTTCAAAGTAGCCTTTTGAATTTATGTAATGAACTCTCCAATGCTTCAATGACTTTTTGCATCTCAGTCTTCAACCAATTATTGTGCGTCTTGAGCCGTATTTTGTTCCTGTGTTGCCGTGTGTAAGAGAAACGAAGTTGGTGTGTGTAAGATTGTGTGTGTGTGTGAGAGAGCTTCACAATAGCGTGTATGAGAAGAGAGAGAGAGAGAGAGAGAGAGAGAGAGAGAGAGGGGGGGGGGGGAAAGGCTTAGAGCTATAAAATTCAATTTCTCTTGTTTGTTACCCATTCTCCCATTTATGCAATAGACTGTTCTCTCTCTCTCTCTCTCTCTCTCTCTCTCTCTCTCTCTCTCTCTCTCTCTCTCTCTCTGTCTCTCTCTCTCTCTTACTCCCAAGCGGTCGTGGGAAAAGGCTTAGAGCTATAAAATTCAATTTCTCTTGTTTGTAACCCATTCTCCCATTTATGCAATAGACTGCTCTCTCTCTCTCTCTCTCTCTCTCTCTCTCTCTCTCTCTCTCGTAACTCTAATCTAGCATGTGTGGTATGCTTAGGGTTAGGGTTTGGATGTGATTTTAGTGCTGCTAATCGCTTGTTCTCTCATGCTTCCCTCTTGCTTCTTCTCTCCCTCTTGCTTGAGTGATTAGACTATCATCTTGATTGATTTTCGTGGAGATCCACATGATCTCCGCGAGAGTGGTTGCACCACCCGTATGATTAGAAACCACCTTGATGTGACAACAAGAGTGGAAGGATCATGATGATGATGCGCAGCTATCCATATGTGACGATGAAGCTCTCTTGAGCATGGCTCAAGCTTGACGGATTAGTAGCTTCCTCATTAAGAACCTATTGGCAAGCACACATGCAACTTCAACAAGCTCTTTCTTCCAAATGTCCAGCGAGGGTCCGACTAGCGGAGTGTTCTTATCTATAGGCAACCCCTATGGAAAATCTTCCCACACCCTTTACAATGTGTGCAGAACTTTGTGGGGGAGAGATGCATGTAAGACTTTAGATTCAAAAATGAAAAAGATAGAGAGAGAAGGTCACCTCCTTGCTCTTGGCTTAGTTTTTCACCAGGCTTACACTCATTTGGGAAGATACAATGATGGGGTTAGCATCCTATTTGTTTTAATGTGCTTAAATTTGGGTGCTTCCCTTTTATAAAGGTTTTTGATATTCGATAGTTTGTACTCCCCCTTGACTACACATTGGAATTTTTGTTGATGAAGCCTTTTCGCTGTCGATGTTTGTTGATGGCAATACTTCTTTTGTGAACTTTTCCCTTGTGTGTGACCCTCTTCCTAAAGAAGGTGGTGTTATCATTAGTAGTGAGATCTCCAGGATTTGAGTACCAACATAGTGCAAAGAGCAACACTATCAAAGAAACATTCCTAGCTTGATAGTTAGTAGAATGCAATCAATAGGTGATTAAGAGCAGATAATCGTATCATTGTTGGCACATAGAAGAAGCATAGAATTGTCAAGAATTGGTGCCCATGAACTCCATATATTCCATAGCAACAAAATTGTGAAGTAGAAAGAAAAAACCGTCATATTCAATCGTATATGTATGCCAATAATGATATTTCACACCAATGGCAAGTAGACGGGAACTAGAACTCTGAGCATGTAGAGTCCATCACAATGGAGGAAAACATGCACAATCAAATAGCCCAAGATGGGAAAGGAAGATATAACAATTAAGTAAGGAAGAGTGGGAGAAAAAGAGAAAAGAAATCAAAGTAAAAATAGAAGGTGGAAGCAAGAGCCCAAAAATTAACCAAAATCATTACAAGAGAAGTAATAGAAGTCACAGAACAAAACAACACCACGAACATGGCAAATAGAAAAAGGTAAACTCACTAGGAATGAGCGAACTCCACGAACGCAACGAAAAAATCACACCTTAAGGTGTTAAGGGCTTGATAGTAGATGCTAGCCATGGCAAAGATCATCAAGACATGATGTGATAATAATAAGAAGAAATATAATCAAATGATAAATAGCTGCTTGTTGATAACTCCAGGTATAGCTGTGTTACCCGCAGTGAGCTCAAAGACCACCACCACAGTCATTACGGCCCATATGGCATTAGCGCCAAACTGGTTGAAGAGGTCTCCTTGCAAGACTGAGAGAAGTGAGAGCCAGTGCTCTTTGCGGCTGCTGCGTGGAGAAAACCTGAACTTGCTGCTCGGCTGCTGCGTGTAGGGTTGGAACCTGGAGCGTGTGGGGCTGGAGCGTGTAGCGTGTAGGGCTGGCGCCAAATCAGCCTGTGTATTAATGGTGGCTCGACGGCTCGGCGGGTGAAAAAACGGACGTAAAATTTTTAAATTTCGGGCTGCCGGCTGTTGACTGCCAGCGTGGTTGATATGCCACGTAGGCGCCAAATCAGCAAGCGAACCGATATCTAGTTCGAGCCATAGATATTGGCCAAAAATATTAGTTAGCATGTGATGTGGCAACTGACGTGGTAAAATAAGTACCATGTACGCTCAGCAATATGACGTGGCGACCACATCAATCACCCGCTCTCATCAACACGTGAAGAAAATGAAACTACTAAGTCTTGGACGTACTTGTTGGTTGGGCGGTGCTTTGCCAAGTAAAATGTGGTTTTTATATTAGATGTAGGCTCCTTAATAGCTTGTGTATAATGTTTTGTTTGGGTCTTTGTTGGTGCAGTTTGCTGTGGTATTGGTTGCATGCAGGAAAAGCGGAGGTGTCTGCTTTGTCCCCTCGCCATCCCCACAGCATTCGTAGAAAGGAGAAGGGAGAGTTTTGGGTGGCCATGCATTGCAGAAGGAGCCGCTTCATCGAGCGCATGAGCCCCCACGTCCCTTGGATACGAGCCGTCATGGTGCATATACCCCTCCCATACATCTATTCGCTCATGCTGGCTACCCGCCCACATGCAATGCTGGCTCGTTTCAAGAAGGACGGGGAGCTTTTGCAGGTGGTGTTGGAGGACTCTAAAGGCAAGAGAGCCAAGAGAGAGACGGCACTCTGTGGATAAGCTCTACTATAGTTCTACGAGATAGCTCTCTTCTCCCTTCATAGACCATAATCTAGATCCTTTTGTGAGTATCCTTAGATTTTATCAATGAGGACATCATATGCTTAGGTTTTATTAATGACGGTGTCATATACTTATATTGTATTAAATTGTGTGTGTGTGTGTGTGTGTGTTTTTGAGAGATTAAGAGACAATGGGAGAGGTGAGATGTGTGTGCGCGCACGTGTTTGAGGGGGAGCACTAATTTTAGAGAGAGGGTGTTCTGAAGCCGACGTGATTATCAAAATAGGTGGTGATTTCTGGCCTTATTAATCCACCTAAAGTCTCCATCACCTAAGATATTCATCCATCTATTTTTTGGGATGATGTAGATGATGGCAAACTCTTAAATTCCCAATCAAAATATGGCTTAGTGTCCTTCAAGTTTTGATCTTACTCCACATCACACTTGTTGTATGGCCATTGAGAGCTCATGAATGGAGTCTTTAGCCTCTCATACTTAACATATAGTCTTATCATTCATGGCTGTTGAGAGCTTATGAATGGAGACTTTAGTTGGCCCCTCATACTCAACATATAAACTATATCTTAAAGGAACCCCTTTTACGATATTATCCTTAAGTCCTAGGAGTAGGACAAAAACAAATTTACAAATGTATTCGTGTGGAATGTGCATTTACGAGCTTCTCAGTAAATTTAGAGTAACAAATTTTAAATAGTGCTTTAATTCCATAAAGAAGTTATTTTAGATTGTTTTGTACCCATGGAAAATACTTCCATGTGCCTATAATGTAATAATTTTTACTTTCTCTCAAGTGTTTTATCTTTGAGCTAAGATTATTGAAAATTGATATAGAACGAGGTCTTTTATGAGTTTCTTTGCCACCATTAATATATGGAGCTAGAACTTGTTTCACATGGTTGTGTATTGGTAAGCTAGATCATGGTTTTATATATAAATTTTTGGTACTTATAAATATTAGTTTAAAGCTATATTCAAGTTTTATATGTATCATTTATCTTCAAATGTTATTGGAGAATTTTGTAAGCCTTTGAATAAAGTATACTAGAACATTAGATAAAGGCATGATTGAGTTCCTTTTGACTTCCATAATTTTTTGGAAAAATAACAAAAGCTTGAATTTTTACAATGGAAAATTCAAGTAGTGCTAGTGCACCACATGGAACATGAGTCATGGAGATGGTTATGCCATTGGTTGCCAAGAACACTTATTGATATTTTCCAAGGATGTTGTATTCAGTGTCTCATGTATGGAAGTGACTTTTATCAATATCTCATGTGTGTTTGCAATGTGTTGGTGTGTGCATGTGTTAATAACCCGAGAGAGAGAGAGAGAGAGAGAGAGAGAGAGAGAGAGAGAGAGAGAGAGAGAGAGATGTTAGAGCTACCTATATGGTATGATTTCAACCGCTCGTCATTTCCACAAAACTGCTTGCATGCAATTGCTCGCTTAAAAAAAGGCACCCATTTGTAACAAAGTTGATTTAAGCAGAGAATCCTATGCAATGATCTACAGACAAATGGATGCAGGTTTTAAGTCCGTATTGCAAAACACATTGTATGGTAAGATCCCCAATTTTGTATAGTATTCCTATGTTGTTTAGTGATTCTTATTGAAAATAACCAATGTGCATATGCTGTTGTCATTTTTATTCCAACACATTTTCGAGGCTCAAGGTCCCTACTTTGCTTAGCTATCTGGTCTACCCAAGGCATGGAGCACTCACATTGGCAAGCTCGTTGTTGTGGATTTTAGAAGGCCACCTCACATGGTAGTGGAATCCATGAAGTGAGGGAAATACTCATGTGGTGGTATAGAAGGATTGTAGTTAGGATAAAGGAGAAAGAAGACAAAGCCAATGGAACACATTGAATTCATAGGGCTTGATGCTTTGGATATTGAAAATTTGATTCTTCAATAAACTTCACAATTATAATTTATTGACTTGAATAAAATTGTGGACTATCGAGTTTTCGTTGAATATCTTGAAATTTCTCTTCAGTGGGAAGGTTTGCTTCATAGTGAAGAGCATCCTTATACATCATTGATAATATCTGAGCAGAAGTATGGTAGTCAACAGGACAACATTTACGCTTGTGTATTGGGCACTTACTACAACACGTGTCTTCTTCTTATCTTGGACAACACACTTACTGGCTCTCGTCTCGCGTTGTATTGATTGGTACACATACTAAATAAAATAGGTGTTTAACATGTGTACATACATACACAATACATATGCATTATACATATGTTGCCTTCGTTTCCCACACCTTCTGCCTTCTATATCCCTAACGCACCCCTTGGTTACCATAATTAAACTAAGATGCAGGGTTGCATAGCCACCCCCAACACCCAACCTCTTTTGAGAAGATATAAAGCAATGATATGTTGCTTCTTTTACCACATGATAGCTGCACTACCGAGGCTAAATACAAACCTCATGTAGACCTGTGGTCTTGTGAGTATTGCTTGCCCACCATGCGAGCAATGAGGAATCACAAGTATGAGCAACATAGCTATGTCCTTCATGAACTACATAGGGTGCTCAGGCACATACAAAGTGTCATTTCAAGGCTACCATTCTAGTCATTGTCAGATCCATTTGTGATATTATTAACACAAAATCAATACAATGCGAGAAGGGAACCCCTAACAACTGCATGCCAACCTCCTCGCATTATAGTGATGTTACCCCAAAAACAATCTTACATCGCATAACTTGCGATACAAATTAGTACAAATCGAAAGAAGGGGGGGGGGAAGGGGGGCTCATGTGCTCAATGCATTACAACGCAAGGAAGGGCTCCCTCTGATGTGACCCCACCCCTACTCGCGTTGTAATGCATTGAGCACATGAGGCGGGCCCCCCTTTATTTGTAAGGTTATTTTAAGTGTGAAATCACTACAGCGCGACGACGTTGGCACACTGTTGTTACGGGTACCCTCCTCGTGTTATAGTGGATTCACACTTAAAATAATCTTATACTATGTAACTTACGACAAATTAGATAGAGGATGAGAAGGACGAGAGAGAACTCATTGATGCTCAAGGTCCTAGAAGATTGATTATGTTTCAACAAGGCTATCCTTAAATAAGCAATTAGTACTTTTTTTACTTTTTATAAGCTTTAAAAAAACACTTTTTTTTAAAATTTATTGAATGATCCATCCAAGAGGTTACCATCTGGGGTTTTATTTGGAGGTAAAAAGAATGGTTATGAGTCACATGCACCAATCAACCACATGCTCTTGAAGTAATTTAACTCACACTTTTATCACATCCGCAATTCATGTACATGCTCTTCAATTAGTTTAACTCTCACTATCACATCCAGAATTCATGTACATCTTTCTCAATTATGTCATATTTTTTAATTGGAAAGTTTGAGGCAAGAGCCCCATTTATTACATAGCACGTGCTCTCAACTTGACTACAAGGCAAGGACACATATATGCCCCCATGATTATATATACATGTATGATGTTATGATATTCCAAGAGCTTTTTGCAAATCTGAGATGGCTTTATTGTAAAGAGAGTGCATGATGTGCTTGAAGCCTTCTTCATCGATGCCTTCAATGGGGCTTTTTTGGTGTTTCCACATGATGCGAGTGGAGAGGCCAGCATTAGGGCCCTCAACAAATTGGAGGGTTGGGCAGATCCCCACTAAGGGGGGAAGGAGGACTTGAGCACCACCTACTTCATCATGTGGTGGGTAGGAGGACTTGAGCACCACATACTTCATCATGTGGTGGGTGGCATCCAAGCTTTTCACACGTTTAGGGGGCCCCATTTCGATCCTCCACAATCCTACATTTGAGTGCTACCCGAAGGTGCCCATTTGGCCACACCATTGAAGTTGTGTGTGAGCGCCCATACTTTGGGGCGAGAGGAGAAGCTATTGTCCACTCGAAGCCACACTACCAAACAGCTTCGCCTGGAGCAGCCGCCATAGCTGAAACAGCTCCCCTTTATCAACTTTCTTAATAATAAGAAGGGCTCACTGACCTTATGATTTTCACAATCAAAGGGGGAGAAAACTCTTGCTCTAAAAAGCAGCGGTTCGTGACTTCTTGTATGGCAGTTAATCTGCTGGCTGCAGTAACGTGGCTGGCACAAGCTAATATCCATTGCGCCTTCTGCAAGACGACGCCTACATGCAGGGTGGAGCTGTCGGTGACATGCCTTTGCAGAATTCACTTCTCCTGGCTCTTTCTGCCTTGGCACCAATGCAGAGCTTCTTCATTCTGCAGTGGGCAAAGAGTGTGTGCGCGAGAGACTGCAGGTTGGTGAGTTCGGATACTACTGCAATACAACGCGAGGAGGAGAGGTCCCTCAGGCCTCCGCATCCCGTTGTATTGCATTTATTCAATATGACCTCTTCGCCTACTTCTCCTAATTGCAGTTTTAATTTTCGTGAACCTCACACCTTACATAGAAAGCATATCATTGAACACTCCAATGTCGCTAATAATGCTACTTATGCCTAACAAGTTACGTGATTATAGAATTGATGCTATTAAGCTTATGCACGTCGGAGAGAAAAGGAAGAGAGTTTTATTTAAGATTAAGCATCTTAAACATCCATTAATTGCAAGGTTACTGGAGCTATCAGCTTGTGAGTTTGGATACTTGCAAACGGGACCGTTGTGGCTAGAGTACTCCAATACAATGGGAGGAGGAGGGGTCCCTCACCCGCTAGGCCTCCTCATCGCGTTGTATTGCATTGATTCAATACAACTCGAAGAGGAGCCTCATATGATGGGCTCGAACTAGATATCGGTTCGCTTGCTGATTTGGCACCTGCGTGGCATATTAGCCACGCTGGCAATCAACAGCCGGCAGCCCGAAATTTAAAAATTTTACGTCCGTTTTTTCACCCGCCGAGCCGCCGAGCCACCATTAATACACAGGCTGATTTGGCGCCAGCCCCACACGCTACATGCTCCAGCCCCACACGCTCCACGTTCCAACCCTACACGCAGCGGCCGAGTAGAGCAGGTTCAGGTTTTCTCCACGCAGCAGCCGCAAAGAGCACTGGCTCTCACTTCTCTCAGTCTTGCAAGGAGACCTCTTCAACCAGTTTGGCGCTAATGCCATATGGGCCGTAATGACTGTGGTGGTGGTCTTTGAGCTCACTGCAGGTAACACAGCTATACCTGCAGTTATCAACAAGCAGCTATTTATCATCTCCACGCAGCAGCCGCAAAGAGAGGATTGAAAGAGAGGGTTATGCAGCCGCAACCCCCCATGCAGTAGCCGCAAAGGCCTGTTGTCCATGGCTGGCGCATATAGGTTCGCTCGCTGACTTGTCAATGGTTGCCTTTGCAAGCAGCCACAGTCAAGGTGCCTTATTTTTATGGTTCCTGCAACATTCAGTTCCTTCGCATGCTCTACATGTAAGTGCATGTCCTCCTCTCAATTGACTTTCACCAGCTGCTTTGGCCTTGCAAAACCTTCACCGGCTACTATGACCTTTGGTTCAGCAGGTTCAGGTTTTTTAAAGGGTTAATCATGTCTCTCCAAAACTGAAGCTTAGAGAATGCCATGAGTTCTCAAATGCCCCCCATCGGTGTCCTGGATTCGACAGCATTGTGTTGGGTGCACTCATATGACAATCGTTCAAAATACAAATTTGTATGCGAAGCTAACATCCCTTGGAACCATGTTGCCGATTTTGTAAAAGCAGAAGCCGACAATGCAAAGTTTCCGACTTCTTTCAAAAAATATAGCCACCATCACCGAGATGCCTCCAATCTTACAAAGATTGCACATGAATCATGGATTGAGAAGATAGTGTAAGTGTGTATTTATTTTAGTTTGTCTAATCCATTCATTAATCATCACACACACATACAATTAAATGTTTTATCGTTACTTCTTTGTTTTGTTTAGCTTTTGGTGTGGTTTTGGTCCTGCTGGCACTAAAGCACCAATGCAATCTAACATTGCGGATGGCAAAGATGTCGAAACTACCCAGCTCAATGAATGCAAGGACACTAGTAGCGAAGATGATGCTGAGGTAAAGAAGAATAGTGGTGACGAGTCGAATCGTGAAGATGGTGAGATGGAGGAGCGTAGTGAAACAAAAGAGTTGCCACAGCCAAGTGCAAAGAAGCCATGTAAGAAAAGGCGCCCTCCCATCACAAAGGGCAAGCGAAAGCGTGGATGTAAATGTCATTTTAGTGTCAAGAGGCTCGCACAAGATCCAGGGGTGGCCATAATCTCTTATATACATCCATACCACACAAATGCAAATGATGAGGTTTGTCATGGTATAAGGTTTGTTGATCCCTCTTTGAAGTTCTCTTCTCCATGGATCTCAATGCAAAAGAAACTATGGGTTTCAAGCATGCTATATCGTGCTTTCTCTCCACATCAAGTGCTGGAAATGCATGTCCAAGCATTGCATTCAAGCCAAAGTCATGACCCTACAATTACTATGGTTAGGGATGACTTTTTGTCTATTCGTGACATCATGAATATATCTAGCAAGCTGGCTATTGAGTGATCAGTACCAGCTACACACAGATGATTAGGGATGACTTTTTTGTCTATTCGTGACATCATGAATATATCTAGCAAGCTGGCTATTGAGTGATCAATACCAGCTACACACAGATGATGTGGAAAGCACCAAGAGATGGTGTCATGAGAATCAATCAAGCACCTTTATCTACCAGGAGCAAGATGTGGAACATTCCAAGGAATTTATCCTTGGAATACAATCACCATGGCAAAGGGAGATGTGCAAGAAGTTCGGAAATGGGAATCTTCTTGCGATTGATGCTACCTTTGGCACAAACAAGTATAAGGTATGTGGTGTAATGAATTATCATTTTTACTCTTGTTCACATTCTCTTAAGTTATAATAAATGTTCATTTTTTACTTCTTGTTCACATTCTCACTTTCCTTTAAAACACATGAACAGTTTCATTTGTATACAATCCTTGTTTTTGATGGTCATCGCAATGGTGTGCCCATTGCTTGGGTGCTTACATCTTCAGCTACATTTGAGTGTACTTGTACTTGGTTAAGCAAGTTTAGAGATAATATGCTTGACCTTCATAAATCATGGGAGCCCGGAGCCTTTATGGTTGATGATGCCGAAACGGAGATTAATGCGCTCAGGTTAGGACCATATGTTCATATGTGTTGAGTGCAAACTAATGAGAACCGTGTGAGTTCTATGTGACGTGTCCTTTCTATTTTTCGTAGGGTGGTGTTCAATCAACCCATTTTTCTATGCTTGTGGCATGTCAAACGTTGTTGGCTCCAACACCTTATTAAGAAGGTGAAGGAATGGCCCAAAAGAGCTTCTATGTTTTGGTCTTTGGGAAATATCATGAACATGCAAGGGTCAGCAAATTCTACAGACCATATAATCAAAGAGGATGCAAAGGCTATGATCTCTACCTTCTACTCCAACTTTAGAGATGAGGGGAGTTTTATTGAGTATTTCAAAACCTATTGGGAGTCTAAACTAGGTAAGGTTGAATTTTAAACTTTATACATACTCTTCTTATAGGTAAAATAATGCACACTTGCTCTCCTTCTTGTTCGTACTTCATTTCTTGCTCTTCTAACTTCATTTGTTTTATGTGCAGAAATGTGGGTGCGTGCTTCCCGATTGCTTCCAGATTCAGGACAAAACACTAATGGAGCAATAGAGTCATATCATGGGCAGCTCAAATATAAGTTTTTGGGCTCTTCCAAAAGGATGAGTTCGAGGCAGGTGGATTGGCTCTTATACAAGTTAACATCATCATGCTTGCCATATTATTGGTATGTTCAGCAGTTGAAGGACAATGGTTTTATGAGAAACAACGCCATTGAAAGAGTAGTGGAGAATTCTTATGAGCGAGCACTTCAAATACCAGATGCTAATGTCTCATTCCAGGTTGGTGGTGTTGCTATAGTGGAGAGCATGCACACAAAAGCTTCATTTTACATAGTCTACAATTCCGATTGCCAATGGGCATGTTGTACATGGAAATATTTGTAAGCACCAAATTAAGGTGATGTTGTTGCGGGGTGCTTCACATGCTTCACTTATGGAGCAATGCCAACATATGTATGAAGCATGGGGAGATGCTTCTAGGTCTACTGTCGATCTTCACTCACATGTTTCTACTATTGATGTGCTTGAACCAAATGGTGATGATGTTGCCGCATAAAGGGGGGGACAATGTATGTAGTGAAGTACTTGAGCAATCGGGAAATGTGAAGACACTTCAATGCTTGTGGCAAGAGTTGTCTTGCTTTGTAGGACAGGACCAGGCTTTGATTGAGGAGGCTTGCAATGGATTGAGGAGAACATTGGGCCATGTGAAGACAACGAAGGCAAGAATGGATGAGCGAACAGAAACACAAGCTAATTTTCAAGTCTTGGAAGATGGATTCGGCAACTCCTTGAAGCGAGCAAAACCATTCTTTGAGAAGGGCAACAAGAAGAAATTAACATCATCAAAGAGTCACCCATTGGCTCACCCCTTCAAGACCCCTGCTAAGAAAACCAAAGTGTCAATGCAAAAAAGGCTTGACGAGAAAGCTTCAAAGTAGCCTTTTGAATTTATGTAATGAACTCTCCAATGCTTCAATGACTTTTTGCATCTCAGTCTTCAACCAATTATTGTGCGTCTTGAGCCGTATTTTGTTCCTGTGTTGCCGTGTGTAAGAGAAACGAAGTTGGTGTGTGTAAGATTGTGTGTGTGTGTGAGAGAGCTTCACAATAGCGTGTATGAGAAGAGAGAGAGAGAGAGAGAGAGAGAGAGAGAGAGAGGGGGGGGGGGGGAAAGGCTTAGAGCTATAAAATTCAATTTCTCTTGTTTGTTACCCATTCTCCCATTTATGCAATAGACTGTTCTCTCTCTCTCTCTCTCTCTCTCTCTCTCTCTCTCTCTCTCTCTCTCTCTCTGTCTCTCTCTCTCTCTTACTCCCAAGCGGTCGTGGGAAAAGGCTTAGAGCTATAAAATTCAATTTCTCTTGTTTGTAACCCATTCTCCCATTTATGCAATAGACTGCTCTCTCTCTCTCTCTCTCTCTCTCTCTCTCTCTCTCTCTCTCTCTCTCTCTCTCTCTCTCTCTCTCGTAACTCTAATCTAGCATGTGTGGTATGCTTAGGGTTAGGGTTTGGATGTGATTTTAGTGCTGCTAATCGCTTGTTCTCTCATGCTTCCCTCTTGCTTCTTCTCTCCCTCTTGCTTGAGTGATTAGACTATCATCTTGATTGATTTTCGTGGAGATCCACATGATCTCCGCGAGAGTGGTTGCACCACCCGTATGATTAGAAACCACCTTGATGTGACAACAAGAGTGGAAGGATCATGATGATGATGCGCAGCTATCCATATGTGACGATGAAGCTCTCTTGAGCATGGCTCAAGCTTGACGGATTAGTAGCTTCCTCATTAAGAACCTATTGGCAAGCACACATGCAACTTCAACAAGCTCTTTCTTCCAAATGTCCAGCGAGGGTCCGACTAGCGGAGTGTTCTTATCTATAGGCAACCCCTATGGAAAATCTTCCCACACCCTTTACAATGTGTGCAGAACTTTGTGGGGGAGAGATGCATGTAAGACTTTAGATTCAAAAATGAAAAAGATAGAGAGAGAAGGTCACCTCCTTGCTCTTGGCTTAGTTTTTCACCAGGCTTACACTCATTTGGGAAGATACAATGATGGGGTTAGCATCCTATTTGTTTTAATGTGCTTAAATTTGGGTGCTTCCCTTTTATAAAGGTTTTTGATATTCGATAGTTTGTACTCCCCCTTGACTACACATTGGAATTTTTGTTGATGAAGCCTTTTCGCTGTCGATGTTTGTTGATGGCAATACTTCTTTTGTGAACTTTTCCCTTGTGTGTGACCCTCTTCCTAAAGAAGGTGGTGTTATCATTAGTAGTGAGATCTCCAGGATTTGAGTACCAACATAGTGCAAAGAGCAACACTATCAAAGAAACATTCCTAGCTTGATAGTTAGTAGAATGCAATCAATAGGTGATTAAGAGCAGATAATCGTATCATTGTTGGCACATAGAAGAAGCATAGAATTGTCAAGAATTGGTGCCCATGAACTCCATATATTCCATAGCAACAAAATTGTGAAGTAGAAAGAAAAAACCGTCATATTCAATCGTATATGTATGCCAATAATGATATTTCACACCAATGGCAAGTAGACGGGAACTAGAACTCTGAGCATGTAGAGTCCATCACAATGGAGGAAAACATGCACAATCAAATAGCCCAAGATGGGAAAGGAAGATATAACAATTAAGTAAGGAAGAGTGGGAGAAAAAGAGAAAAGAAATCAAAGTAAAAATAGAAGGTGGAAGCAAGAGCCCAAAAATTAACCAAAATCATTACAAGAGAAGTAATAGAAGTCACAGAACAAAACAACACCACGAACATGGCAAATAGAAAAAGGTAAACTCACTAGGAATGAGCGAACTCCACGAACGCAACGAAAAAATCACACCTTAAGGTGTTAAGGGCTTGATAGTAGATGCTAGCCATGGCAAAGATCATCAAGACATGATGTGATAATAATAAGAAGAAATATAATCAAATGATAAATAGCTGCTTGTTGATAACTCCAGGTATAGCTGTGTTACCCGCAGTGAGCTCAAAGACCACCACCACAGTCATTACGGCCCATATGGCATTAGCGCCAAACTGGTTGAAGAGGTCTCCTTGCAAGACTGAGAGAAGTGAGAGCCAGTGCTCTTTGCGGCTGCTGCGTGGAGAAAACCTGAACTTGCTGCTCGGCTGCTGCGTGTAGGGTTGGAACCTGGAGCGTGTGGGGCTGGAGCGTGTAGCGTGTAGGGCTGGCGCCAAATCAGCCTGTGTATTAATGGTGGCTCGACGGCTCGGCGGGTGAAAAAACGGACGTAAAATTTTTAAATTTCGGGCTGCCGGCTGTTGACTGCCAGCGTGGTTGATATGCCACGTAGGCGCCAAATCAGCAAGCGAACCGATATCTAGTTCGAGCCATAGATATTGGCCAAAAATATTAGTTAGCATGTGATGTGGCAACTGACGTGGTAAAATAAGTACCATGTACGCTCAGCAATATGACGTGGCGACCACATCAATCACCCGCTCTCATCAACACGTGAAGAAAATGAAACTACTAAGTCTTGGACGTACTTGTTGGTTGGGCGGTGCTTTGCCAAGTAAAATGTGGTTTTTATATTAGATGTAGGCTCCTTAATAGCTTGTGTATAATGTTTTGTTTGGGTCTTTGTTGGTGCAGTTTGCTGTGGTATTGGTTGCATGCAGGAAAAGCGGAGGTGTCTGCTTTGTCCCCTCGCCATCCCCACAGCATTCGTAGAAAGGAGAAGGGAGAGTTTTGGGTGGCCATGCATTGCAGAAGGAGCCGCTTCATCGAGCGCATGAGCCCCCACGTCCCTTGGATACGAGCCGTCATGGTGCATATACCCCTCCCATACATCTATTCGCTCATGCTGGCTACCCGCCCACATGCAATGCTGGCTCGTTTCAAGAAGGACGGGGAGCTTTTGCAGGTGGTGTTGGAGGACTCTAAAGGCAAGAGAGCCAAGAGAGAGACGGCACTCTGTGGATAAGCTCTACTATAGTTCTACGAGATAGCTCTCTTCTCCCTTCATAGACCATAATCTAGATCCTTTTGTGAGTATCCTTAGATTTTATCAATGAGGACATCATATGCTTAGGTTTTATTAATGACGGTGTCATATACTTATATTGTATTAAATTGTGTGTGTGTGTGTGTGTGTGTGTGTGTTTTTGAGAGATTAAGAGACAATGGGAGAGGTGAGATGTGTGTGCGCGCACGTGTTTGAGGGGGAGCACTAATTTTAGAGAGAGGGTGTTCTGAAGCCGACGTGATTATCAAAATAGGTGGTGATTTCTGGCCTTATTAATCCACCTAAAGTCTCCATCACCTAAGATATTCATCCATCTATTTTTTGGGATGATGTAGATGATGGCAAACTCTTAAATTCCCAATCAAAATATGGCTTAGTGTCCTTCAAGTTTTGATCTTACTCCACATCACACTTGTTGTATGGCCATTGAGAGCTCATGAATGGAGTCTTTAGCCTCTCATACTTAACATATAGTCTTATCATTCATGGCTGTTGAGAGCTTATGAATGGAGACTTTAGTTGGCCCCTCATACTCAACATATAAACTATATCTTAAAGGAACCCCTTTTACGATATTATCCTTAAGTCCTAGGAGTAGGACAAAAACAAATTTACAAATGTATTCGTGTGGAATGTGCATTTACGAGCTTCTCAGTAAATTTAGAGTAACAAATTTTAAATAGTGCTTTAATTCCATAAAGAAGTTATTTTAGATTGTTTTGTACCCATGGAAAATACTTCCATGTGCCTATAATGTAATAATTTTTACTTTCTCTCAAGTGTTTTATCTTTGAGCTAAGATTATTGAAAATTGATATAGAACGAGGTCTTTTATGAGTTTCTTTGCCACCATTAATATATGGAGCTAGAACTTGTTTCACATGGTTGTGTATTGGTAAGCTAGATCATGGTTTTATATATAAATTTTTGGTACTTATAAATATTAGTTTAAAGCTATATTCAAGTTTTATATGTATCATTTATCTTCAAATGTTATTGGAGAATTTTGTAAGCCTTTGAATAAAGTATACTAGAACATTAGATAAAGGCATGATTGAGTTCCTTTTGACTTCCATAATTTTTTGGAAAAATAACAAAAGCTTGAATTTTTACAATGGAAAATTCAAGTAGTGCTAGTGCACCACATGGAACATGAGTCATGGAGATGGTTATGCCATTGGTTGCCAAGAACACTTATTGATATTTTCCAAGGATGTTGTATTCAGTGTCTCATGTATGGAAGTGACTTTTATCAATATCTCATGTGTGTTTGCAATGTGTTGGTGTGTGCATGTGTTAATAACCCGAGAGAGAGAGAGAGAGAGAGAGAGAGAGAGAGAGAGAGAGAGAGAGAGAGAGAGAGAGATGTTAGAGCTACCTATATGGTATGATTTCAACCGCTCGTCATTTCCACAAAACTGCTTGCATGCAATTGCTCGCTTAAAAAAAGGCACCCATTTGTAACAAAGTTGATTTAAGCAGAGAATCCTATGCAATGATCTACAGACAAATGGATGCAGGTTTTAAGTCCGTATTGCAAAACACATTGTATGGTAAGATCCCCAATTTTGTATAGTATTCCTATGTTGTTTAGTGATTCTTATTGAAAATAACCAATGTGCATATGCTGTTGTCATTTTTATTCCAACACATTTTCGAGGCTCAAGGTCCCTACTTTGCTTAGCTATCTGGTCTACCCAAGGCATGGAGCACTCACATTGGCAAGCTCGTTGTTGTGGATTTTAGAAGGCCACCTCACATGGTAGTGGAATCCATGAAGTGAGGGAAATACTCATGTGGTGGTATAGAAGGATTGTAGTTAGGATAAAGGAGAAAGAAGACAAAGCCAATGGAACACATTGAATTCATAGGGCTTGATGCTTTGGATATTGAAAATTTGATTCTTCAATAAACTTCACAATTATAATTTATTGACTTGAATAAAATTGTGGACTATCGAGTTTTCGTTGAATATCTTGAAATTTCTCTTCAGTGGGAAGGTTTGCTTCATAGTGAAGAGCATCCTTATACATCATTGATAATATCTGAGCAGAAGTATGGTAGTCAACAGGACAACATTTACGCTTGTGTATTGGGCACTTACTACAACACGTGTCTTCTTCTTATCTTGGACAACACACTTACTGGCTCTCGTCTCGCGTTGTATTGATTGGTACACATACTAAATAAAATAGGTGTTTAACATGTGTACATACATACACAATACATATGCATTATACATATGTTGCCTTCGTTTCCCACACCTTCTGCCTTCTATATCCCTAACGCACCCCTTGGTTACCATAATTAAACTAAGATGCAGGGTTGCATAGCCACCCCCAACACCCAACCTCTTTTGAGAAGATATAAAGCAATGATATGTTGCTTCTTTTACCACATGATAGCTGCACTACCGAGGCTAAATACAAACCTCATGTAGACCTGTGGTCTTGTGAGTATTGCTTGCCCACCATGCGAGCAATGAGGAATCACAAGTATGAGCAACATAGCTATGTCCTTCATGAACTACATAGGGTGCTCAGGCACATACAAAGTGTCATTTCAAGGCTACCATTCTAGTCATTGTCAGATCCATTTGTGATATTATTAACACAAAATCAATACAATGCGAGAAGGGAACCCCTAACAACTGCATGCCAACCTCCTCGCATTATAGTGATGTTACCCCAAAAACAATCTTACATCGCATAACTTGCGATACAAATTAGTACAAATCGAAAGAAGGGGGGGGGAAGGGGGGCTCATGTGCTCAATGCATTACAACGCAAGGAAGGGCTCCCTCTGATGTGACCCCACCCCTACTCGCGTTGTAATGCATTGAGCACATGAGGCGGGCCCCCCTTTATTTGTAAGGTTATTTTAAGTGTGAAATCACTACAGCGCGACGACGTTGGCACACTGTTGTTACGGGTACCCTCCTCGTGTTATAGTGGATTCACACTTAAAATAATCTTATACTATGTAACTTACGACAAATTAGATAGAGGATGAGAAGGACGAGAGAGAACTCATTGATGCTCAAGGTCCTAGAAGATTGATTATGTTTCAACAAGGCTATCCTTAAATAAGCAATTAGTACTTTTTTTACTTTTTATAAGCTTTAAAAAAACACTTTTTTTTAAAATTTATTGAATGATCCATCCAAGAGGTTACCATCTGGGGTTTTATTTGGAGGTAAAAAGAATGGTTATGAGTCACATGCACCAATCAACCACATGCTCTTGAAGTAATTTAACTCACACTTTTATCACATCCGCAATTCATGTACATGCTCTTCAATTAGTTTAACTCTCACTATCACATCCTGAATTCATGTACATCTTTCTCAATTATGTCATATTTTTTAATTGGAAAGTTTGAGGCAAGAGCCCCATTTATTACATAGCACGTGCTCTCAACTTGACTACAAGGCAAGGACACATATATGCCCCCATGATTATATATACATGTATGATGTTATGATATTCCAAGAGCTTTTTGCAAATCTGAGATGGCTTTATTGTAAAGAGAGTGCATGATGTGCTTGAAGCCTTCTTCATCGATGCCTTCAATGGGGCTTTTTTGGTGTTTCCACATGATGCGAGTGGAGAGGCCAGCATTAGGGCCCTCAACAAATTGGAGGGTTGGGCAGATCCCCACTAAGGGGGGAAGGAGGACTTGAGCACCACCTACTTCATCATGTGGTGGGTAGGAGGACTTGAGCACCACATACTTCATCATGTGGTGGGTGGCATCCAATTCCAGAAGCTTTTCACACGTTTAGGGGGCCCCATTTCGATCCTCCACAATCCTACATTTGAGTGCTACCCGAAGGTGCCCATTTGGCCACACCATTGAAGTTGTGTGTGAGCGCCCATACTTTGGGGCGAGAGGAGAAGCTATTGTCCACTCGAAGCCACACTGCCAAACAGCTTCGCCTGGAGCAGCCGCCATAGCTGAAACAGCTCCCCTTTATCAACTTTCTTAATAATAAGAAGGGCTCACTGACCTTATGATTTTCACAATCAAAGGGGGAGAAAACTCTTGCTCTAAAAAGCAGCGGTTCGTGACTTCTTGTATGGCAGTTAATCTGCTGGCTGCAGTAACGTGGCTGGCACAAGCTAATATCCATTGCGCCTTCTGCAAGACGACGCCTACATGCAGGGTGGAGCTGTCGGTGACATGCCTTTGCAGAATTCACTTCTCCTGGCTCTTTCTGCCTTGGCACCAATGCAGAGCTTCTTCATTCTGCAGTGGGCAAAGAGTGTGTGCGCGAGAGACTGCAGGTTGGTGAGTTCGGATACTACTGCAATACAACGCGAGGAGGAGAGGTCCCTCAGGCCTCCGCATCCCGTTGTATTGCATTTATTCAATATGACCTCTTCGCCTACTTCTCCTAATTGCAGTTTTAATTTTCGTGAACCTCACACCTTACATAGAAAGCATATCATTGAACACTCCAATGTCGCTAATAATGCTACTTATGCCTAACAAGTTACGTGATTATAGAATTGATGCTATTAAGCTTATGCACGTCGGAGAGAAAAGGAAGAGAGTTTTATTTAAGATTAAGCATCTTAAACATCCATTAATTGCAAGGTTACTGGAGCTATCAGCTTGTGAGTTTGGATACTTGCAGACGGGACCGTTGTGGCTACAGTACTCCAATACAATGCGAGGAGGAGGGGTCCCTCACCCGCTAGGCCTCCTCATCGCGTTGTATTGCATTGATTCAATACAACTCGAAGAGGAGCCTCATATGATGGTGCAAATTTTCAAAAAGCTCTTTGCCACACTACATGGGATGATGCGCTCAATTATGACCTTAGGTTTAATGAGATCATCAAATTATCATCTTCTAAACGCCAGCCGCATTAGAGATTCATAAACTATAATCACAATTTGAGAAGGTTATTATTATAGCTTGTGATTTATATCGATATCTGTAAATCTGAATCAAAACTTTATTGTGCAAATAGAGAGCGCTAGAACAGAAGCTTTAAAGAGGTTAAGCACAAACACCAGGCCATAGCTTACAGAGCTTCAAGACATCAAAGTAACGTAGCCATGTGGGTAGAATCTAGACCTTTCTTTACGCCAAAGCAGGCAACCACGAGAGGAGAGACGCTATAGAGGAGAACCTTGGCCTGTGCTAGAGCTTTTCAAAAGGTCAGGCGGTTGTCCTTTTGGATTTAATACAACGCAAGGAGGAGGGATCCCTCACCCACTAGGCCTCCTCATCGGGTTGCATTGTATTGATTCAATACAACTCGAAGAGGGCCCTGGCCCCTCATGTGGTCTCATATCGATATCTGTAAATCCAAATCAAACATTTATTGTGCAAATATAGAGTGCTAGAATAAAAGCAGAGGTTAAGGCACAAACACCGGGCCGTAGCTAAGAGAGCTTGAAGACATCAGAGTAACGTAGCCATGTGGGTAGAGTCCTCAGTCTAGGCCTTTCTTTACGCCAGAACAAGCGACCACGAGAGAACAGAAGATACAGAGGAGAACCCTGGCCTGCAGCTAGAGCTTTTCATAAGATAAGGCGGTGTGTCCTGTTGGATTTAATACAACGCGAGGAGGAGGGGTCCCTCACCCGCCAGGCTCCTCATCGCGTTGTATTGCATTGATTCAATACAACTCGAAGAGGGGCCTAATATGGTGCAAATTTTTACTAGTTGTTTTTATCCCAACTTTTACACCTACCTGCTTTTTACTAGTTGTTTCTATCCCAACTTTTACACCTACCTGCTTCTTGCCTAGGGGACCCTCTCGAGCTAGCATTCCTGCTTGCGTTTTAGTGATTGATGCCACATTAGAGCAGTGAGAAAAGGCTTTGAGGCAATGAGAGCACTTACCCGAGAGGCAATGTCGCTTCGACCTTGATGACAAAAAGCAGGCGATGTCGCATTCAAGATGTGCAAAGAAGACCTTGATGACAAAGAGCAGGTGATGATGATGTGAGCAATAATGACATTGCATGCATACGTATGGCAAACATGTGAGGTGTGATGATGAGCTCAAATTGTGTTAATACAAATCCAAATCTTGTGTGTTGTTGGTTTTTTGAGCACAAATGACAATTTTAGGTCCAAATCAACACAATGCGATAGGTGCCATTCCTTTCTCAATCTAGCCTCACATTGCGTTGTATTGAATTCCTTCCGTTGTCTTGTGGTATTAGTGTTCTTCAAGGCTAGTTTCTCATAATTGTTGATTATTTATATATCATTGACCCTTTTGATAGGAAATCAACACAACACGATACATGGTATTGCTCTTTAACTTTGACCCTGCATCGCATTGTATTGAATCCCTCAAGCCACGTGGTCCTATTAGCGTTCTTGAAGGTTACTTTCTCTTAAATGTTGATTATTTATACACTATTGGCTCTTTTGTTAGGAAATCAACACATTGCAACTACAAGGCTAGCCTCATATCACATTGTATTGAATTCTTCAAGCCTCAGGGTCCTTATAGGATAGGTGTCTTATTTTGTTGACTTATGTTTACACATATGTGTAGTCATGATGTCAATACTTGCTTGTAGATGGATTTGTTCGAGATTGAGGAGAAACATCTAGATGAAGTTGTAGAGACTCCTCAAGAGAAATTGTTTGAATTCCTATATAGAGTAGGCCAACATCATCATCATCCCAAGGTAACACGTATGTTCTCTTGCGATGTGTCTGTCGACTTGACTTGATTCGGGCTAGATGCTCTTTTCTTGAAGAGAGAGTACCACCTTCTGAATGCATTCACATGGACATAAAACCAATCTAAATCTTTTAATTCATTGAAAAATCTAATGACTTTAATCAAATAACCTTATGGAACAAAGATAAAAATTATTATGAGCATTGGAAGATTTTTTTCTTAACACTTTACCCATGAGGGGATTTTAGAGGCAACGGAGATCATTAGATGCAGAGTCCCATAGCAACATGATCGATTAACCTGTGGTTGGAGAGTGTGCTACACTGCCATTTTGCTACTGCACTCAATGTTGGGACTGCCCTTAGAAAATGTAAGCATACCGCTTTTTAGTGTTTTATACATATTTATGCAATATAGACCTAGTATATTATAATTCAAGACAACGTGATAAAAGGCTTCACTCACCAAAATCCACCCTATATTGTGTTGTACTGACTCCAATATACGTGGTCACTATAGCACGAATGTGGAACCCTATGTCCGATTGGCTACATTGCATACTTGTGCAACATAAAACCATATAGTCGTTGTAATGAAAAAATATAGTATTGAGCTTTAGAGACCCGTTTGTTGCATATTAATGCAATATAGACCTTGTTTAGTGCAAGTCAGTGTACAACACGATATAAGGCTTTCCCTTGCCAATTCCCAATATAAATCATGTTGTACTGACTTGCAATATAGAAGGTCTTTTTAGCTCGAATATGGAACCCTATTCTATATCTCTGTCTCATAGTCGTGTTTGCTAAAATTTTAACAACGCAAACTTAGTATGGCTTGAACACAAAACCTAAAGGGGGATCGTTGTCTGGCCCATAGTTATGTTGTAATGAAAAGTTTTAGTGTACATTTACTGATAGCACATATGTAATTTTTCATATGTGTAGAATCTACGATTAGCAAAATATGCAGATTTGGATGTATGACCATATAGGGCCACAATACTTGAAACTCTAATTAACAATATTGGGCAACAAGAGCCTAATGTGCCATATGCATTTGTGAGACCAATTATGGCTTAATGTAGAAATCTAGACATTTTCAAGGTAGAGGAGCAGGGATGCCCAGGACGTGTGGTTTCCATTGAAGTAAAGAGAAAGGAAAAAATGCAAAAAGAAGAAAGAAGTAGCATTTACACAACACCATATGGACCAAAGATAACTCTTGAAATTTTATTTAGATGTAAAGATTACAATCTCAAGGTAATTTCACAACCTCTAGGATATGTGGTTCGATACAAACAAGGCAAGTATTGGAAGCTTCACTCGTGCTTTCAATTTTCAAGGTAATTTCACAACCTCTAGGATATGTGGTTCGATACAAACAAAGCAAGTATTGGAAGCTTCACTCGTGCTTTCGATTTTCCTACCATCTAACTTAAAATAGAAATCCCTCGATGCATCACTACATGTGTATCAACAATTAGATCTCTTATCTAAGAAACGCCAATGACTTTCTAGATTGACCTCTAACGGGTCTCGACCTTGTAATTGGATTACAACATCTATGATGGAAGAGTGAGTTCCATCACGCATGTGTTGATTCAAGCTTTGCCAGACGCCTCTCCATAGTTACCATCTTCTAACGAAATCTCATGCATAATGTTTGCCTCCCAATGAAATACCTCTTCATAAAAATAATCAATGCTAAAAAGTAACAGATGTCGCTCCCTAATAGAATTTGCTACAAACAAACATTATGTTTTGATTTCCTGAATGTAACATCTGGCATTATTACTTTACATTCAATGGGCATCTTCTACAGCTCCCCTTCTGATTTTATAATTATTTTCCTCTCTGAAATAAAAGAAAGATCCTGTTTTACCCTATTTTGGCATAGAGAGAGAAAATGTCCAAAGGGAGGTAATTCAAACTTGAGATATTTTTTGATATAAAAATTCTCCTAGTGTCTAAAATGGTTTCCCCTGAAACAGATATTCAAAAAGAAATTTTCAATGTGCAATTGGAATAAATTGAAATCAGGTAAAAAGGACCTTAGACTAAGGGTTCAGATTTCCTAAAATTTTAGAATTACGGTTCCTATGGACCAATTAGATTAATCCAAATTTAGGGAGGAGATAAATGGAAGAATAAAATAAAATTCCCCAAAAATGAGTAAATGCTCACATAAGATGAAGAGTTGACTAAGGACAAGGTTATTAGTTAAAAAAGAAGAGATATTTAGAAGAAATGATGCATTTTTGACACCTCGGTGTGGGGAATTCCCCTCATGAAGGAGGTGCCTATTTCACATGTGTGGTTGAGTTTTAAACTCACAAATAATGAGATACTTTCATCTTTCCTCTCTCCTACTTCAACTAGATCCAAAAAGTAAGCTAAACTGACCTAAAAATGGTCAAAAATTGACCAAACTGATCTGGAAAATTCTAGAATCAATTTGCTTGGTTAGAGGCTCACTTTTTCCTATAAATGAAGCCTCCCCCTTTTTAAATGGTTAATAGTGTTTTATGCACTGTTACTCTACTCCTCTGCCGAGCCAAAAATAGTGAATTCATTGATAATTCATTTGTTTCTGACCATTTTCTCTTCAAAAGAATTGGTGGTCACTCTTATTGCAAACAAGAGTAGATCCCTCAAACCATCAAGCCAAAGGAAAGCTCACAAAACTCCTAGTAAGTTAGAAATTCTACTTTTTCTTATTCTATTGTATGGTTTTTTGATTTTTGCTTTCTTTAAAATAAAAATGGATATTATGCCTTGTTGGAAAGGCTTTCCCCCTTCTCTTCATTATTGAATTAAGCCTTTCTTTATCCTAGATACATGTAATCAAATTGATGGAATTAAACTTTTCATATTGTTTACTCTTAATAAAGTAAAAATTGATTAGATTAGAATGATTTAAATCATCTTGGATAATTTCTAGTAAATTTTAGAATGAAAAATTTAAAAAATGGTCAACCATATAAAGGAGGTTATGGTAAAATTTTCTTAAATTTAGTGAAATAAGTTTTATCTTTTTATTATTCAAAAAGAGTAATCCCCGCCGCTCGTGTATTCTAAAAGTGTTATTTTTATTCTATGCATAGAAAAATGCATATTAGAAATATTTTTATTATAAAAGTGTTACTTTCATCAAAATTGATTTTTATGCATAAATAGATGCATAAAAGATTTTTTTATTATAAAAGTGTTACTTTCATTAAAATTGAATCTATACATAATTAGATGCATAAAAGATTTTTTTATTATAAAAGCATTACTTTCATCAAATTTTGATTTTATGCATAGAAGGATGCATAAAGAATTTATTTTTATTCCAAAAGTGTTATTCTCATCAATTTTGATTTTATGCATAGAAAGATGCATAAAGAAATTTATTTTTATTCCAAAAGTGTTATTCTCATCAATTTTGATTTTATGCATAGAAAGATGCATAAAGAAATTTAATTTTTTTTCAAAAGTTTTATTCTCATCAATTTCGATTTTATGCATAGAAAGATGAATAAAGTAATTTATTTTTATTTCAAAAGAGTTATTCTCATCAATTTTGATTTTATGCATGGAAAGATGCATAAAGAAATTTATTTTCATTTCAAAAGTGTTATTCTCATCAATTTTGATTTTATGCATAAAGAAATTTATTTTTATTTCAAAAGAGTTATTCTCATCAATTTTGCTTTTATGCATAGAAAGATGCATAAAGAAATTTATTTTTATTTCAAAAGTGTTATCCTCATCAACTTTGATTTTATGCATAGAAAGATGCATAAAGAAATTTATTTTTTTTTCAAAAGAGTTACTCTCATTAATTTTGATTTTATGCATAGAAAGATGCATAAAGAAATTTAATTTTATTTCAAAAGAGTTATTCTCATTAAAATTGAATTTATGCATAGAAAGATGCATAAAAGATTTATTTTTATTTCGAAAGTGTTATTCTCCTTAAAATTGAATTTATGCATAATTAAATGCATAAATGGATTTTTATAAAAGTGTTATTTCCCACACTGAAGTTATTCTTATGCATAAATAGATGCGTAAAGAATCTTTATATCAAAAAAAATAATTCTCTTACATTCTACAAATAGATGTGATATGAATTAGATAGATGAGAATGAATAGAGAAAGGATGTGATGAGAATAGAAGTGATGAGAATGAGAGGTAAATAGATGTGATGATATGTGATGCGAATCAGATAGATGAGAATGAATAGAGAATGGATATGATGAGAATAGAAGTGACGAGAATGAGAGGTAAATAGATGTGATGATATGGGATGCGAATCAGATAGATGGGAATGAATGGATGGATGGATGCGATGAGAATAGGAGTGACGAGAATGAGAGGTAAATCGATGTGATGATATGGGATGCGAATCAGATAGATGGGAATGAATGGATGGATGGATGCGATGAGAATAGGAGTGACGAGAATGAGAGGTAAATAGATGTGATGATGTGTGATGCGAATCAGATAGATGAGAATGAATAGAGAATGGATGTGATGAGAATAGAAGTGATGAGAATGAGAGGTAAATAGATGTGATGATATGCAAATCAGATAGATGGGAATGAATGGATGGATGGATGTGATGAGAATAGGAGTGACAAGAATGAGAGGTAAATAGATGTGATGATATGTGATGCGAATCAAATAGATGAGAATGAATAGAGAATGCAAGTGATGAGAATGAGGGGTAAATAGATGTGATGATATGTGATGCGAATCAGATAGATGAGAATGAATAGAGAATAGAAGTGATGATATGTGATGCGAATCAGATAGATGAGAATGAATAGAGAATAGAAGTGATGAGAATGAGAGGTAAATAGATGTGATGATATGTGATGCGAATCAGATAGATGGGAATGAATGGATGGATGGATGCGATGAGAATAGGAGTGACGAGAATGTGAGGTGAATAGACATTGTGATGAGATGTAATGCGAATCAGATAGATGGGAATGAAGGGATGGATGGATGTGATGAGAATAGATGTGATGAGAATGAGAGATAAATAGATGTGATGAGATGGGATGCGAATGAGATAGATGGGAAAGAATGGATGGATGGATGTGATGAGAATAGAAGTGATGAGAATGAAAGGTAAATAGATGTGATGTGAATCAGATAAATATGAATGAATAGATGAGATGTGATGTCATGTGAATCAGGATGTAAATGAATGATATAGGATGTGAATGAATGTGTTAGCATGTGAATCAGGATGTGAATGAATGATATAGGATGTGAATGAATGTGTTAGCATGTGAATCGGGATGTGAATGAATGATATAGGATGTGAATAAATGTGTTAGCATGTGAATCGGGATGTGAATGAATGTGATAGCATGTGAATCGGATGTGAATGAATGATAAGGAATGTGAATGGATGTGATGTGATGTGAAATGGATGTGATAAGATGCGATGTAAATTGGATAGATGTTAATGTATGTGAAGTGATGAGATGTATGGGTAGATGCAAGTGGATGAGATCTGATGAGGATAAATGAGGAAATAAGTGATGAGATAGAAAAAGATGTGATAGATGAGAATGGGAATACTTATGAAATAATGCGGATTGATTTGGATGGATATATGAATGATGTGGATTGACGTGTGGATTGATGTGGATGGATGTGGATTGACGTGTGGGTAATGTGGATTGACGTGAATGGATGTATGGATGATGTGGGTTGATGTGTGGATAATGTGGATTGACAAGAATGGATGTATGGATGATGTGGATTGATGTGTGGATAATGTGGATTGATGTAAATGGATCTATGGATGATGTGGATTGATGTGGATGGATGTATGGATGATGTGGATTGATATGTGGATAATGTGGATTGATGTGGATGGATGTATGGATGATGTGGATTGATGTGGATGATGTGGATGGATGTATGGATGATGTGGATTGATGTGTGGATGATGCGATTGGATGTGATTTGATGTGGGAATGATGTGATGTGATAGGGATCGATGAAGAAAAAAAAATTGTGGGAAGATGAGAAAAGATGGGGACTAATGTGAAAGGATGTGGAGTGATTAGAAAAGATGGAAATATTGTTGGAACTGTATTTGTATGTGAAATCTGTTTTTAAATGACTGTTTTATGTCAAGAATGCTGGGGAAGCATTTTGACCGTCTTGTGAATGAGGTCGTGGAGACCTATCTGTTAAAGATGCAACTGCTGACGGAGAGTCAATGGAGGACGTCTCGCGTAGCAAGGTCGGTCGAGGTCTTGACCAGCCTCGGTTTGATTTAAATGGTGAGCTTCCGGTATAGTGGATAAGGGACCAAGGAAGCGGCCTATGAGTGAAGTGCTAGGTGACCTGCAAAGGATCCTAGAGGGTGCTGACCATACGGTGCTCGGGCTCTGGGTCACCGAAGATACCCACATGTACGTCGGGGAAGATATTGGAACAAGGAGTAAGAGTTGTTTTCTCAATTCGAGCATGGATCTGGTTGATTAACCTTGCTAGTCCTCAACGGATGAGTCCATGACTCTTTTATATGGATCTGGTGGTTGATCTTGCTGATCTTCAAGGGAGACTCCATTTTTGTTAAAGTGAATACTTGCCGGTTACTATGAGCTAGGAACTATCGAAAAGGCCCCTGAGTGGACGGGGGGTGAGCGTTCTGGTTGCCAATGATGCCATAGGTACACCGATGAAGGAATGTTTGGAAATAAGGATTCAACTGGATAATTAGAGGATTATGATCAGTGACACTATGGTTTCATTAAATGATTGTTTTAAAGACTGTTGAATCTGTTAAAAAGGCAATTTCATATTGGGTGTGTGAGTGGTGTGACTAGTTTTAAGTTTGCATGAATATCCAGCTTGGGAACTGGAAACTCTTTTCCCTGGTACCCGGGACAACCTAATCAAATTCTTAATTGGATCCCATCACTACAGTGGTTTGGTGGTTGGCTAACCCATGGGACTGGATGGGGTTAGGCTGGACTGATGGATCCTTAAATTGAGACTCAATTCTGTTCTGGTTCGATAGATGAAGTAAATCCCGGACAAAAATTGTTTAATGGAAAAGAATCAACAGCTGTGCCTCTCAATGAGGAAAAAAGCGTTGGTCTCTATGATCCAAGTACAATCTTTTCCCCTGAATTCGTTGCGCGGTGGGGATAGGGACCTCACAGCAGGTATCAGAGCAAATTGGCTAATGAGGATCAACCGAGAAGCCAAAAATATCAAAAATTTATAAAGAAGTAGTAAAAGGTTGTAATTGTGTGATAAAATTCATACAAATTGATATTCAAACTGAAATTTGTAAATTGGTAATTGGGTCTTCAGATGGAAGTACCGCAATTGTATGGAATCCTTGACTTGCTTGAAGCCTAGACATGATGGTATTTACCTTATAGTTCCAAGGACCGTGACTACCCGTATATACCGAGGGTATAACTGCAGCTCTTTACTGGCAGTATATACGGGTAAATCTAAGACTTGAAATTATAAGCATTAATACTATCTAGATGATGAATTTGAGTGTGGTTGATATGATTTTGAATTGTGGTTGAGAACTGATGAGTGCGTCAATAAAGCGAGCCGAGAGAAAAAATCACACAGAATACAAAAATAAGAGCAAAAATCACACAGAATACAAAAATAGATTATCCCCTTCAAGTGAGCAGATTTGTGCTTGTGCTGCTCTCTAAAACATTGACATAACACTGAACTTAATTATTAAATGACTGAAAACATTGACATAACACTGAACTTAATTATTAAATGACTGAAAACATTGACATAACACTGAACTTAATTAAATCAATCAATATAAGTGTGTTATTTATATAGCGCACAGAGTACAAAAAGTTTAATTGATATTCTCAAAATATTCTCAAAACATTATAAGTATATCCTATAATTGTTGTGGGTGGCTCCTCTGAGATCTTGTGAGCATCTCTTTCAAAATATAATTAGGAATCTTTGGCTGATGGATATGCATATTATTGTTCACATCCTGTCCAAGAATCATCAGGAAAACAAAGTAGATATGTTTGCAGGCAAGATATGGTTTTCTTTTGACCAACCTATCATTGAATTCTGCACACGAACATATTGGGTGGTTCTGAATGGTTACTTCAATGGGTAGGGCTTCTTTGTTCTGGATTTCCCTCACTTTAAATATTTCCTTCTGCCCTTCCATTTGAACATGTCCTCCCATAATTTCTACATTCATATCTAACGCAGCACTGATCTGTGCATATGCAGCTTTCGATATACCTTTTCGATAGGGGTATTTTTGCTTATCTTCCTCAAGAATTTTTTGCTTGTTTTGTTCACTCTCTTGAAGCAAACTATTTGGAATCTGTACACCAATCTCAAATCCAGCTTTTACTAAATCATGAGCTTCCCTGACTTTCAAGTGTGTACCTGTTGCTATTGGCCAAACATTAGGAACACTTGCAGGTGGATGTAAGATTGTCTTTGTAGGCTTCCAAGTGTGTCGAACATCATTATTACAGAAATAGCAGTACTTTTCTTTCCTCCAAGAAGATAATTGACAATCACTCCAAAAGCATGGTGCCACTTCTCCGCCTCGTAGCTTTCTGCTACATTTTTTTCCTCCTACCCAATGGTTACTGATGAATATCTTGCTCTAATGATTGAAGTGCTACGTCACCTTCTTCTGGATTTATTGATGCTTGCACTTTTTCATGCTTATCCACTGTCACATAAACAAACTCTGGTCGGTGGCTAGAGCTCCCTACATTCCCCTCATGGACCTCATGAAGTGGACGTTTAGCTCGAATAGTCTTTTTCTTACCCTTGAAATTTATCCTGTTTGTAAACATTGGAGTGCCCATCACTGCATCATCAATTGCCCTTGAAGTAGCAGCTGGAGAAGGGCTTGAAGTTTGTCTGGAAAGAGCTCTCTCAATTAATATCTCTAGGTCAGGCCCTCCACCTATATATTTTCCTTCCATAAAAGCCATTTGACGAGCACACTGGAAGTAAGCATTGATGAGATCTGAAACACATGCATCGTACAAACTAATTTTATGTTTGTATCCTTCTCCTGCTAGCCAACTAGCATGCTTGGCTTCAGAGAGGTTCGTCCATGGTACCAGAGCATTTACAATAGGCTCACCATCCTGTTCATTGAAAACCCATTGCACAAAGATAAACCCAAACCAGTAGGTTTTTTAATTACTGCTATTGAATTAAGTTCATAGAAAAAAAAAACATACATAACATACCTTAATAATAAAATGACCCCAACGACTTGCTCTATAGTGCCACCAACTAAGCCAACTATCTAGCTTGGGAATGTTTCTGTCTGCTGCCTTTCCTGTTGCCCACCATGCACGTATCTTACGGAATTGCACTAAAGCATCCTCTTTGGTTGGTGCAGTCCTCCACCTCTCACACATTTCATTGTGTTTTTCCATATGTTGAGCATATATATACTTTTGTGTATGCACTCAAAGATTGTCCTTCCAATGAAAAAGGCAAGATCTCTCCTTTCCTACCATCTCATCTCCATTGTTATATACTGACCTAATAGCATTCCAATTTGCACCTGCTTCGTCGGCCATGAAGCCAAAAAAGTTTGCTGATTTCCCAGTATGGTCGATCATAACTGCATTCAAATTTTCCCAAAACATTATCTGTGCTGTCTCATCCTCCTCTCTAAACTCACAAGTTGCAATTGTGAGTAGCTCTCCAATCCTGCAAGAAGAGTATTTGGAAGATTATTGTATTGTAACAACTCAGTCGAACAGTCATTTCATTTTGAAAAGAGAATAAAAATTAAAACATACGTGTGATCATACACATGTGCACCCATTGTGTGCCAATCATTCTCCACTCGGTGTACATGATCAAAACAAACCCATGAATGTCGAAGGTCTCGATCCCCCGCAGCATCCATTCTATTGACAATATCAACGCCAGAGCCAGGGCCAGTTGTGGACATCTTGAAAAGATAGCACCTCTCATCACTTTTGGTTGCTTGCAAGGGAAACCTTGATCCGTGGAAGAACTGAAAGTGGCATTTTCTTTTTAACTCTAGGATAGCCTCAAATCCATCACCTAGTGCTCGACTTGTCTTTCGACTTTGCATTACCATCTGCTTCACCCTACATTTACCAAGTTGGTTAAGAAATTACATATATATATATATATATATATATATATATATATATATTCAATAGAGAAGAACTTACTTTTTGAGATTTATTAAAGATATTAGCTCTTGAGACATCTCCTGGAGTTCCCTCTCTGACATAAACTCTCCAATCACTTTATCATCGTCAGTGAAAGCCTTCAAAACCAACTCCCTGGCAACAATCATTTGTACCTTTCGTGGACCCGCATTATGGTCCATCTGAACAACACGAGCTACTAAGGCTTTAATGTTTCGCATAGATGCTCGACACATGCCTCTAGCAATTGTGTGTGTATGTTTCCCATAGTGAAGGAACAATCTACTATGGGAGTGATCTTTAGGCATAAAATAGTAGGCAGACACTGAACATGTTTTTATGCACATTGGAACATGCTTACAAAAGAAACACTCTAAGTTTCCATAACTTCCCAAAGCCAAACATCCTTCATTTGGGGATTTCAATAATTGGCCATTCCAATGGAGCCTATTCGGTGATTTGTTTCGAAATCGATAAGTGCATCTTTCATTCATACACTGGAAGGTACCCCCACAAAAACTCTTTCTCAAAATAAAAGATTTATTAGTTCTTGTTTGTGTCTGGGGTTTTGTCCATGCATTTCCTTCATATTTGTGCTCCATACCCTCCATGCCCTTCCCATCTAAAAGCTCATAAATGCAATTTTCTTCATACTTCTTAGGGAGCTCCTTGACTTTTCCTTTGAATGTGCATTCATTTATAATATTATGGAATATGTCATTGGGCGGCAAAGTACGAACAATTTGGAAGGCAGATACTGCAGTGTCAAATGCAGGATCACCTTCCTCAATGTCAATTAAATTATCTGCATGCACCACCTTTTCCATGTCCTCTTCATCCAAGTCACTAGGAAAAAAATCAACAATCCAAAGTCAACAATTGAAACAAGAAAGATAACCTCACTATATTTTACCATGTTTCAAAAGTTGAAATGTCACTCACATAGGTGAGGTCTTGCTGCCAGATCCAGAAGGAATATCCCCAGGGGTAGGGAGTGGTGTTGATGTAATGGCTACTTTTGCAACATAAAATGATGACAGGGTATTATCTAAGATATAATACCCATGTTCACCAATCCCATGGTACAAGGGAATTGTCCCTATGCTCTCAAAACCATCATCAGTTTGCAATAGACCTTCAATAAAAATTTCATGTTCTGCACCTAGTTTTTCTTTCAATAATTCGGCTGATAATAAACATTTCCCATGTGAAAATGACAGTCTAAAAAGAGGGCCTCCAACTTTGTGTAGAAAAATCTGAACATCTGACTCAGAATCCCTACATTTCAGGAATACATTCCAAAAGAAAGTATAATGTGAGCACACATATCCATTAATATTCAAAACAAAGTAATACTATATACATTACACTAAAGCTAATAAAATGACTACGTGAGAAAAAGGCATAGGCTTCCTTTGGAATGAAAGTCTAATGAAAGGACAAGCTGGAAAAGCTATTTTTTAGTATATTTACTCACTAGTTTGAAATACTACTAAAACAGACTATTTCTAGACTATCAACCCATCACAAAAAAAAATATAGATGTTGCAATCAATCAACTCATGGTAAAACTCCTTCTTCTCTTTATATGTTATTTCTCATGCACTGTTTTGCCATTGCTTCTTATTAGGTTGCCATTGCTTCTTATTAGTTCACCCTCAAGCTGCTCTCAGACCACCCTCCTCTTAAGATACAATGGAGCTGCTCTGTCTTTCTATTTATATATTACTATCTCTAGTTTTCTCAACAACGTTGAAGATGAAGATGTCTGCTGCGCTCATGTTGCAACTCTCACCCTCACGACAAAGGGCATCACCTGCCCGAGCATCACCTGCCCGAAAGAGAGTATATTCTTTTACGTTTTTTAAATGTGCGTTTTTTCCTTGCGTTTGTATTTTGTGTGTGGGGCCAAGACCATGAATGTCTACTGGCTCCTCCTCTTCATTGTATAGCTAAAGATGGTCACGTACTGGCACAAGATGGTCATTGTAGAGCTTTAAGGATCAAGTGCGCTGAGCGCACTTGATCTAGGAGGCCCCTACACAGGCATGTCTTGTCTATCCATGGAGGCATCCACATTAGCAAAAGATGTCTATGTTTTTATTAAAAATAAGGGCTCAACATGCCCATCAAAAAATTTAGACCTCAACATGGCCACTGTAGAGCTAAACATTGGCTTATGCTTTATCTGCAGAGCTAACATGGTTATTGTAGAGCTTCCTGGATCAAGTGCGCTCAGCGCACTTGATCCTGGAGGCCCTACACAGGCATGTCTTGTCTATCCATGGAGGCATCCACATTAGCAAAAGATGTCTATGTTTTTATTAAAAATAAGTGCTCAACATGCCCATCAAAAAATTTAGACCTCAACATGGCCACTGTAGAGCTAAACATTGGCTTATGCTTTATCTGCAGAGCTAACATGGTTATTGTAGAGCTTCCTGGATCAAGTGCGCTCAGCGCACTTGATCCTGGAGGCCCTACATAGACATGTCTTGATCCAGTAAAAAAATTTACACCTTACATAGACACCTCAACATGGCTACTTACTGTAGAGCTAAACATGGCCACTGCAAAGCTATCTGGAGGCTTCATCTGCAGAGCCATTGTAGAGCTTCCAGGATCAAGTGCGCTCAGCGCACTTGATCCTAGAGGCCTTACATAGACAGACCTACATAAACATGTCAACATGGACCTACATAAACATGTCTTGATCCAGCAGAAAATTTACACCTCAATATGGCCACTGTAGAGCTAAACATGGTCACTGCAAAGCTATCTCGAGACTTGCATGTGCAGAGCCATGACTATGCCATCCTTGTCATTGTAGAGCTTCCAGGATCAAGTGCGCTCAGCGCACTTGATCCTGGAGGCCCTACATAGACATGTTTTGATCCTCAATATGGCCACTGTAGAGCTAAACATGGCCACTACAGAGCTATCTCGAGACTTCATCTGCAGAGCCATGACTATGCCATCATAATCATTGTAGAGAATGAGTTTTTACATTGGCCATTAAAATCCAGATTGTAATCAATAGCAGTACATTATTACAAGCAGAGAGCTAAACATGGCCACTGCAAAGCTATCTCGAGACTTGCATGTGCAGAGCCATGACTATGCCATCCTTGTCATTGTAGAGCTTCCAGGATCAAGTGCGCTCAGCGCACTTGATCCTGGAGGCCCTACATAGACATGTTTTGATCCTCAATATGGCCACTGTAGAGCTAAACATGGCCACTACAGAGCTATCTCGAGACTTCATCTGCAGAGCCATGACTATGCCATCATAGTCATTGTAGAGAAGGAGTTTTTACATTGGCCATTAAATAAAAAAATCCAGATTGTAATCAATAGCAGTACATTATTGCAAGCACAGAGAGATAGAGAGAGGGGGACTTACATGCTTGCAAACACGGAGAGGATATTTGCAGGTGATAATTGTAGAAGAGGATAGTTGTAGACGACAGCTGTGCAGAGAATGGAGTAGAAGATAGTTGTAGAAGATAGTTGTAGAAGACGATAGCTGCAGAGGATAGTCGTAGAAAATGGTTGTAGAAGATAGTTGCACGAGTGTACCTTTCCTTCCAGCCGTTGCAGAGGAATGAAATCCTTTTTGGGAAAAGGTTTTTTCGAGCACTTTGTTATTAATGATTAGGAATTTACAGCCTTGAATAATCCGTATACTTTGTGCCAACCCAAGATTATTTTCAACCTTGAATAATCCGTATATTTTGCGCCAACCCTGCCAACCCATGATTATACAACCTTAAATAATCCGTATACTTTGTGCCAACCCATGCCAACCCATGATTATACTACCTAGAATAATTCGTGTAGTTTACTTTACTTTTTGTGGGAAGAGTTATATCTTTGAAAATGGACACCAACTCCCAACGTTATGTGACTAGATCTTCTTGTTCTCAAAAAGATTGTTGTTTTACTGGTATGGATTCCTTACTACCTCCTTCTAAACGTTCCAAAAAATTACAGGCAAGAACAACCGAGAGGGTGTCTCGAGGATTGTTTGATGAGGAAGTTTAGAGTCAAGGCCAAGTTTTGATGGAGAATGATAGACATGAGAATGAGAGAGACAGGGATGACAGACAAGAAGAGGATGAGAGACAGAATGATAGAGAGGATGAGAGACAAGAGGATGAGAGAGAGGATGATGATAGAGAGGAAGATAGACAGGAGGATGAGAGAGAGGATGATGACAGAGAGGATGATAGAGAGGATGATAGAGAGGAGGATGAGAGAGAGCATGATGATAGAGAGGATGATAGACAGGAGGATGAGAGAGAGGGTGATGATAGACAAGAAGATGGGAATGATAGAGAGGATGATAATGAAGAAGAAGAAGGTGGAGACACATTGACAACTGAGACAAGAAAAACAGAGAGCATCAAAGCAGAAATTTTCGGAAAGATCCTTAAAACCTCTACTCCAACTGCATTCATCGATAGAATTAGAGTTAGATTCAGCACCCCCCCCCAAGATCCCCTTGTGTAGGCTTCTTCCAACAGAGGCCATAAGGAGACTATGCCCCAGTACTGATAAGAACCTTGGTCGAGCATTCAAGAACCTTGGTGGGTATCTTGAAAGCAAGGGGGCGTTCACGGTGTCCATGTTTGATTTGGATGGAGAGGAGACTCCTCTGACTGAAGAAACAACATTGTCATGGAGTTCAACATGGAGGGATGTGAATGGAACTTTTGAAGAGTCTCTCAGAAATATGCCAGAATGGGGACCGTTCATCCAGGGTAAAATGATACATGTACTGGATGGAAACAACCGCTATAAATCTTGGATGGATTTGATTGCTCAAGGTGAGGGTGATTTGAAATGTTTTTATCTATTTATACAATTTTATGTATGCATCTAATATAATTTTATCATCTTCTTTCCTTTTACTCAGAATTTCCAAATGACATCTCTAAGCATTGTCTGGTGGCCTGTGACTTTCTACAATTCGAGAAGGCTGACGTTGGAGAGCTGATGTTTTCTCTTTCCAGATTGAATAAGTATATGTTTTATTATTTTTCTCTTTTTTGCTCTTGGCATTGATTGCATGATGTTGCTTCAACTCTCTGCATTGGTTGTACTAGGATGCATGACTATGCCTTTGTACCAACAACTTTTGGGGATAGGCTCTTCCAAATAAGGAGAATTGGTGAGTCCGATAAGACTACCCTCCTTGCAGAGCTCGATGATGAGGACAAGGCTTGGATGGAGAATGAAATGAAAAAGTGCCCCACTCGTGGCAAAAAAAGCTGGTTTTCTGTTCCAATAAATATATTGGCATGGCTTGTGTTTAAGGTATGCAAGATATTAAAGGTGTGCAAGATCTACTTAATTATGCGAAATATGTTTAATGTATGCAAGAGTAATTTTGTAATTAAATGGACTCTGTAGGACGATATGGAGATGAAAATCGAGGACAAGGCTAAGGGCATGGATGTAGACGGAAGGGCTAAGGTGATAAGAGAGGTAGAAATTCTGTATAAGAATAGGGTGGGAAAGTTTGCCCGCATAGCAGACCCTGCCAATGGAGAATACTTTTGGCGTGCTGTTTTGTCACTTCCTTGGCATGCAGCAGGGACCCATATTGCGACAGAAGAGAAACTGAACATGTATGGGGCTGCACAAGTTAGGGATGAAGATAAGGCATTCTTAGTTCGAATGTTGGATAATTCACAAGCTAGCATTCGAGAGATAGAGTACTTGCCTAAAGACAAAGCAAAAGCTAGAGAGTGGCTACATTCATTTGTGTTCTGGCTACAAATAAGTTCTTATGGCTCCAAGCTTCTGGAGGAGATTGAAAATTGTGATAGAATCTCCTTACCTTCCATTAATTCCTTTATAAACTATGTCGTCTTTCATCGACGAAAGTATTTCAAAAAAGCTTTCAGAGTTCATCAGGGGGATATAAAATTTAGCAATGATATGGACACACAAAAAGGGCTACGCTCTGCAACACATCGAGTTGTTTATAGGTAAAAAAAAAAACTTGGTCAATTTTATTTCTTCTCCTTATGCTTCTTATATAGCCTATTGACTTTAGTTTTCCTTTCCATTTGGAATTTAGATGGCTGCTGAAAGAGGTGGATAGTGGTGTAGTACAGGCCATACCACCTCTTGTGTTGTTATGGATTTGCGAGGATACTCCACGATATATATATGCGGATCTGCACCTTGGGAGAGTAAGTGTTTTCTGTAATCATGGTCATGATGATAAAATGTATGTATGATGATAAAACGTATGTTATCTATTTTTGAAATGCATGGTTAGCCTCTATCAAGTTGAAAAGACAAGATGCCCCTGGTGGCTAGACATGGAGAGGTTTGTTGTGCCAGATGAAGAAATTCAATTACATGATCAACACTTAGCTATATTGGCTAAGATGACCATAGTGGAGGGTTCTGATGAGGTAACCATAAGTTGTCTCTGATTTTTGCACGATGATAAAGTTTTTTGATGAGGTAATTTATAACCATAAGTTGTCTTTGTGCAGAGTATACCATTGACTGCAGTACGTGGCTGCTCTACGAGCTCTCATGCCACATCTATAGCCTCTACATCTAGAATGCACCCTCTACCAGTTAACCTAGGGAGGGATATAGTGAGTCAAGCATTGGATGCAAATAGGAGACAAAGAGAAGTACATCAAACAACAAGTACTTCGGGCAATGTACATGTAGCCTCGTCTATGATCCAACCAGCACCTTTGAAAGGTGATATCATGCCGTTAACAGTAGTGTATGTTTATTGGGGTGATAAATATTTTTCTCTTACCAATCAATCTTCTTCTGTGTTTCTTCTTGCATTGTGGGAATTCGCAGGCATGGTATATGCATTCAATACCTCCATCGAGGACCTTGCAAGGGACTGTAAGAACATAGAAGGGCCATCCCCTCTATTCAAACATGTTTTGGAAGCCATGAATGTGCTTTGTAATAAAGGAAAAGTCCATGGGAAAAGGACTGACTATTGTGTGGAGATGGTGTTTGTAGACTTTCCCTCAAACCTCGTTGTTGAGGGTTGTTTGGGACACAGAGTGCCACCTTGGAATGTGGTTAGCGAAAGTCTATATGAGGCAACTTTTCAATTTGTAGACTTTTGTCTTAATGATCATGGCTTCATAACATGCCTTTATACAATGGAAGAAGGAGTGAAGATAGAGCATGAGGCAACATCTAGAGGATTTGTGGTCTTTCATCGACAAGTGGTCAAATGCACTCCACCAGTGGGAAAGAAGATGGGACAACTTGTAACAAAGGTAGCTGCACACTTCTCTTCTACAAAAATTCTTATGTCTATGTCTATTTCAACTTATAGCCTAAGGAATTCACTACTATTTGAATGGATTTCATTACAGGTTGCATGTCTTATTCTATCTGTTTTTGTACGCTCAAGTACACCAAGGCAGTATTTACGGATGTATGGAGATAAGGTGGAAGAGCAAAATCTTGGGAGTGAATTAGATCTGGAACAAGACCTCATTCAAGATATGTAAGGGATCGACTCTGGATCTGTGATTAAAAACAATGTCTATGTATTTAGGGTTTAGGTTTTTGGGTCTCTCATCTCTGTGTTTATGTAGTGTTCCTGAAGAGGATATGGTAAAACGAAAGGGAAAGCCTTGGAGAGGTGGTTGCCAAAGAGGGCAGAGGCTATGCAAGTACATAGTATCTCTCTTTTCAAAGACAGGGGATACTATTGTTGACTTGTTTGCTGGGACTGGAACTCTTGGACTTATTGCAGCGGTCATGGAACGTAATGTTATTATCTTTGAAAAGGACCATCGCATATATAATAAGCTATTGGAGCCATATTCTACAAAGGTAATTCCCAAATTAATAAGACAAGGCACTGTTAATACCCCATAATCCTCTATAAATGCAATGTTCATTAATTTCTTACTTTTTTGCAGTTTGAAGAAGACTAAAGACATTTTGGATCTTAGCATTTTTTTGTGAAGACAGAAGACATTTTGGATATTAGCATTTTTGGTGGATGTAGCGTGATATTTGAACTTTTTTTTAAAGACATTTAAAGACAGTTTCGATGTAGCATTTTTGGTGGATACAGAAGACATTTTATATATTAGCATTTTTGGTGGATGTAGCATGATATTTGAACTTTTATTTAAAGACAGTTTGGATGTAGCATTTTTGGTGGATGTAGTAAGCCTGCTTTTATTTTGTGTCTTGAATACATTGTCTTGAAGGTGGTATGTCTTGAAGGTGGTATGGCATGTCATGTAGTAAGCCTGCTTTTTTTTTTGGCATGTCATGTGTCATTCTTGCTCACTTTCAATGGATACATGACAAGAAACTGCTCGCATCTCGTATTGATTTGAAAATAATTTGCAAATTGGCTCGCTGCAATGGGCTCGCTCCGTGGCCACCCTCAGAACTGATGAGTTGATTTTGAATTCTGGTTGAGAACTGATGAGTTGATTTGGATTCTGATTGAAAAATGAAGATTCCTGAATTTTGGTTGAAATGTAATAAATTAAGCAAAACCACAATGAGGATGAATGGGACGAGTCCCTGTGATGATGTTGGTAGCTAGAATGACGTTAATGACTTTAGAAAATCACTATGAGATTGATGGATTGTGTTGGCAAATTGCTGCTGTTAACACTTGACCCAGTGGATCAAGTTAAGGGATGTCAAATTAAAAATCTGTATAATTGAAAATTTCCATGAAGGACTGTTCAAATAGAAATTTTGGTCTAATGGACCATTATTGTGATAAGGATTTGAATATTACGATCTGAGTGAATTATTATCTGATGATGAGTTTTATATAAGGGATCTTTATCCCAGGATTCTGTTGGGTTCACCAAACTATAAGGAACCCCAAAATCAGTTGGATCTTAAGGACAAGAGTTCTCCTCTAATTTTGCGAGATGAGGACATCTCGCATTTTTTAAGTGGGGTAGGATGTAAGATTCCTCCCTCCGGCTTTTGAGGTGTGCAGGTGTAAGAACCTCCCCTTCTGATCTTATAATTATTCCCCTCTCTGAAATAAAAGAAAGATCCTGTTTTGGCCTAGAGAGATAAATTGTCTAGAGGGAGGTAATTCAAACTTGAGATATTTTTGGATATAAAAATCCTCCTAGTGTCTAAAATGGTTTCCCTTGAAATAGATATTCAAAAAGAAATTTCCAATGTACAATTGGAATAAATTGAAATCAGGTAAAAAGGACCTTAGCCTAAGGGTCCAGATTTTCTGAAATTTTGGAATTACGGTTCCTATGGACCAATTAGATTAATCCAAATGTAGGGAGGAGATAAATGGAAGAATAAAAGAAAATCTCCCAAAAATGAGTAAATGCTCACACAAGATGAAGAGTTGACTAAGGACAAGGTTATGAGTTAAAAAAGAAGAGATATTTAGAAGAAATGATGCATTTTTGATACCTCAGTGTGGGGGATTCCCCTCATGAAGGAGGCGCCTATTTCACATGTGGGGTTGAGTTTTAAACTCACAAATAATGAGATATTTTCATCTCTCCTCTCTCCTACTTCAACTAGATCCAAAAAGTAAGCTAAACTGACCTAAAAATGGTCAAAAATTGACCAAACTGATCTGGAAAATTCTAGAATCATTTTGCTTGGTTAGAGGCTCACTTTTTCCTATAAATAAATCCTCCCCCTTTGTAAATGGTTAATAGTGTTTTATGCACTGTTACTCTACTCCTCTGCCGAGCCAAAAATAGTGAATTCATTGATAATTCATTTGTTTCTGACCATTTTCTCTTCAAAAGAATTGGTGGTCACTCTTATTGCAAACAAGAGTAGATCCCTCAAACCATCAAGCCAAAGGAAAGCTCACAAAACTCCTAGTAAGTTAGAAATTCTACTTTTTCTTATTCTATTGTATGGTTTTTTTATTTTTGCTTTCTTTCAAATGAAAATGGATGTTATGCCTTGCTAGAAAGGCTTTCCCCCTTCTCTTCATTATTGAATTCAGCCTTTCTTTATCCTAGATGTGTAATCAAATTGGTGGAATTAAACTTTTCGTATTGTTTACTCTTAATAAAGTGGAAATTGATTAGATTAGAAAAATCATCTTGGTTAATTTCTAGTAAATTTTAGAGTGAAAATTTTAAAAAATGGTCAGCCATACTACAAAGGAGGTTATGGCAAAATTTTCTTAAATTTGGTGAAATAAGTTTTATCTTTTTATTATTCAAAAAGAGTAATCCCCACTACTTGTGTATTCTAAAAGTGTTATTTTTATTCTATGCATAGAAAAATGCATATTAGAAATATTTTTATTATAAAAGTGTTATTTTCATTAGAATTCATTTCTATGCATAGAAAGATGCATATTGGGAATATTTTGATTATAAAAGTATTACTTTCATCAAAATTGATTTTTGTGCATAAAAGATTTTTTTTATTATAAAAGTCTTACCTTTATTAAAATTTAATTTATACATAAATAGATGCATAAAAGAATTTTTTTTTATAAAAGCGTTACTTTCATCAAATTTTGATTTTATGCATAGAAAGATGCATAAAGAATTTATTTTTATTCCAAAAGTGTTATTCTCATCAATTTTGATTTTATGCATAGAAAGATGTATAAAGAAATTTATTTTTATTCCAAAAGTGTTATTCTCATCAATTTTGATTTTATGCATAGAAATATGCATAAAGAAAATTATTTTTATTCCAAAAGAGTTATTCTCATTAATTTTGATTTTATGCATAGAAAGGTGCATAAAGATATTATTTTTATTTCAAAAGTGTTATTCTCATCAATTTTGATTTTATGCATAGAAAGATGCATAAAGAAATTTATTCTTATTACAAAAGAGTTATTCTCATTAATTTTGATTTTATGCATAGAAAGATGCTTTAAGAATTTTATTTTTATTTCAAAAGAGTTATTCTCATCAATTTTGATCTTATGCATAGAAAGATGCTTAAAGAATTTTATTTTTTTTCAAAAGAGTTATTCTCATCACTTTTGATTTTATGCATAGAAAGATGCATAAAGAAAATTATTTTTATTTCAAAAGTGTTACTCTCATCAGTTTTGATTTTATGCAAAAGATGCATAAAGAAAATTATTTTTATTTCAAAAGAGTTACTCTCATTAATTTTGATTTTATGCATAGAAAGATGCATAAAAAAATTTATTTTTATTTCAAAAGAGTTACTCTCATTAATTTTGATTTTATGCATAGAAAGATGCATAAAAGATTTATTTTTATTTTGAAAGTGTTATTCTCCTTAAAATTGAATTTATTCATAAATAGATGCATAAACGAATTTTTATAAAAGTGTTATTTCCCAATGAAGTTGTTCTTATGCATAAATAGATGCGTAAAGAAACTTTACATCAAAAATAAGAATTCTCTTACATTCTATAAATAGATGTGATAAGATGTGATATGAATCAGATAGATGAGAATCAATAGAGAATGGATGTGATGAGAATGAGAGGTAAATAGATGTGATGATATGCGATGCGAATCAGATAGATAAGAATGAATAGAGAATGGATGTGATGAGAATAGAAGTGATGAGAATGAGAGGTAAATAGATGTGATGATATGTGATGCGAATCAGATAGATGGGAATGGATGGATGGATGGATGCGATGAGAATAGGAGTGACAAGAATGAGAGGTAAATAGATGTGATGATATGTGATGCGAATGAGATAGATGAGAATGAATAGATAATGGATGTGATGAGAATAGAAGTGAGATAAGGATGAGAGGTAAATAGATGTGATGATATGTGATGCGAATCAAATAGGTAAGAATGAATAGAGAATGGATGTGATGAGAATGAAATTAGGTAAATAGATGTGATGATATGTCATGCGAATCAGATAGATGGGAATGAATGGATGGATGGATGCAATGAGAATAGGAGTGACGAGAATGAGAGGTAAATAAATGTGATGATATGTGATGCGAATGAGATAGATGAGAATGAATAGAGAATGGATGTGATGAGAATAGAAGTGATGAGAATGAGAGGTAAATAGATGTGATGAGAATAGATGTGATGAGAATAGAAGTGATGAGAATGAGAGGTAAATAGATGTGATGATATGTGATGCGAATCAGATAGATGAGAATGAATAGAGAATGGATGTGATGAGAATAGAAGTGATGAGAATGAGAGGTAAATAGATGTGATGATATGTTATGCGAATCAGATAGATGAGAATGAATAGAGAATGGATGTGATGAGAATAGAAGTGATGAGAATGAGAGGTAAATATATGTGATGATATGTGATGCAAATCAAATAGATGGGAATGAATGGATGGATGGATGCGTTGAGAATAGGAGTGACGAGAATGTGAGGTGAATAGATGTGATGAGATGTAATGCGAATCAGATAGATGGGAATGAAGGGATGGATGGATGTGATGAGAATAGATGTGATGAGAATGAGAGGTAAATAGATGCGATGAGATGGGATGCGAATCAGATAGATAGGAAAGAATGGATGGATGGATGTGATGAGAATAGAAGTGATGAGAATGAGAGGTAAATAGATGTGATGAGATGTGATTTGAATTAGATAAATGTGAATGAATAGATGAGATGTGATGTCTTGTGAATCAGGATGTAAATGAATGATATAGGATATGAATGAATGTGTTAGCATGTGAATCGAGATGTGAATGAATGATATAGGATGTGAGTGAATGTGTTAGCATGTGAATCGGGATGTGAATGAATGATATAGGATGTGAATGAATGTGTTAGCATGTGAATCGGGATGTGAATGAATGATATAGGATGTGAATGAATGTGATAGCATGTGAATCGGGATGTGAATGAATGATAAGGGATGTGAATGGATGTGATGTGATGTGAAATGGATGTGATAAGATGCGATGTAAACTGGATAGATGTTAATGTATGTGAAGTGATGAGATGTATGGGTAGATGCAAGTGGATGAGATATGATGAGGATAAATGAGAAAATAAGTGATGAGATAGAAAAAGATGTGATTAGGTGAGAATGGGAATACTTATGAAATAATGCGGATTGATGTGGATGGATGTATGAATAATGTGGATTGATGTGGATGGATGTGTGGAAGATGTGGATGGATGTGTGGATTGATGTGGATGGATGTATGGGTGATGTGGATGGATGAGTGGATAATGTGGATTGATGTGGATGGATGTATGGAAGATGTGGATTGATGTGTGGGCAATGTGGATTGACGTGAATGGATGTATGGATAATGTGGGTTGATGTGTGGATAATGTGGATTGACGTGAATGGATGTATGGATGATGTGGATTGATATGTGGATAATGTGGATTGATGTGGATGGATGTATGGATGATGTGGATTGATGTGGATGGATGTATGGATGATGTGGATTGATGTGTGGATAATGTGGATTGATGTGGATGGATATATGGATGATGTGGATTGATGTGTGGATAATGCGATTGGATGTGATTTGATGTGGGAATGATGTGATGTGATAGGGATCGATGAAGAGAAAAAAATTGTGGGAAGATGAGAAAAGATGGGGACTAATATGAAAGGATGTGGAGTGATGAGAAAAGATGGAAATATTGTTGGAACTGTATTTGTATGTGAAATATATTTTTAAATGACTATTTTATGTCAAGAATGCTGAGGAAGCATTTTGACCGTCTTGTGAATGAGGTCGTGGAGAACTATCTCTTAAAATTACAACTGCCGGAGAGTCAACGGAGGACGTCTCGCGTAGCAGGGTCTCGGCTGAGGTCTTGACCAGCCTCGGTTTGATTTAAATGGTGAGATTTCGGTACAGTGGATGAGGGACCAAGGAAACGGCCTATGAGTGAAGCGCTAGGTGACCTGCGAAGGATCCTAGAGGGTGCTGACCATACGGTGCTCGGGCTTTGGGTCACCGAAGATACCGACACGTACATCGGGGAAGATATTGGAACAAGAAGTAAGAGTTGTTTTCTGAATTCGAGCATGGATCTGGTTGATTAACCTTGCTGGTCCTCAACGGATGAGTCAATGGCTCTTTTATATGGATCTGTTGGTTGATCTTGCTGATCTTCAACGGAGACTCCATTTTTGTTAAAGTGAATACTTGCCGGTTACTATAAGCTAGGAACTATCGAAAAGGCCCTTGAGTGGATAGGGGGTGAGCGTTCTAGTTGTTAATGATGCCATAGGTACACCGATGAAGGAATGTTTGGAAATAAGGATTCAACTGGATAATTAGAAGATTATGATCAGTGACACTATGGTTTCATTAAATGATTGTTTTAAAGACTGTTGAATCTGTGAAAAAGGCAATTTCATATTGGGTGTGTAAGTGGTGTGACTAGTTTTAAGTTTGCACAAATATCCTACTAGGGGACCTGGAAACTCTTTTCCCTGGTACCCGGGACAACCTAATCAAATTCTTAATTGGATCCCATCACTACAGTGGTTGGGCGGTTGGCCAACCCATGGGACTAGATGCCTAGAATGATGGATCCTTAAATTGACACTCAATTCTGTTCTGGTTCGATAGATGAAGTAAATCCCAGACAAAATTTGTTCTATGGAAAAGAATCAACGGCTGTGCCTCTCAATGAGGAAAAAAGCGTTGGTCATCCAAGTACAATCTTTTCCCTGATCTAACTATGGGACTTATGGGTTTGGTCAGATCAGTTCAGTTAGTTAAGGCTTTTGACTACGTTAGAGAAAAGTCATCCTGGAGGAATCGCCTGTGCTTTCCGAGCAAGGGAAGTTTTTTTGGGTTCGGTATCTGTGGGCGAGGCCCCAAGTGTGGGACCCTTCCCCGCGCAAGAAGTGCTTCTTCTGCTGCTAGCACCCCTGAATTCGTTGCGTGGTGGGGATAGGGACCTCACATCTGGTATCAGAGCGAATTGGCTAATGAGGATCAACCGAGAAGCCAAAAATGTCAAAAATTTATGAAGCAATAAAAGGTTGTAATTGTGTGATAAATTCATACAAATTGATATATTCAAACTGAAATTCGTAAATTGGTAATTGGGTCTTCAGATGGAAGTACCGCAATCGTATGGAATCCCTGACTTGCTTGAGGCCTAGACATGATGGTATTTACCTTATAGTTCCAAGGACCATGACTACCCGTATATACCGAGGGTATAACTGCAGCTCTTTACTGGCAGTATATACGAGTAAATCTAAGACTTGAAATTATAAGCATTAAATACTATCCAGATTTTGAATTCGAATGTGGTTGATATGATTTTGAATTCTGGTTGAGAACTGATGAGTTGATTTGGATTCTGATTGAAAAATGAAGATTCTTGAATTTTGGTTGAAATGTAATAAACTAAGCAAAACCACAATGAGGATGAATGGGACGAGTCCCTGTGATGATGTTCGTACTAGCTGGAATGACATTAATGACTTCAGCAAATCACTATGAGATTGATGAATTGTGTTGGTGGCAGATTGTTGCATGTTAACACTTGACCCAGTGGATCAAGTTAAGGGATGTCAAATTAAAAATCTGTATAATTGAAAATTTCCATGAAGGACTGTTCAAATAGAAATTTTGGTCTAATGGACCATTATTGTGATAAGGATTTGAATGTTACGATCTAAGTGAACTATTATCTGATGATGAGTTTTATGTAAGGGATCTTTATCCCAGGATTTTGTTGAGTTCACGAGACTATAAGGAACCCCAGAATTAGTTGGATCTTAAGGAAAAGAGTTCTCCTCTAATTTTGCGAGATGAGGACTTCTCGCATTTTTTAAGTGGGGTAGGATGTAAGATTCCTCCCTCCGGTTTTGGAGGTGTGCAGGTGTAAGAACCTCCCCTTCTAATCTGATAATTATTCCCCTCTCTGAAATAAAAGAAAAATCATGTTTTACCCTCTTTTGGCCTAGAGAGACAAATTGTCTAGAGGGAGGTTCCCAATGTGCAATTGGAATAAATTGAAATCAGGTAAAAAGGACCTTAGCCTAAGGGTCCAGATTTTTTGAAATATTGGAATTACGGTTCCTATGGACCAATTAGATTAATCCAAATGTAGGGAGAAGATAAATGAAAGAATAAAATAAAATCCCCAAAAAAGAGTAAATGCTCATATAAGATGAAGAGTTGACTAAGGACAAGGTTATTAGTTAAAAAAGAAAAGATATTTAGAAGAAATGATGCATTTTTGACACCTCAGTGTGGGGAATTCCCCTCATGAAGGAGGCGCCTATTTCACATGTGTGATTGAGTTTTAAACTCACAAATAATGAGATATTTTTCTCTCTCCTCTCTCCTGCTTCAACTAGATCCAAAAAGTAAGCTAAACTGACCTAAAAATGGTCAAAAATTGACCAAACTGATCTGGAAAATTCTACAATCAGTTTGCTTGGTTAGAGGCTCACTTTTTCCTATAAATGAAGCCTCCCCCTTTGTAAATGGTTAATAGTGTTTTATGCACTATTACTCTACTCCTCCCCAGAGCCAAAAACAGTGAATTCATTGATAATTCATTTGTTTCTGACCATTTCCTCTTCAAAAGAATTGGTGGCCACTCTTATTGCAAACAAGAGTAGATCCCTCAAACCATCAAGCCAAAGGAAAGCTCACAAAACTCCTAGTAAGTTAGAAATTCTACTTTTTCTTATTCTATTTTATGATTTTATGATTTTTGCTTTCTTTAAAATAAAAATGGATGTTATGCCTTGCTAGAAAGGCTTTCCCCCTTCTCTTCATTATTGAATTTAGCCTTTCTTTATCCTAGATGTGTAATCAAATTGATGGAATTAAACTTTTCATATTGTTTACTCTTAATAAAGTGGAAATTGATTAGATTAGAATGATTTAAATCATTTTGGATAATTTCTAGTAAATTTTTCAGTTCTCACATATAGACCTGCACACCTGCTAGAATGGGAGATTGGGAACACATAACTCCACACAATTCTGCACCTTCCTGATCTCCTTCAGAATGTAGAAGTTCTGTGAGAATGTCCTTATTCTAGCCTGCTTCAGAATATGAATAGGTTTTCCTTTCCTTGGCTTCTTCTGAGAGGCAGCCTTGGCTACCAATCTAGGCCCCTTACCCTGTCTCCTTATAGTGGTCTTTGTTCTCACCATGATCTACCAATCAGCATGGTAGAAAGAGACATAAATCAACCTCTCTCTCTCTCTCTCTCTCTCTCTCTCTCTCTCTCTCTCTGTGTGTGCGTGTTTCTGTATGTCCAATGTTAGACCGCACCAGCGAGGCCTCTATAATAATAAGTGCAATTTGGTGCGATATCAAACAAGCGTTAGACATGCAAGCGCCATATCGCACCAAACCGTAAAAATACCTCTCTCTCTCTCTCTCTCTCTCTCTCTCTCTCTCTCTCTCTCTCTCTCTCTCTCTCTCTCTCTCTCTCTCTCTAGCATTACTGGATGTGTTGTATGTGTTTCTCCTTTTGTGTGTGTGTGTGTGTGTGTGTGTGTGTGCATGAGTGTGTGTGTGTGTCTCTCTCTGTTCCTACATGAGTGTGTGTGTGTGTGTGTGTGTGTGCGCGTGCGTGCATGAGTGTGTGCAAGAGAAACACATACCAAAGCTATCAGTGGCTTGATGGATCATGTCGTGCTCGTCTCTGTCTTTGTCTCTCTCTCTCTCAGGCGCACCGTTACAGATAGAATTAAAAAAAGAGTCGTTTTTAATATTCACAAACCCCACATGTCAATTGTCAACATCACACATGTCCGTTATTACTACACACGTGGGCTCGTTTAAAGTTATTTAATCCTCACGCTGTCGTGCCATGGCACGTCTATGATATGAAACCATGCATATGAGGCCGTCAAATACACATCCAGATGCATGGGTTAAGTGCCATGACGAGTCATTATATGATACCATGTACATATGTTCATATTGTATATGAGGTTCAATAAGACAAGCTGAGGCTGAGTCAGATTTAGGAGTTTTTTGTATATGAGTATGGAGGATGATGTTTTTGCTGTTACTCAGAGTTCATGGGCAAGTTAGAAGCATCCAGATATATATGATGGCATGAGGGCATACCAATGCACAAAGGAATGCATTTATAAAGGCATGAAGAAATACTTGAATGGGCAATTGGGGATTTTATAAATCACATGGGCCGATATGATGACTTATAAACTATGAAGGTATCACAGTGCTGAAGAGTTCATTGAATGTTGGGGAAATGTGGAGATAGAAAACTGCACTTGGACTTCATGGATCATCATGTAGAAGCATATGTATCTTACGTATATCTAATGCGGAGAGTGGAGATAGGAAACATGGAGCTAGTAAGCATGTTTTCATAGAGGTGCTAATGCCTTGGGAATCTTGTGGTTAAGACTTAAAACATGGTGCTAATGCCTTGGGAGTCTTGTGGTTAAGACTTGCTACCTTAATGCTAAGGTTTAATGCTACTAGCAATACGTGGCTAGTAGCATACGTGGAAAAGGGGAAAAAATTCATTTATTTAGAATTTTCTGGAGCTTGGTAGCGCAGCCTTTGTAATGGAAACTCCCGCATTAATAGTGGGAAAAAGAGGGTGTGGGCACCGAGATCGCCGCGGGGAAAAGAGGAAAACGACCGGAGAGAGACGGCGATTGCAGAGTGGAAAGATTTTTTCTGCAGCGTTGGAGAACAGTGTCAAAAAGACCAGACGTTTTTATTTCAAATATATATAGTTTGTGTGTGCTTTGTAGGTGCTAGAATTAGAGAGTAATTCTAGTACAACATAACGATGTAATTATTGAAAAAGCCATTTTCTAAACCAACACTCAGCGATGCTGCTCCAGTTAATTCACCCTCGCATAATCGACGTGAAGCTTATGGTTGGTGGAGTTCCACGCATGCAATTCAACAGCTAAGTTTTTTTTATATATTCTCTTAAAAGTTACTCTCATTCCATACGAATTGAGAGAATCGTTTAACCCATATATATCAAAAGAAGTTTGGAAATGAATAGAAGGATTTTTGGGGAAAAAGCTAAGGAATTTGGAGCTCGGTGAATTATGAAAAATGCATTGAAGTTGAGGGTGATAAAGTACATCTCGAAATAACGGTTTTGAGGGCACTGGATGTAATGGATGTAGCTGGCCACATGTATATTGGAAAAATTGGAAAGCTTTGTTATGCCCACATGTGAATGGTTCAAAGGATTTCATGAAATTCTGTGCATTCACCTGGAGGAATTCAAGGATGTATTGAGACAAGTTGACACATGTATTTGTCATTGGAAATAGTGATGTTCAATACTCCTTGGGAAATTTTGTGTGTGAGTTTCCTTGTTAGGTTTGACATCAACTCTCACAGCTAGAAGTTTCGTACTTTCCTGGCTACTCCGCACACTTCACGACAGGTTTTGGTGAACCCGACGTGAAGCTGCTGGGGTGAGAGTGTGGTGAAACATACAGGGAAGCTATGGCTGAGAATTCTGAGGGCCAGGGGGTTCATTTTGACTCTGGAGTTATGCAGATGTTCCAAATGTTTTCCATGTACATGCAACAGCAACAAGCTGCTGAGAGGGGATAGATTTCCACGACCAAAGCCTTACAATCAATTGTGAAAAAGGTGGATCAATTTGATGGGAAGGACATTACAAAGTATCTGCGCAATTATATAAAGGAGATGGAGCTAAACAGGGTGACCGAGGAGGATATGGTTCGAAGTTTCGAGTTGGTATGCGTTCTTGAAATAAGAGAGCGCATAAAAGGATTGCAGACAGCACAGGGTGGCAGAAATTGGGAAGAATTCAAGCTTGCTTTAAAAGATGAATACTTCATGGAGGATTCTGAGCGAGTGACTAAACGAACTTTTTTGGAATGGGTCACAAAACCTAAAATGGGAATTTCTGCCACAGAATTGCTAAGGGAGTTTGAGAAGCGTTATGCCCAGTTGTCAAGAATAGAGCGTGCAACTTTGGACAGAGAAAAGACAGAGCTCTTCTTGCAAGCAGCTGGGAAAGATCTCCAGGAGAAATTGGAAATCCTCCTTGAGGATAAAAATACAGAGCAAGGATTAAAGAGTGATTGGAATGATGTTGAGGATGCAGTCACTATGTTAGCAAAGCGGCAGCGGAGGAGGGATAAAGTGGTGATGGGCTCTGCACCCCCCATAGCTGCTGTTACCCCTGAGAATTTATCCAAGCCAGCTGCCACAATTCCTAAGATAGATGGGCCGATGGATGAGCTTATCAAGGGTATGCGTGATTTAAAATTGAAGATGTCCAGGATCGAAGAAAAAGGTCTACCATTGGGGCAGGCTTCTATGCAAAGGCCTCAAAGCAAAGAAGGGTTTACATATAGATGCATATGGTGTGATGACCCAGAGCATGCAAAGAAGGATTGTACCAGCTATAAAGAAGCTCTTAAAAATCAACTTGTGTTCTTTAAAGATGGGAAAATCCATCTTACAGAGACTGGTCTTCCGCTGAGTACAAACTTTGGGAAAGGAGGGATGAAAAAGCTGGTAGAGGATATGGCTGCTAGTCATGCCATTTCTATGGTTGAGGCAGCAACCTATGGATTAAAGGTTGGTCAACAAAAGCAGGGATTTGAGAATGATGAGGATTATGAGAATGAGAATTTTTGGCCGTCAACAATGGAATTAATTGCATCAAAGAAAGTGTCAAAGCAAGCTTTGCATGAGGCAGGTGATTGTATACGTCTTGAGACTGGCTGGGAGGAGCCTGTGGATTCTTTATCCATTCATGCCTATATTGCCAAATGCCAAAATAATGAGGCACAGGTAGAGGAGAAACGTAAAAGGGAAAATGAGGAAGGAGGGCCATCAAAAAGAGTTACACGTGGAAGTGAAAAGAAGGATCCCGGACCATCACATATGCCTCCACAGCATAGCAGACCTCCACATGATGTTTCAATGGAAGAAGTGCCAGCAAAAATGAAGGAGAAGGGTAAAGGGAAAAGTCCACTCTACAAGCTTCAATCTGATATTGAGGTTGCAACAGATCTCAAAAAGGTGCTTGAAGAGAGAATTCTAAACAGCAGGGTGGAATTCACACTAGGGGAAGTCTTGGGGATTGCAAAGAAAGAATTTCATGATGAGATAATTGATATTATACGAAGAAAAAGGCAGTCCATAATTGAATCTATTCCATCACAAGGGGAAGCAAGCACTTCCAAGACTCATGGTGTACAGGTACAGAAAAAAGAAGAGAGAGAAAATGTGGTGGAATGTAATCACTCTGCTGATGGGGCACGACAAGTGCGCTTTATGGAAGAGGATGATGAAAAAGAAGTTCTTACAAAGAGTCATTACTCCAGGAGTCATTGGGCAAGAGCAACCACTGAAACCCTTGTCAAGATAGGTGATTTGGAAGAGCCGTATGTCGCTCTAATTGATCATGGGTCTGAAATAAATCTTATGGCTAAAAATCTCTACAACAAATGTAAGTGGCCAATGGATGTGGATCATGGGTGGATGATTAAAGCAGCTAATAATTCATCTGGAGAGCTTTATGCAGCACGTCCAAATGTAAGGGTAACTATAGGGGATGTGAAGGATGATCAGAATTTCTTTGTTCAGGAGATGTCATCGTATCCCCTCATTCTTGGGCAACCCTACATTACAGCTGTAAGGATGGAAACAAAGGTTTTGGATGATGGTTCAGCTTATGCAAGAATAAGGAGTAAAGATGGCAAAAAAGCTGTTCAGTTTTTGACAGTTTGCATTAATCATGAAAGGAATCGTGAATCTCTTCGGGCACAGTCACTCCCAAAGATAAACAGAGAGTTTATGAATTACAGGGAGATGAGGGATTTTGGCCAGGTGCCATTGTAAAGCGGGATTCCAATGGTACAAGGGGAAATGAGTTCTCGCAGGACTCAATCAATGTAAATAGTTTTTCAGCAAATTTTCAGGGATTCTCCAACTATGGGTCACTGGTTTTTGTAAAAAGCAAGGATTTAAAGCGTGGCATGCAAAAACATATACAAAATGAACAAAAAAGTTTTGAGCAGTGTGGTCTTTTGGAGAAGAATGAGTTTATTTCAGGGGTGCTTGATGAGGTGTCATTTATAGATACTATGGATGTACTTTTTGATATGAGAAGAGCATGCTTACAGGGTGGAAATGAAATGATAAAGGTGTCATCTGTGGAGATGTATGATATAATCCAGGAATTTGAGGGGGTGGAATGTAAAAACATGAATTGTGAGATGGATGCTCATGTGGATACAAAGTACAAAACGGTTGCAAAGAAGGTGAAGCCAGTTGCCTTGCCCTTGCCACCAGGAAGCAAGGAGAAGATAGATGAAGCTTCTATGCAGCCAAATCTTAGAGATCCGAAGAAAATTGGGCATAAATTTACTCAAGAAACTCTGAAAGAGCTGAAGATTGGTGAGAGGGATTTTCTGTTGCCAGTTGAAAGGGAATGCTTTGAGGAGATGCTTGTAAAACATGGGAAAGCTTTTGCCTTTCAGCCGCATGAGATAGGATGTATTGATCCAAGTGTAACAGCACCAATGGTGATCTTTACTGTTCCACATGTACCCTGGAACCTGCGGCCAATTCCAGTACCAAAGGCTCTCTTGCCAAAGTTGATGGAATTACTAAAGGAAAAGATCAGGATGGGAATCTTGGAGCCTTCATGTGCCCCATATTCCAACAGATGGTTTACTGTACCAAAGAAAAATGGGACATTGCGCTTTATTCAAGACATGCAACCTGTAAACAAAGTCACAATTAGGAATGTGGGAGCAGGTCCAATTGTGGATGAGTTTGCAGAAGCATTTGCAGGGAAAGCTATATACTCTATGGGTGATCTGTATTCGGGATATGATCAGTTCCAGCTGGATATACAAAGCAGGGACTTGACCACAATGAGAACTCCTTTGGGATTAGTAAGGATGTGTACCTTACCACAGGGAGCCACTAACTCAGTGGCACATATGATGAATGGAATGAATAAAGTCTTACGGGACTTCATACCACAAAAAACTATGCCATTTTTGGATGATGTGCCAATAAAGGGCTGTGATGAGAAAGACAAAGATGGGAATTTGGATTCAAAAGGGTGCCGCAAGTTTGTGGCAGATCATATAAAGGATTGTGACATGATTCTATCCAGGCTTGAAGAAGTGAATCTTACTTTATCTGGGCAAAAATCAGTGTTTGGGGTTGGTGAAGTGCTAATAGTGGGACATCTTTGTAGTACTAGTGGACGCCGTCCTTGTCCAGCCAAGATAGATGCAATACAAAGAATGAAGGAAATATGCATTAATGTTACAGAGCTGAGGAGATTTCTTGGAGCATGCGTCTTTTATGTTATTTGGATCCCACACTATGCACATGTTGCAGATCCTCTTTATCAGCTTTTGAGGAAAAATCAAAAATTTTTGTGGAGTGCAGTACATATTAAAGCTATGCGGAAGCTGAAATATTTGCTCCAATCATCACCCATTTTGAGAAAGGCAGATTATGAGTGTGGCAGGCCTGTGATTGTTACAGTTGATACTAGTCCTACTGGGATTGGATGGGCAGTAGGGCAAGATGATGAGGATGATCATAGGTATGTAATTAGATTTGGAGCAAAGGTATTAAGCTTTCGGCAGCGAAAGTATCCACAGATCAAGAGAGAATTATGGGGGATAGTCACTGCTCTAAAATGTGAAAAAGAATATCTTATTGGGGCATCTGTACTTGTGGAGACTGATTGCTTGCCACTTCTTGGGATGATAGCAAGTTGTGCCACTCCAGATATTGCTATGCTTAGGTGGATTGCTTATATCAAGTCACTAAATCCTGAGTTTGAGCATATTGCGGGAAAAGATAATCCAGTTGCAGATATGCTATCACGAGCCAGGTATGAAGATGAGGAAGAGATGATTAGTGACATTGATGATGTGGGTACAAAGTTCTATACTACAGCATATGCAAAGGGGGATCATATTTGCCTATCAAATGTACTTGAGTCTTTTATTGAGGAAATATATGAAGGAGATTGGTTGCTTATTGGTCAATATTTGAGCACTCTAACAAGGCAAGAAAATTGGTCTGACTCAGAATTTAAGAGGATCCGCAGAAAGGCATATGGTTACTTTCTAAAGGATGGATATCTCTGGAAGCATCCTAAACAGAGAAATGCTATGCCACAGAGAGTCATATGTGATAAAGAGACTCAAGGAAAGCTTGTGAAAGAATTCCATGAGAGTCTCTGGGCTGGGCATAGAAGTGTGTGGGCCACCTTTACCAAAATAAAGGAAAAATATTGGTGGAGAGGAATGTACAAGGATATTTCCCAATATGTGGAAACATGCATAGTATGCCAAATGTACTCAAATGTGCGGCATCGTGATGGCTTGCAACCAACCTACCCACCTGCCATGCACTACAAATGGGTAGTGGATCTAGTTACAATGCCTTTGGGAATTTGGCAGATGCGATATATAGCACTTGCAAGAGAAGATTTGACAAATCAGGTAGAAGGGCGTGCTCTTAGAACAAAGAGTACGGAAACAGTATGCAAATTTCTCTTGGAAG